>NC_036858.1:59948929-60019844 GCF_002910315.2 Salvelinus sp. IW2-2015
ACAGATAACAAGCTCACCAGGGATGACCACTCTCAGCCAACAGATACATGCTCACCAGGGATGACCACCTCAGCCAACAGATAACACATTGCTCACCAGGATGACCACCCTCAGCCAACACGAATAACAGCTCACCAGGGATGACACCCTCAGCCACAGATAACAGCTCACCAGGATGACCACTCCAGCAACAGATAACACCTCACCAGGGATGACCACCTCAGCCAACAGATAAACATGCTCACCAGGGATGACCACCTCAGCCAACAGATAACATGCCTCACCAGGGATGACCACCCTCAGCCAACAGATAACAAGCTCACCAGGGATGACCACTCTCAGCCAAACAGATAACATGCTCACCAGATGACCAACCTCAGCCAACAGATAACATGCTCACCAGGGATACCACCTCAGCCAACAGATAACATGCCCCAGGGATGACCACCCTCAGCCAACAGATAACATGCTCACCAGGGATGACCACCCTCAACCAACAGATAACATGCTCACCAGGGATGACCACCTCAGCCAACAGATAACAGCTCACCAGGGATGACCACACTCACAACAGATAACATGCTCACCAGGGGATGACCAACCTTCAGCCAACAGATAACATGCTCACCAGGGATGACCACCCTCAGCAACAGATAACATGCTCACCAGGAGACCACCTCAGCCAACAATAACATGCTCACAGGGATGACCACTCTCAGCCAACAGAAACATGCTCACCAGGGATGACCACGCTCAGCCAACAGATAACACGCTCACAGGGATGACACCCTCAGCCAACAGATAACATGCTCACCAGGGATGACCCAACCTCAGCCAACAGATAACATGCTCCCAGGGATGACCACCCTCAGCCAACAGATAACATGCTCACCAGGGATGACCACCTCAGCCAACAGATAAACATGCTCACCAGGATGACAACTCAGCAAACAGATAACATGCTCACCAGGGATGACCACCCTCAGCCAACAGATAACAAGCTCCACCAGGATGACCACCTCAGCCAACAGATAACATGCTCACCAGGGATGACCACCCTCAGCCAACAGATAACATGCTCACCAGGGATGACCACACTCAGCCAACAGATAACATGCTCACCAGGATGACCACCTCTTTATTCCTCCAAAGTCACTCTACCGCCCAGAAGCAGAGAAGTAAAAGCAAAAAAAGGCTACGCTAAATGGGATCCACATTTTGTGAGCTCAGTAACTCTGTTAAAACATTAAACAAGAGTATGTATTTTGAATGAAGCTACTCGTCCTACCTCTCTCATAACCAAACGCTCACACCATAGTGTTCTGCACTTTAATCTGCTCCTGGGGGCTTGGTTCTGATACGTCACTCTTTTCTGTCATCTCTCGTGTGTGTGTGTGTGTGTGTGTGCGTGTATGTGTGTGTGTGTGTGTGCATCCATTTGTGTGGTGTGTGTGTGTGGTGTGTGTGTGTGTGAGAACCAGGCCCAACTCCAAGTCAGGCCAGGACTACGAGCATCTGAAGCTGCAGTGTATGAAGGCCATGGTGTTATCTGTTGGCTGAGGGTGGTCATCCCTGGTGAGCGTGTTATCTGTTGGCTGAGTGTCTGTCTAGAACGGTTCTAAGTGATGTCAGGCAAGTACATCGCCTGGCTCTGTAGTGAGTCCTGTACCTACAGTAGCTATAGTGCTTCTGTCTCTTATTATATTGGAATAATCCACCCCCATCGAAGGTGGTCCCAGGTGAAGGCCATGCTCTGTCTATAGTGAGGGTTGTAGGGAAAGGGTTCCCTAACTTCTTCACTAAGGCCTTCACCCTTCCAGCATTGGGGAACATCCCGTGCAAAAGCACTGTTCATGACACAAACTGTTCACACCCCTCTTGTTGGCGGAGAGAACATTTTGCATCAGTTATCGACACACAAATATCATACAACCCCCAAAAATGCTAACCTCCCCTGTTATTATAATGGTGAGAGGTTAGCATGTCTTGGGGGTATGGTATTTGTGCATCTAACTATCTCACTCATCATTATTCACGATTCATTCAGGACTATCTGTAATCATGGTAGCATCCAGATTAATGTGTTTAGAAACATATTCTATTCTTATTTACAATACAAGTGACTCAATACATTATTTACCATTTATTTCTATTGGGCACAAAATAATCTGAAACACAACCAAAACAAACAGAAAATGCATCCAACAAAATTGTAGAGCCCACCCCCCTAGGGGGGCACCCCACAGTTTGGGAATCCCCGGTGTAGAGTAGTGTAACTGCAGTATACCAAGAGTTCTACTGTACCTGCAGTCATCAAAGGTGGTGCCGGGCGAGGACAGGGCCAGGCGTTTACGCAGCTCGTCCCTCTCGCGGGTCACCTGTCTCAGCTGGAACAGAACCGCCTCCATCTTCTCACTCATCTGACCGTGGCGGTTCTCCATATGGGCCGGAGGAGGGGACGAGGCTTGACCCGTGGTACCTGTCACAGTCAGACTGTCACTGATGGCTAGGGCCCTTACACCGACATAGATGATGTGAAGTGCATAGGGCGTTTACGCAGGTGAATTTGGGATTGGGCCTCAGAAGRCTGGAGACAGAGATCGCTCTTTCCGCATACCACATGTGGCAAGGGCCCTTACCCGACATAGGCCCAATCCCAAATCGACCCCTAAACCCTACTCCCTGCCCTATGCACTTGTGGAGATCTGAGAGGATTTGATTTGTATAAGCAGTGTGGTGAAAGCTACCTCCACCTAGCCCATCAAATGGCAAGACGAAGCTATAACTATATTGTTTATTAGGCTGCACCTGTCAAATCCTCAGATCTCCACAAGCGCATAGATGTCGATTTGGAGGACTCTTGAGGCAACAATGGAGATTGAGAATGCTTGTGTCATACTTGATGAAATAAATAAGCCAAACAATCCAAAGTAAAGTAGCACACCGTTATTATGAATAATGTGACAACAATAATCAACAAACCAGCGGGCAAAATGTGGCACATGACGTCTTCATGACTACGTTTAAAGGGGCAACCTGGGATTTAAACAATAACAAAGCGGACACCCCGCCACTGTTTTTAACTAAGCTCGAGGCAGTTAGGAGCTGAAGTCTTTAAGAACCAATGGCTATATACCATTCATTTGGATGTAACAATCCCAGATGGCCCCTTTAACCGTTGACTTGTGAGTGTAATCAGTCCAACACTCCAGCCATGCCTCAATTCATTAAATCAAAGGGCCTATGCTGCAGTGTTGACAAACAAAACACCTCTATATGTTTTCTTTCTGGACCTCTGACTGAAGACAACAACAAGCACCACAACAGAGTCCTGCGCCCCTCTCCTCTTTCAGTAGCTCTGCCCTGCAGGGCAATCCCTCTGGCCTCCACCCAAATGACATCTCATTCCCTATATAGTGCACTACTTGTGACCAGGCCCCATAGGGCTCTGGTAAAATGTAGTGCACCATGTAGGGAATAGGGTGCCATTTGGTACACAGCCTCTATCTCTCTCCCTCAGAGAGAGAATGGCTCAATGAAAACCATTCTAGGGGGTTGGTGGGTTGCTTTTGTAAATCCTTTCACATCTGTGTAATCACTTGTTTGTGCTGACTGAAAGTCAGAAATAGCATGCTGTCTGGTTGGTTAGCCAGTTCTCTGGACCACATTCACCTAGTTTCCTAAACCGTAAGAACGAAAAATTCATCTTCAAACATTCATACTACTACAGGATTTTTCCAGAAATCCTAGTTGGAGGATTCCGGATTTCCTGTTTATTTCCGCTTGATTCCAGGAATATTCCAACTTGAGTTTCTGGCAAACCTGGGAATTTTGCAACCCTACTACTGCCAAACGATAGAAACACATCCAGGCTCACCTGCGCTACTGAGGGAAGTGCTGCTTTCAGAGTCAGACGGCATGGTGGACAAAACACTGTAGGTGGACCCTGACAAACAGGACACAAAGACATTAAAGTCAGTCCATTTATACAATACATCCTTACTGTTCATCAAAGCAAAAATGTGTCTTGGAAGTTGACTAATTCAAACATGTAACTGTAACTAATCTGATGTACGTAAGAAGTGTGTTGTACCGGCCTGCCTGTTTTGTGTTTGTTATTCAATAAAATGTTTGATATTCAACATTAAAAAAATCGGAAATGTGTATTTTTGCTGTCTGTGAAATCCCAACTCTGTTGACACCACACATTTATAGTGACATTCATTAATCATGCTCTGATTACATCAGCACCTTGGGTGGGATAAAAGTGCTTTACAAATGAAATGTATTATTATTATTATTATCTATAGTACCATATCCTACTAGTATTGTGCCTCAATGCTGTGTATTACTCAGTGACTAACTACACTACACAGGCTTGGTTGAGTTCAAAGGGTTTATTCATAGATCAGTAAGAGACTTTGGTTCAACTTCAGATGAGAGACAGACAGACGACAGGCAAACAACACACAGACAGAGGACAGACAGACAGACGACAGGCTTTGGTCGCATCTGACAGAAGAGCCAGTAGAGAGGTGTGTGGCTTATTATCCTAGAGACAGGTGGGGATGCGTCCCAAACGGCACCCTATTCCCTATATAGTGCACTTATTTTGACCAGAGCAAGAAGTAGTGCACACTGTCCCCTATATGCGTCCCCAGGTGGGGATGCGTTCCCTATATAGTGCACTTATTTTGACCAGAGCCCTATAGGCCCTGGTGAAGAAGTAGTGCACACTATAAAGGGAAGAAAGTGCCATTTGGGACACAGATAGACAGAGAGGCTAAACAGATGCTACTGCTGCTGCTGAAAAGGACCCAAAAGGGACTCAGCTCAGAGCAGTCAGCTTCCTCATGCCACCTCCACACACACACAGAGACAGATCCCTCTCCCATCTACAACTAAAGCTTCTCCTTCAATATGAGAACATTTCTTTATAGAAGCAATTCATTATTAATGAATCACAAAATTCTAGGCATTATTTTATCAACAATCGTGACAAAAGCCGATGTATGCTTTTGAAGACGATTGAACATGAACCCTTTGCACCACGTTGTTGATAGGCTATTTATTGTTGGGACAATCACTTATTTTACCTGCACATCTAAACCTGTATCTTGAGTATCTTGAAATTCCTGCCATGAGAATCTTCCCAACATTGCTCACAGCATCAGGCGCTCATGCTTACAGCCAACTTCCTTAGTTAGGCCCTTTACTCCTTCTGGAGCATACGCCATCGACATCAAGACGACACACAAGTCTGTTGAAGGGACAATCTGCAGTTCAAACAACAACAAAGTGGACACCCCACCACTGTTTGGGTAAMCAGCTGAGGGATAGGAGAAATGTAACCACTCTCAAATGAATAGAGCTATGGATGCAAGGTGGGACCACGGACTTGGAGGTTGGAGGTTATACAGTGTTTGTTTACAATGACATTGTTTCCAAACAATGGAGCATGCTTATATTTTGGGTTCTGATGGGGTACGACAGTTTAACTAAGCTAATGAGGCATTAATAAGTTATATTCTTGGTGCATACATTTTTGCACTTAAATGCATGATATTATATTCAGTTAATTACTTATCTAYTGTTGTTGCWTTGTCTTGAGGTGAACTTGCAAGAAAGCATTTCGTTGCATTATGTACTCCACATAYATCATGTGTATATGACTAATAAAAATTGAAGAGACAGAATCATTAGATCACTTGTTTTGGTACTGCTTGTTTTTGGTCACAGGTTCAGGAGTAGCTGAAGAATTGCAACATTTATCTGGAGTTAACTCTGCAWATAGCACTGCTGGGTGATTTGAAAAGTCAAAGTCAATCGATCAATAATAGAATAATACTCTTAGCAAAATCTGTAGAAGCTATGAGAATAGAAAGGTTCAAAGGTTTTGTGAAACATCACAGCACGGTTGAAAAATATATGGCATGGATGGTGTTCAGAGATGGATGGGAGGGGTTGAGAGTATCTGAAGGGTTAGACTAAAAATAACAAAAACAAGATAAACAATGTAAAATATACTGTGTCCGTAGAATGTAAATAGTATGTATAGGCTGGAAGTAGAAGTATTGTTGTCCATTTAGTTTACTCCAATTATAAAGAAGGAATGCAGAAACCGCTCCGCTATTTCCTGGTTTCTGAAACTCAAATAGTTTGCCTAATTTCAGTTTATGTGACAAAATAAGATGGTACAATGATTCTCTACACTATACTATCTAAATTGCTGTGAAATATATTTTCCATAAGCGAAATATTGTATTTTCAGCTGTTTGAAGCTAGTGTACAAAACCAAAAGTAAAAGACCAAAAACGAACCTTAAGAACGGGAAGCAGAGATAGCGCACATGAAATTGCTATACCACTTCTTAAACTTGCTTTCAATGAAAATGACAGATCCTTAACTCCCATTTCTATGTGAATTTGGTCACCAAAAAAGTTACATATTGCCCCTTTAAAAAATAAATATATTTACAAAAAAAGTCAAGGAGTCGGAAAGTGTTCAGACCCCTYGACTTTTCCCACATTTTGTTACATTACAGCCTTATTCTAAAATTGATTAAATAAAAAATGTTACTCAGCAATCTACACAAAATACCCCATTGTAAAAAACAGAAATACTTTATTTACATAAGTATTCAGACCCTTTACTATGAGACTCGAAATTGAGCTCAGGTGCATCCTGTTTCCATTGATCATCCATGAGATGTTTCTACAACTTGATTGGAGTCCACCTGTGGTAAATTCTATTAATTTGACATGACTTGGAAAGGCACATACTTGTCTATCTATATAAGGTCCCACAGTTGACAGTGCATGTCAGAGCAAAAACCAAGCCATGAGGTCGAGACAGGATTGTGTCGAGGCACAGATCTGGGGAAGTGTACCAAAAAAATGTCTGCAGCAAGACCACAGTGGTCTCCATCATTCTTAAACGGAAGAAGTTTGGAACCACCAAGACTCTTCCTAGAGCTGGCCGCCCGGCCAAACTGAGCAATCGGGGGAGAAGGGCCTTGGTTACGGAG
Organism: Salvelinus sp. IW2-2015; assembly: GCF_002910315.2. Classification (NCBI taxonomy): domain Eukaryota; kingdom Metazoa; phylum Chordata; class Actinopteri; order Salmoniformes; family Salmonidae; genus Salvelinus; species Salvelinus sp. IW2-2015. Next base: position 59,955,957 of record NC_036858.1, read on the forward strand.
GTGACCAAGAACCCGATGGTCACTCTGRCAGAGCACCAGAGTTCCTCTCTGAAGATGGGAGAACCTTCCAGAAGGACAACCATCTCTGCAGCACTTCACCAAATCAGGMCTTCATGGTARAGTGGCCAGACGGAAGCCCATTCTTGGTAAAAGACACATGACAGCCCGCTTGGAGTTTGCCAAAAGGCACCTAAAGACTCTCAGACCATGAGAAACAAGATTCTCTGGTCTGATGAAACCAAGATTGAACTCTTTGGCCTGAATACCAAGTGTCACGTCTGGAGGCAACCTGGCATCATCCCAACAGTGAAGCATGGTGGTGGCAGCATCATGTTGTGGGGATGTTTTTCAGCAGGAGGGACTGGGAGACTAGTCAGGATCAAAGGAAAGATGAATGGAACAAAGTACAGAGAGATTCTTGATGAAAAGCGCTCTGGAGCAGGTTAGGCCCTCAGACTGGGGCGAAGGTTCACCTTCCAACAGGACAATGACACTAAGCACACAGCCTCTACACAGACTCTATGCTGTAATCGCTGCCAAAGGTGCATCAACAAAGTACCGGGTAAAGGGTTTGAATACTTATGCAAATGTGACATTTCAGTTTTTAAATATTTATACATTTGCAAGCATTTCTACAAACCTGTTTTAGCTTTGTCATTATGGGGTATTGTGTGTAGATTGATAAGGAAAAAAACGATGTATTCAATTTTAGAATAAGGCTGTAACGTAACAAAATGTGGAAAAGGTCAAGGGGTCTGAATACTTGATGCATTGATGCAGACAATTACATTTATAGAAGCCACAATCTGCAATATTAAAGCTGATCTACCCCCTACATTTTTTTGTTGAATAATAATAATAATAATAATAAAACTTCATATCATTCATTTAAGTTTAAAAAATGATATACCAATTGCAGATTGCCCCTTTAAAGCCACAAACATCCATAACCCCCTGGCCTGTCACCCAGCACAACACAAAGCCTTAGCACATTCATTAACTTCTACTTGGCTCCAGGATGGAAGAGAACAGCTGATAGAACAGTTTTTTTTAGGAACTTCTGGCCATGATGTAAGGCCTACCTACTACTCAAGTCAAAAAGAGCCAGCCAGGGTGACAAACGGTTCTATTTACCCACATCCCAGCAAGAGCACTATATCAATCCCTCTATGGCAACGTTCCCACTAGCTATAGGAGACTGTGGTTTGATTAAAACTAAGCAGAGAGAGAGAGAGAGAGAGAGAGAGAGAGAGAGAGAGAGAGAGAGAGAGAGACGAAAAGAGAGTCCAGAGAGAGACAGAGAGAGATCCCAGGCTTACAGTACGGAGTCTCACCCCCTTCCTTTTCCCCCAGCCAGCAGAAGAGTGAAAGAAAAGAGGGATGTGCCTGAGGACCAGAACAGAACAGAGACATCCATCCCCATGGATCAAGTCCGCTTTGTTCTCTACAGCTTGAGTTTCCCATCAGTCTGTTTGGGCAGAGACTGAGGCTACGTCCCAAATGGCACCATACTCCCTATAGTGCACACTGCTTTTGGTTAAAGCCCATGAGGGCCCATGAGGCCCTGTTCAAAAGAATGCACTACATAGGGAATAGGGTGCCATTTCAGACGCAGCCTGAGAGTGTCACAATGGGCAAGGTCCACGCCTCACTCACTTTCTGGCTTCTTGGAAACCATGTGACATTATCTGGAACTTTACTGCTGCAGTAGCTGGGATAGCTAGTGTGAGTGTGTGAGTTTGTGTGTGTGTGAGTGTGCGTGTGCGCCTGTCCTACCTCGTTTGTAACTCATTTGTGTTGATTACTTTGCCACAGCAGAGCAGCTGTGCTCTTCCCTGAACCGGGCGATAGAATGTTCAGATCAGTGGCAGTCTGTGCTGTTTAAGATTAGGGAGGACGATTTATTTAAAACATTTATGAGCATGGCCTTATTTCTATTACAGCATTTTGGACAACTCATTCATATTCCATTCACCCAGTTCAATGTAACATCGATAGGTTTAGGCTACTATATGATACTTGAATTTTCCCTATACCCATCATGAGGTTGCTACTAGTCTACAAATGTAAGTTTATAACCTAGGTGCACAGGTAGAGAGACAAATTGGAGTAATCAAGGTGACAAACAGTGACACATTCAATACCGCCTTGCATAATCCTGCCGGCATCTCGCTGATCTAGGGAGTAATCATTAGTCCAAACAGTTGCAAACAAGATTTTCTATTGAACAAATTCAGGTAGGCTTATCCACACTTCATTCTGTTTGCTTCCATTCAAGAATAGTTTTTCACCTGCACCCCCAGTTTATTTTCATAGCAGCCACATACAAACAGCATCATCACTTTCCTCGTTGTATAATTCCTTCTCGGATCTACACCCTCTCCTCCTCTCACCTTCTCCCTTCGCGTGTGGACTTCAGTCCACCACAAAACAGCTGTCTGTGACGAGGCAAAARAATATATACTTTCCACGCCAAACCTTTATACCATAACCGCTAACCGCTACATAGCTTACATCGTTGTCACCATATTAATGTCATAGTCAACATAGCTAATAGAACTAAGGTGTTAGTAAACCTGCTACAATCACACCGTACAGTGTACAGCAAGCAGTTTAACAGTTACACTGGCTGGCCCTGGTATTTTGTCAAGGCAGCAGCTACTCTTCATGGGGTCCAGCAACATTAAGGCAGTTATATACAATATTACATGACATTACATTTCAAAATACTTTTCACAACACATTAAGTGTGTTCGCTCAGGCAGTTACTCTACTACCACATACCTACAATACCAAATCCATGTGTACGGTAGAGTGCGTGTCTTATCATGTGTATGTGTAAGTGTGTGTCTTTGCCTGTCTGTGTGTCTGTGTGTGTGTGTGTGTGTGTGTGTCTTCACAGTCCCCGCAGTTCCATAAGGTGTATTTTTATCCGTTTTTTTTATCTGATTCTGCTACTTGCATCAGTTACCTGATATGGAATAGAGTTCCATGTAGCCATGACCCTATGTAGTACTGAGCACCTCCCATAGTCTGTTTTGACATCAACTTTCTCCAGTCCCAACAACATCAAACTGTTTTAGAGACTGAGAGACAGTGTCTGGTAGTGCTCCAGTCCCAACAACATCAAACTGTTTAGAGACTGAGAGACAGTGTCTGGTAGTGCTCCAGTCCCAACAACATCAAACTGTTTTAGAGACTGAGAGACCGTGTCTGGTAGTGCTCCAGAGAATGAGAAGAGTGTGCAAAGCTATCATCAAGGCAAAGGGTGGCTACTTTGAAGAATCTCAAATATAAAACATATTTTGATTTGTTTAACACTTTTTTGGTTACTACATGATTCCATTCATATTATTTCATAGTTTTGAGGTCTTCACTATTATTCTACAATGTAGAAAATAGTAAAAATAAAGAAAAACCCTGGAATGAGTAGGTGTGTCCAAACTTTTGAATGTATGTTACCCCTTGGCAGCGTTATCAGAAAGCACAGCATTGATTTTCACTGCTACACAGGCGATACACAACTGTACATTTCTGTGTCACCAGAGGATTTTAGCTCCACGGATAAATTATTAGACTGTATTAGTGATTTAAATACTTGGATGGCTCACAACTTCCTCCAGCTTAAATCAAGATAAGACCGAGGTACTTATTGTTAGAGCCAAAGCACAGAGAGAGAATCTGGCCGCACATTTTAAGTCACAGGCAATAAAGATAAAACACCAGGTAAAAAACCTAGGTGATAGTTTAGATTCTGAACTCAATTTCGAATCGCACATTAGGAATATGACCAAAATAACTTTTTACTACTCGTAGCATCATTGCCATGGTGCGGCCATTTCTCTCCCAGGCTGATACAGAGATTCATCCATGTTTTTATTACAAGCAGGCTTGACTACTGTAAAGACCCCTTTACTGGCCCAAATACTTTTGACATTATCGATCATAGTCTGCTGCTGGAAAAACGCATGTGTTAYGGCTTTACACCCCCTGCTATATTGTTGATAAAGAGTTACCTGTCTAACAGAACACAGAGGGTGTTTTTTAATGGAAGCCTCTCCAACATAATCCAGGTAGAATCAGGAATTCCCCTGGGCAGCTGTCTAGGCCCATTACTTTTTTCTATCTTTACTAATGATATGCCACTGGTTTTGAGTAAAGCCAGAGTGTCTATGTATGCGGATGACTCAATACTATATATTTGATACAACAGTAGCTAAGATGGGGAGAAGTATGTCCATAATAACGCGCTGCTCTACCTTTTTAACAACACTATCAACAAGGCAGGTCCTACAAGCCCTAGATTTGTCGCACCTTGACTACTGTTCAGTCGTGTGGTCAGGAGCCACAAAAAAAGGACTTGGCTCAGAACAGGGCAGCACGGATGGCCCTTGGATGTACAGAGAGCTCTTCACAGTCCCCAAGTCCAGAACAGACTATGGGAGGCGCAAAGTACTACAGAGAGCCATGACTACAAGGAACTCTATTCCACATCAAGTAACTGATGCAAGCAGTAAAATTAGATTTTTTAAAAACAGATTAAAAAACCTTTATAGAACAGCAGGGACTGTGAAGCAACACAAACATAGGCACAGACACATATATATATATACACACACACACACACACACACATGGATTTTGTACTGTAGATATGTGGTAGTGTTGGAGTAGGTGCCTGAGGGCATACAGTGTGTTGTGAAATCTGTGAATATATTGTAATGTTTTAAAATTGTATAAACTGCCTTAATTTTGCTGGACCCCAGGAAGAGTGGGGATCCATAATAAATACAAAATACAAATTCTCTCCTGTCTGGTCTAACCAAGAAAGCCATTGGTCAACTGCAAAACATACAGAATGATGCTGCACGGGAACTGATCAAGAGCAGACGGAGAGCACACATTACACCGGTCTCTGCACTGGCTACCTGTTACTTTTAGAATACATTTTAAGATTCTTCTATTGGTTTTTAAATCAATCCATGATTGTGCACCCCAATACATGTCAGACATGCTTTTAAGTTATGTACCCAGTAGGTCCCTCAGGTCCTCTGGCACTGGCCTTTTAACTATCCCAAAGCCTAGGACCAAGAGGCATTGAGAAGAAGCCTCTATGCCCCCAGCCTCTGGAATAGATGCCAAAAAACCTGAGGGGGTCGAAAGTGATGACATTTTTAAAACAGATATTTTTACTTTTCCTTAGGGTGCATTTTAGAAGTTTCGTTTTTATTWGTTTTTTCCTGTGAAGCACATTGTGTTGCATTCCATGTCTGAAATTTGATTTGATTGTGAAGAGCTCTCTAGTGGCATATCTTGTGGGTATGCATGGGTGTCCAAGCTGTGTGCTAGAAGTTTAGGTAGACCTTACCATGAAATGCTTACTTACAAGCCCTTAATCAAATATTTACAAAATAAACCAAAGTAAAAAATTATAAAAAGTAACACAATAAAATAACAATAACGAGGCTATATACAGGGGGTACCAGTACCGAGTCAATGTGTGAGGGTACAGGTTAGTCGAGATAATTTGTACATGTAGGTATGAGTAAAGTGACTATGCATAGATAATAGACAGCGCGTAGCAGCAGTGTAAAAAAAAATGGAAGGGGTGGGGTGTCAATGTAAATAGTCCTGGTGRCCATTTGATTAATTGTTCAGCAGTCTTATGGCTTGGGGGTAGATGCTGTTAAGGAGCCTTTGGGTCCTAGACATGGCGCTCTGGTACTGCTTGCCGTGCGGTAGCAGAGAGAACAGTCTATGACTTGGGTGACTGGAGTCTTTGACAATTTTTTGGGCCTTCCTCTGACACCGCCTAGTGTATATGTTCTGGATGGCAGGAAGCTTGGCCCCGGTGATGTACTGGGCCGTATGCACTACCCTCTGTAGCCAAGCAGTTGCCATACCAGGCAGTGATGCAACCGGTCAGGATGCTCTCGATGGTGCAGCTGGGGCCCCATGCCAAATATTTTCAGTCTTCTGGAGGGGGAAAAGGTGTTGTCGTGCCCTCTTCAGGACTGTCTCGGTGTGTTTGGACCATGATAGTTCATTGGTGATGTGGACACCAAGGAACTTGAACCTCTTAACCCGCTCCACTACAGCCCCGTCGATGTTATTTGGGGTCTGACGGCCCGCTTTTTCCTGTACTCCACAATCAGCTCCTTTGGCTTTCTCACATTGAGGGAGAGGTTGTTGTCCTGGCACCACACTGCCAGGTCTCTGACCTCCTCCCTATAGGCTGTCTCATCGTTGTCGTGATCAGGCCTACCACTGTTGTGTCGTACAAGAGGGGACTAAGCACGCACCCCTGAGGGGCCCCAGTGTTGAGGATCAGYGTGGCAGATGTGTTGCGGCCTACCCTTACCACCTGGGAGCGGCCCGTCAGGAAGTCCAGGATCCAGTTGCAGAGGGAGGTGTTTATTCCCAGGGTCCTTAGCTCAGTGATGAGCTTTCTGGGTACTRTGGTGTTGAACGCTGAGCTGTAGTCAATGAACAGCATTCTCACAGTGTTCCTTTTGTCCAGGTGGGAAAGGGCAGTGTGGGGTGCGATTGAGATTGAGTCGTCTGTGGATCTGTTGGGGCAGTATGCAAATTGGAGTGGGTCTAGGGTTTCCGGGATGATGGTGTTGATGTGAGCCATGACCAGCCTTTCAAAGCATTGCATGGCAACCAACGTGGTAATTTAGGCATGTTACCTTCGCTTTCTTAGGCACAGGGACTACGGTGGTATGTTTGAAACATGTATTACAGACTCGGACAGGGMGAGGTTGAAAATGTCTGTGAAGACACATGCCAATTGGTCCTCACATGCTTTGAGTATACGTCCTGTTAAATCGGTAGGCCCTGCGGGTTTGTGAATGTTGACATGTTTAAAGGTCTGGCTCACATCGGCTACGGAGAGCATGATCACACAGTCATCCGGAACAGCTGATGCTCATGCATGCTTCAGTGTTGCTTGCCTCGAAGTGAGCATAAAAGGCATTTAACTCGTCTGGTAGGCTTGCGTCACTAGGCAGCTCACAGCTGGGTTTCCCTTTGTAGTCCGTAATAGTTTTCAAACACTGCCACATCCAACGAGCGTCAGAGCCGGTGTAGTAGGATTCAATCTTAATCCTGTATTGACGCTTTGCCTATTTGATGGTTCGTCTGAGGGCGTAGTGGATTTGGATTAGTGTCCCGCTCCACGAAATCAGCAACTCTAGCTTTTAGCTCAATGCGGGTGTTGCCTGTAATCCATGGCTTCTGGTTGGGATATGTACGTACAGTCACTGTGGGGATGACAGTGACTGTACTTATTGATGAAGCCGCTGACTCCTCAATGCCATTGGATGAATCCTGGAACATATTCCAGTCTGTGCTAGCAAAACAGTCATGTAGCATAGCATCCGCGTCATCTGACCATTGATGTAAGTGTCGTGCATGATGAATGTCCTTCCCTATAAGCGTGCTGGAAGTCTGTAGTCAATTTGTTTGTTTTAAAATATCATTGTATCTGGTCAAACACCACTTTCCAAATGTTTACAAAGGGTTGGTAACAAGCTGATTGGTCGGCTATTTCAGCCAGTAAAAGGGGGCTTTACAATTCTTCTGTAGCGGAATGACTTTTGCTTTTGCTTCTTTCTTCTAGGCTTAAATTGAAGATATGGCAAATAGGAGTGACAATAACGTCCACTATTATCCTCAGTAATTTTGCATCCAGGTTGTCAGACCCAGGTTACTTGTCAMTTTTTTCACCTCTTCCACACTCACTTTTCAGAAATAAAAATGACAATGCTTGTCTTTTATAATTTGGATGTGTAGTGTCGGCATTTGCTGCTGGCATGTCATACCTAAGATTGCTAATCTTGCCGATTAAAAAAATCATTAAAGTAGGCAATATCAGTGGGTTTTGTGATGAATCTGTTTCAATGAACGATGGAGCTGAGTTTGCCTTTTTTCCCTAAATTKAATTTAAGGTGCTCCAAAGCTTTTTACTTTCATACTTTATATCATTTATCTTAATTTCATAGAATATTTTATATATATTTTTTAAAGTTTTGTCACATGATTTCTCAATTTGCAGTACGTTTGCCAATCGGTCATGCAGATAGACTTATTTGCCATTCCTTTCGCCTCATTCCTTTTGCCTCAACCATAACATTTTTCATCTCCTCATCAATCATCTGGGATTTAACAATTTTGACGGTAATTTTCTTAATGGGTGCGTGTGTATTAGTAACTGGAATAAGCAATTTCATAAATGTGTCAAGTGCAGCATCTGGTTGCTCCTCATAACACACCACATACCAGAAAATAGTCTTTACATCATCAACATATGAATCACTACAAAACGTATTGTATGACCTATTATACACTATATTAGGCACAGCCTTTGGAACCTTGGTTTTCCTAGATTTGGCTACTATATTGTGATCACTACATCCAATGGATTTGGATACTGCTTTAGAGCAGATTTCTGCARCATTAGTAAAGATGTGATCAATACATGTTGATGATTTCATTCCTTTGCTGTTTGTAAATACCCTGGTAAGTTAACTGATTACCTGAACCAGGTTGCATGCACTGGTCACAGTTTGAAGCTTTTTCTTGAGTGGGCAGCTTAATGAAAGCCAGTCAATATTAAGGTCACATAGAAAATATAGCTCTCTGTTGATATCAAGCATTTCACATATATTATCTAGATACTGACTGGTACCACTTGGTGGTCTGTAGCAGCTTCCCACAAGAATGGGCTTTAGGTGAGACAGGTGAACCTGTAGCCATATTACTTCAACAGTATTTAACATGAGATCCTCTTTAAGCTTTACAGGAAATAGGCAGCAACACCGCCCCCATTGCCATTTCTGTCTTTTCTGTAGATGTTATATCCATGTATTGCTACCAGTGTATCATCAAAGGTATTATCTAAGTCAGTTTCAGAGATAGTCAGAATATGAATGTAATTTGTTACTAGCAAGTTATTGATTTCTTGAACCTTGTTTCTTAGGCTACATATGTTAATGTGGGCTATTTTTTGCACTTTTCTGGGATGCTTGATTGTTTTTATTGCTTTACTGGGAGGCTTATCAGAAGTAGACATGACAATGTTATTTATGTTTGAGCTGAWAGTGCTTCCAACTAGGGCACACCGCCCCAGTGTTAACAGTAATACTGTGGTTCATAGGCACATGATTGCTGTATACAATGGCTGTAGGGTCGACAGATGCATTCAGGGAGTTAGAGGGACATAAATTAGGTCACTTACATTGTGACTTCCAATGCTCCTGGGATAATGTACATTTACTGCGGCATTACTACAATTCAGCGACACAGTGGTAGGGATTATCTGAGCTGGGCTTGTATCATTGATAAATCATTGTCTCAACTCCGCCTTGAAATGTGTGGACAGAGTCCAGGAGCCACGATGATTTGGATGGACTCCATTATCTTCTGTTTCCAGAAGGTGTCAAAGTTATCTCTAAAAGTTATTCCAACAGAGCTAGTAATCTTTTAGCCAGGAGTGTAATGTCACTAGCCTGCTGAATCTTTTACACCCACGGCCCAACAATGGTACAGGACCTGAAATAATTGGCCGCTTTTTGGAATCTTTCAGAGCTTGAATCAGTTCTTTAAAATACATTTTCAGCAGTTCCATGCTAGTCCTCCTAATGTCGTTTAAGCCCACATGGACTACGACAGCGTYAGCTCCCGGCAGCTGTCTCAGAACAGTCGGAAGCAGCCTTGTAATGTCCTGTACTCGTGCTCCTGGGTAGCACAGGGGTTTTGCCCTGGGAACCGAGATGTCATCAGCAGCTCTATGGTGAGAAACAACAGCTTGTGTAATGGCCGAGGAGGTCCAGCCATTATTTCGCCCCGAAACCTCTGGATCTAGGGCAGCAAACGGTTTCTCATCTGTTTCCGGTCTGGCCTTACCTTCGCCTGGTGGCAATACATTAATACAACCGAAAGCTTACCTGAAAGCTTACCTTGAATTGGAAGAGTTCCAGTGTTGGATAGCCTTAGCCAACTAGCTAATATAAATAGCATTCCTCTCTGTTTGAGCCGGGAGTTTGAGTAGGCTAAATTAGCTAGCTACATTAGCTAGCTAAGTCAGTGAAAGTGAAAAACAAATACAATTAAATATAGCTAGCTCGCTCTCTCTGCTTCTTCTCCTTAATTTTTGAATAAATGAATTTGTTAAACTGTTCAACTACTGACTTTCTCTCTCTTTGAGTGAAGTACTCACCACATTTTATGCACTGCAGTGCTAGCTAGCTGTAGCTTATGTTTTCAGTACTAGATTCAATCTCTGATCCTTTGATTGGGTGGACAAGATGTCAGTTCATGCTGAGGACATCCTCCGGAAGTCGTCATAATTACTGTGTAAGTCTATGGAAGGCGGATGAGAACCATGAGCCTCCTAGGTTTTGTACTGAAGTCAATGTAACCAGAGGAGGACGGAAATATTCTAGTACCCCATGGTGCTACCCTACTGAGTGCTGCTGAGGTTGCTGTAGACCTTCATTGCAAAACAGTGTGTTTTAATAAATTATTTGGTGAAGTKAATATATTTAGTATAGTTTTATCTATAAAAKAATGACCTTTTCTAATGTTTCACTATTTTTATTTTGCTGAAATTCACTGAGTAGCATGGTACTCCCCTTCCTCCTCTGAGGAGTCTCCACTGGTTCAGGTGGACAGAACGTGACAAATAGGATTTACTAGAAACATTGTTAAGATAAAACGCCCCAACCAAAAAAATATAAGTTTCTGTACTGAATTTAATAAAGCAGTACTAAATAAAATCAATGTTTGCTGGTCGCGTGCACAGATTTGCAGATGTTATCACATCTAACTTCTAACTCCAACAGTGCAGTAATAATACCTAGCTATACAAAACAATACGCACATTATCCAAAAAGTAAAAACAAAAAAATTAAGAAATATCAAAACGAGCAATATCAGAGTCCGGAATATAAATATATATACACAATAGAGAGTATGATGGTGTGTATAGACATGGTCAGTATATGAATAGAAAATGTGTGTACAACAGTAGTTTTATAGGACGAGCCATGACTAGAATACAAAATATACATATAAAGTGGGTAAAACAGTATGTTAACCTCATTAAAGTGACCAGTGACCAATTACTCTATGTACAGTGCCTTCAGAAAGTATTCACACCCCTTTATTATTTCCACATTTTGTTGTGTTACAGCCTTTCCAAAAGGACTTAATGATGAAATGCCTTTGTATGTTATGCTGTGAATTGGAACATGAAATGTGTGTCTCTTGTAGATTATTCTGACGTTTTTCATATGATGTACCCAATGACTAATGAACTTGCTATGTCCTCATTGAGATTATACAGAAGTGTTCAATACGCCTTATTTATACACTTTTGTAATATTTATGAAATGCACATTGTTATATTTGGTAGCACTTATTTATTTTCCTTTGCCTCCAACCCCCTTCGATGTGTAGAACGGATGTGGGTGGAGCCAGGTCTACATAAGGGTGCAACTTTCAAAAAATCCCAAAAGCTCTGACGAAGGCCGTGTGGCCGATACGTAAGCTTATTAAATATCGGTGATACTATCAAGAGCAGTGTGCGGTTTCCTTTTCCTTCATCTTGTTCAATTGATGCCATGCACCTGCAAATAAGATTGCTCAGATGTGCGAGTGCCTTTTTGTAGTTGTGTTACAGCCTGAATTTAAAATGGATTCAAACTAGATTTTTGTCACTGGCCTACACACAATACACCATCATGTCAAAGTGGAATTATGTTTTTCGAAATGTTTACAAATTAATAAATGAAAAGCTGAAATGTCTTGAGTCAATAACTATTCAACACCTTTGTTGTGGCAAGCCTAAAGTTCAGGAGTAAAAATACACATAATAAGCTGCATGGACTCTGTGTGCAATAATAGTGTTGAACATGATTTTTCAATTAATATCTCAAGTCTGTACCCAACACATACAATTATGTAAGGTCCCTCAGCCGAGCAGTACATTTCATACACAGATTCAACCACAAAAACCAGGGAGGTTTTCCAATGCCTCGCAAAGAAGGGCACCTATTGATAGATGGGTAACATTTTTAAAAAGCAGACATTGAATATCCCTTTTAGCATGGTGAAGCTATTATTACACTTTGGATRGTGTTTCAATACACCCAGTCACTACAAAGATACAGGCATCCTTCCTAACTCAGTTGCCGGAGATGAAGAAAACCACACCATGAGGCCAATGGTGACTTTAAAACAGTTACAGAGTTTAATGGCTGTGATAGGAAAAAACTGAGGACGGATCAACAACATTGTTACTCCACAAAATATATCTAAATAATATAGTGAAAAGAAGGAAGCCTGTACAGAATACAAATATTCCAAAACATACATCCTGTTTGCAACAAGGCACTAAAGTAATACTGCAAAAACTGTGGCAACGCAATTAACTTTAGGTCCTGAATACAAAGTGTTATGTTTGGGGCAAATCCAATACAACACATAACGGAGTACCACAATCCATATTTTCAAGCATAGTGGAGGCTGTGTCATGTTATGGGTATGCTTGTAATCGTTAAGGACTGGGGAGTTTTTCAGGATACAAATGAAACAGATGGAGCTAAGCACAGGAAAAATCCTAGAGGAAAACCTGGTTCAGTCTGCTTTCCACCAGACACTGGGAGATTAATTAACCTTTCAGCAAGGCAATAACCTAAAACACAAGGCCAAATCTACACTGGRGTTGTTTACCAAGAAGACAGTGAATGTTCCTAAGTGGCCAAGTTACATTTTTGACTTAAATCTCCTTGAAAATCTATGGCAAGACATGAAAATGGTTGTCTAGCAATGATCAACAACCAATTTGACAGAGCTTGAAGCATTTTWAAAARAATAATGGGCAAATATTGTACAATCCATGTGTGGAAAGCTCGAGACTTTTAGTTTTTWGTTTTTACCTTTATTTAACAGATAGATTTACAGCTGTAATCTCTGTCAAATAGATTTACAGCTGTAATCTCTGTCATAGGTGCTTCTACAAAGTATTCACTCAGGGGTGTGAATATTTATGTAAATGAAATATTTCTCTATTTCATTTTCAATACATTTGCGAAACAAATTCTAAAAACATGTTTTCACTTGGGGAAAAAACAATTTAATCCATGTTGACTTCAGGCTGTAGCACAACAAAATCAGGAATAAATCAAAGGGTATGAATACTATCTGAAGGCAGTGTACTTAGGGCAGCAGTCTCTAAGGTGCAGGGTAGAGTACCGGGTGGTAGCGCACTAGTAACAGTGACTAAAGTTCAGGGCAGGGTACTGGATGGAGGCCCGCTAGTGGTGACTGTTTAACAGTCTGATGGCCTGGAGATAGAAGCTGTTTTTCCCAGTCTCTCAGTCCCAACTTTGATGCACAGGTACTGTCTCCTTCTAGATGGTAGTGGGGTGATCAGGCAGTGGCTCGGGTGGCTGAGGTTTTTGATGATCTTCTTGGCCTTTCTGTGACACCGGGTGCTGTAGATATCTTGGAGGGCAAGCAGTGGGCCCCCGATGATGCGTTGGGCTGACCACACCACCCTCACCCTGCAGTTGAGAATGGTGCATTTGCCGTACCAGGCAGTGAAACAGCCCAACAGGATGCTCTCAATGGGGCTCTTTGGAAGTTTGTGAGGGGGGCTAAGCACAATTTCTTCAGCCTCCTGAGGTTGAAGAGGTGCTGTTGTGCCTTCTTCACCATGCTGTCTGTGTGAAGTGACCATTTCAGGTCTTCAGTGATGTGCATGCCGAGGAACTTGAGGCTTTTGACCCTCTCTACTGTGGCCCCGTCGATGTGGATGGGCTCTCTCTACCGTCTCCTGTAATCCACAATCAGCTCCTTCGTTTTGTTGACTTTGAGGGAGAGGTTATTTTCCTGGCACCACTCCACCAGAGCTCTCACCTCCTTCCTGTAGGCTGTCTTGTCATTGTTGGTAACCAGGCCTATCACTGCTGTGTCGTCAGCAAACTTGATGAATGAGTTGGAGACATGCGTAGGACTACAGGGGGGGGGGGGCTGAGCAAGCACCCCTGTTGGGCCCCCGTGTTGAGGATCAGCATGGCGGAGGTGTTGATGCCTACCTTCAACACTTGGGTCGGCCCATCAGGATGTCCAGGACCCAGTTGCACAGGGCGGGGTTCAGACCCAGGGCCCTGAGCTTTATGATGAGCTTGTAGGCCACTTTGGTGTTGAAGGCTGAGCTGTAGTTGATGAACAGAATTCTTACTTAGGTATTTATCTTGTCCAGTTGGGATAGGGCAGTGTGCAGAGCAATGGAGATTGCGTCGTCCATGGATCTGTTGGGGCGGTATGCAAAGTATAGWGGATCTAGGTTGTCGGGTTAGGTGGAGGTGATGTGGTCCTTAACTAGCCTCTCAAAGCACTTCATGATGACAGAAGTGAGTGCTACGGGGGCGATGGTAACTGAACTAAATGACTGTCCCTTTCTTGGGTAAAGGAACAATGGCTGACATCTTGGATCAAGTGGGGACAACAGGGGAAGGGATATAGACAGATTTAACAACGACTGGGATATAGACAGATTGAATATGTCCACCATATGTAATGTGTTAATAATAACCCATTATCCTACAGTAATAAAAGTCAACAAAATAGAAAGCCCTCTTGGGATATGTGAAATAATGGCCCACTATCCCCTCATTTGAAAAGCCTAAATATAGTCTTGTAATAATAACAAAACATTTGAACAATATGTCCCCTGAGAGTTGACTTGGTAATGAATGTTTGTATTTTAACACTAAAGGGGTAGATCTGGGATAGAGTGACGGAGGCATGGAGGAGATGAAAAGATAAAAGAAGGAGTGTAAGACGAAATGCAGGGCATAAGGACAGAGACAGCTGGCAACATCCCAAATGGCAACCTATTCCCTATTTAGTGTGATAGTTATTGGGAATAAGCTGCCATTAGGGACACACACAGTCACTGAGACATTATTCTCTCCTAGCAAACACTGCTCCATTCTGCCTTGTAGAAGAAAGTGAACACAACTGGAAAAATGAAAATACACCACTGCTCGCTGGTGTTTGGAGCAAGTGAAACAGAACACAGGGAAGACAAGCCATACACATACACACACACACACACACACACACACAATACAAGCAGACGTGAAAAAAAGACATCACACACCCCAATCTCTAATATGCTGCAGCAAAGTCATTTAGAGATCCACCAGAGACACAGCGTTCACCACAGACAAAAGGTTGCATCTGCCAGCACCATGCCCTGCAGCTACCGTCATATAAAAAAGGTATGGCATGTCTTGTTAATTAACAAGAAAACAACCTCGGGCTCTTGAACGAAACCCCCAAACAGATAAGAGCTGCTAACTCAATCTATGAAGTACTGGTAGCAAGTCTAACATACTTATTAATGTTGTCTCAGTTCATATCGTCTCTCACCCGTCAAAGGCATGTTACCATAACTGCCATCACTATTGTTGACTTCAGTTTATTTGTTAAGCCTTTCACCCCAATCTGTGATATTCCCTTAGGTAACATTAACAGCTCAAGTGCTATCCATCCAGAGTGGTTCTTCTCTCGGTTCCCCCTTCTGTCTCTGTCTATTTCCTACTCTGTCCCCCCTTCTCTCTCTGTCTATTTCCTACTCWGTCCCCCCTTCTCTCTGTCTATTTCCTACTCAGYCCCCCCTTCTCTCTGTCTATTTCCTACTCTGTCCCCCCTTCTCTCTGTCTATTTTCTAATCTGTCCCCCCTTCTCTCTCTCGGCCTGTGTTGATCAACATGAGGTTATCTAGCTCACACCCTGTGGGATGCAGCATGACTTCAGTCTATAGAGACAACATAACAGAGCAGTAAGGCTGCTGTGTTGACAGTGCAGTATTGAAAGCCTGTCTGCTTGCCTGGCTATACAGTGTTAATTTCATCACCTATTTCGCCAGGCTACTCTCCCAGTGGAACAAGCCCCCGGTAGAAAACGGGGCGACATGACGTTTGGAGCCACTTTACTTATCATGGCGAATGCAACGCTTCTATGGGAGAAGACAGCGTTTGCACCCACAAATTGACAGGGAAAAATACTACCAACCTCAAGAGACATCTGAAAGTGCATCGTTCTGATAATAACAGATTGATAATGCTAGCTAGTTAGTTTGCTGCAACCTATCAGACCGCTACTTCTGACACAACTTTGATTACAATATAGCTACAGTATGCTCCAGACCGAGACCCTTTGACTTGGCTGTGCGAGGTACATTTTAATTGGTTGCATCAGTGCGAGCTGAACATGATCACCTCACTCAAAAGTTTCAAAAAACGTCCTATCTTTTGCCTACTAAAATCATGAATTGGTCAAACAGTAAAGTGCATTAGCCTCATGATTCCTGTAAAGAAAGTGTCTGCCCAGCCCCTGGGCCTGTTTCACTGGGGCCTGCTGCTGTGATGAGGGAGCCACTTGATGTGCGCTCCGAGAGAGAGAAAAAGGTTTACTTGTCACGTGCGCCGAACACAACAGGTATAACAGCGAAATGCTTACTAACCAACAGTGTAATTTTTGAGTAAAAAAATAGGTATTAGGTAAGTAATAGATAAGTAAAGAAATACAAAAGAAAACAGTAAAATGACAGTGAAAATAACAGTAGCGAGGCTATATACAGGTGGTACCGGTACAGAGTCAATGTGCAGAGTCAATGTGCGGGGGCACCGGTTAGTCGGGCTAATTAATATGTACATGTAGGTATAGTTAAAGTGACTATGCATATATGATAAACAGAGAGTAGCAGCAGTGTAAAAGAGGGGGTTGGCGGGTGGGGGGGTTGAGGGACACAACGCAAATAGTCCGGGTAGCCAATGTGCGGGGGCACCGGTTAGTAGGGATAATTGAGGTAATATGTAAGTAAATGTATGGTTAAAGTGACTAAGCGTAGATGATAGACTTGCATAACATTTCAAAATCAAAATGCGGGAAATACATAGCTTTGGAAGCAACTACTGTTGTTCCACAGCTTTCTGTGGGTATATATTTTTATTAATATTGAGCTAAATTGCAACTATTTTACAACCAAGATATTTGATATGGCTTTAAGATATGACGTGTGAAATTGTCCATTGCAACGTGTTTTATAGGACATTTGTAGTGGGGTGCGTAATTGGCGGCAGAGAAGTCAGGCACAGGAGAGCAGAACTGGTGGTCCCGTGTAGCTCATTTGGTAGAGCATGGCGCTTGCAACGCCAGGGTTGTGGGTTCATTCCCCACRGGGGGACCAGGATGAATATGTATGAACTTTCCAATTTGTAAGTCGCTCTGGATAAGAGCATCTGCTAAATGACTTAAATGTAAATGTAACTGGGTAATAACCGGAGATGTATTAAGCAAAACCAACGGCATCCAAAACAACAAGATAAATGGGCACAAAATAACCCGTTGTGCGCTCATGGGGAACATGCACAAGCACTACAATAAACAATCCCACACAAAGACATGGGGGGAACAGAGGGTTAAATACACAACAAGTAAATGAGGAAATTGAAACCATGTGTGTGGAAAAACAAGACAAAACAAATGGAAAATGAAAAGTGGATCGACGATGGCTAGAAGACCGGCGCCGCCGCTCGCCGAGCACCGCCCGAACAAAGAAACAAGGAGAGGATCCGACTTCTGCGGAAGTCGTGACAACATTACATTTCCTGTTAGATTAATACATGACTAGTAGCAGTGGGTTTTATTATTTAGTKTTCACTTCCTCATGTGGTGAATTAGCTCCAATTAAATGTGTCTATGATATTAGTTCTCATAAAGATGTAGGACAATTAATCTCTATTGAACAACAACAACATTTAGTAAATTATGGAGCCCTATTTTAACAGTATAATAGAACAACAATAACATTGTCAACTCACAATTGATGACAATCACTGGATTAGGTTGCACATCAAAATATATTGAATCATGCATTCCTTCTTAGACATGTTAGATGAAACAACGTATTTATTGAATAGCCTACCATCTCAGTAGTCTATTACACAGTCTGAAGCACTGTGAATGACTTCATAAGGTGATTACAATCATTTTCTATTGTGTGACACTGCAGAAAGATTGGTGTGACCAAATCATGGGCTTGTGTCACCAACTGAAAAAGTTAGTGGCACCAGTCTGGAGAATTGTCAAGGGGTGTGATTTTTAATCTGCTGCAGAGTAATGTGTTCTTCTGCCAATTTGGCTGCAGGGAAGAGAATCATGCGATAGGATGTTATGCTGAAAGATATGTTGGTAGGACAAGGCCTTCAGAAAGTCCTCACAAACCTTTACTTTTTCTACATTTTGTTGTGTTACAGATTGAATTTAAAATGGACTAAATTTAGATTTGTGGTCACTGGCCTACACACAATACCCCAAATTGGAATGATGTTTATCTTTTTTTTTTTTTTTTTACAAATTAATAAAACATTTGAAGAAAAAAAATGAAAAGCTGAAATGAATTGAGTCAATAAGTATTCAACCCCTTAGTTATGGAAAGCCTAAATAAGTTCAGGAGTAAACATTTGCTTAACAAGTCACATAATAAGTTACATGGACTCACTCTGTTTGCAATAATAGTGTTGAACATTATTTTTTAAATTACTATTTATCTCTGTACCCAACACACACTATTATCTGTTAGGTCCCTCAGTTGAGCAGTGAATTTCAAACACAGATTCAACCACAAAGACAAGGGAGGTTTTTCAATGCCTTGCAAAGGGCACCTATTTGGTAGATAGGTAAAAAAAAAAAAAAAGCTAACATTGAATATCCCTTTTAGCATGGTGAAGTTATTATTACACTTGGGATGGTGTATCAATACACCCAGTCACTACAACGATACAGGCCTCCTTCCTAACTCAGTTGCCGGAGAGAAAGGAAACTGCTCACTGATTTTACCATGAGGCCAATGGTGACTTTAAAACAGGTACAGAGTTTAATGGCTGTGTTGGGAGAAATCTGAGGATGGATTAACAACATTGTAGTTACTCCACAATACTAACCTAATTGACAGAGTGAAAAGAAAGAAGCCTGTACAGAATACAAATATTACAAAACATGCATCCTGTTTGCAATAAGGCACTAAAGTAAAACTGCAAAATATTTGGCAAATAAATTAAATAAATAAATAACGTTATGTTTGGGGCAAATCCAACAACCCATCACTGAGTACAACTCTGTATATTTTCAAGCATGGTGATGGCTGCATCATGTTATGGGTCTGCCTCTCATCTGAGTCTTTGCATGTGTGTTGGAGTGACAGTGTGCGTCGTGTGCAAAAAATAAGGTAAACTCAGATAGTCCGTGTAGCCATTTTGTTAGCTATTTTGAAGTGTTATGGCATGGGGATAGAAACTGTTCAGGAGCCTGTTGGTGTCAGACTTGATGCACAGGTACTGCTTGCCTTCTTCACGACTGTGAGCGTGTCTGTGGACCATTTTAAGTTCTTAGTGATTTGGACACCGACTTCGACCCGCTCCACTGCAGCCCCTTCGATCTGGATGGGGTGTGCTCCCCCCACCAGTTTCCTGTAGTTCACGATCAGCTCCTTGGTCTTACTGATGTTGAGGGAGAGGTTGTTGTTCTGGCCCCACACTGCCAGGTGATGATGATGATGGCGTTGGAATCGTGCGTGGCCACGCTGTCATGGGTGAACAGCGAGTAAAGGTGGGGACACACCCCTGTGGGGCCTCCGTGTTGAGGGTCAGCGTGGCGTGGCCCGCAACACCTGGGGTCGGGCCCGTCAGGAAGTCCAGCATCCAGATGAAGGGGGAGGTGTTCAGTCCCAGGGTCCTAAGCATGGTGATGAGCTTGGAGGGGACAATGCTATTGAACGCTGAGCTGTAGTCAATGCACAGCATTCTCACATAGGTATTTCTCTTACCTAGGTAAGTGAGGGCAGTGTGGAGTGCAATTGAGTTTGCGTCRTCTATGGATCTGTTGGGGCAGTATGAAAATGGTAGTGTGTTTAGGGTGTCTGGAATGTTGGAGTTGATGTGGGATGATGTAGTTGATGTGTGCCTTAACCAGCCTCTCAAAGCACTTAAGGATTACAGATGTGAGTGCTACAGGGTGGCAGTCAATGTGGCATGAATCCTTAGAGTTCTTGGGAACAGGAATGATGGTGGTCATCTTAAAATTATAGGATTACAGACTGGGACAAGGAGAGGTTGAAAATTACCGGCAATATATAGCCTTGCGGGTATTGACCTGATTAAAGAATTTATTCACGTCGGGCTCAGAGAGYGAGATCACCCAATCTTCTGGGTCGATGGAGGACTTCACACCTGGCACGATGTTGCTATTGTCAAAGCGAGCATGAAATGCATTGAGTTCGTCTGGTAGATTGGCATGGTTGGGCAATCAACGGCTGGGTCTTCCATTGTAATCCATAATGAAATGTGGCCCCAGCCACATGTGGCGGGCGTCAGAGCCTGTGTAATATGATTCCACCTTATTCCTATATTGTCCTTTTGCTCGTTTGAGTCAATGACAGAGGTGGTTAACTCTTCGACGATATCGGCGAAGTCACGAAAGATATTCCAATCAGCGCTAGCATATCAGTCCTGTAGTATAATCTCTGATTCTGGAGACAATTTATAACGGAGCGAGTCATGGGTAATTCCTGTTTGAGCTTCGGAGTCATGATCTGATTCGCAGAATGGCGGACGAGGGACGGCCTTGTATGCTTGCTTGTGGGTAGAATAACAATGGTCTAGGAATTGATCGCCCCTAGTGGAGGGAGAAGTGTTGCTGGAAGTTGGGCATCACGTCCTTAAAGACGCAGAATTAAAATCGCCGGCAACCAGGAAAGCAGCCTCTGGATAYATGTTTTCCTGCTTGGTTATAGCCTTGTACAGTTAAAGATGCACTATGCAGAAATCGCTCCACCATTTCCTGGTCGAAAAAATTCTAATAGTTCGCCTAATTTAAGTTCAAGTGAAAAGAAACGAAGCAGTCATTGTGTAGAGAATCATTGTACCATCTAAAACGCTGTGAAATATATTTCCCATAACCACAAATATTGTATATTCAGCTGTTTAAAGCTGGTGTACAAAACCTAAAGTAAAAGACGCACAAAAAAAAWATCAAAACGGGAAACAGAAATAWCACACATATAACAGATCTACCGCTTCTTAGAGTGATAATGTCTCCGGAGGGGATGACTGCCGTTTTACGGGCTCCTAACCAATTGTGCTATTCAGTGTGTTTTTTTGCGTTCTTGGTAACTTTTGTTGTACATAATGTTTCTCCCACCGTCTCTTATGACCTAAAACAGCTTCTGGACATCAGAACAGCAATTACTCACCTTGGACTGGACAAATATTTTTTATTTAATGAATCGGAGGCAAAAGATTTGACTCCTCCAGGACCAGGCCAAAATTGCTGTCATGCGCATGAAGAGGAGACGCCATTACAGGGGCTGCAGATCTGGGTGCTTAGTGGGAATTTGTCAGCAAGTGGATAATCCGCTTTTACCATCTGTCCTACTGGCGAATGTGCAATCACTGGAGAATAAACTGGATGAGCTCCCTTCGATATTATCTTACCAACGGGACATTAAAAACTATAATATCTTGTGTTTTTCCGAGTCATGGCTGAAAGAGGACATGGATTATATACAGTTGACTGGGTTTTCCGTGCATCATCACRCAATCAACGAGCTGTATAAGGCCATAAGCAAACAAGAGAATGCTCACCCAGAAGCGGTGTTCCTAGTGGACAGGGATTTTAATGTAGGAAAAAAACATACATCTGTTTTACCAAATTTCTACCAGCATGTCACATGAATTCAACTAGCCTACCTGGTTAAATAAAGGTGAAATAAAATTAAAAAATACATATTTTTTAAATCACGCATGAAGTACCAGTGGCTTGCTAAATACGGAAGTGGTCAGATGATGTGGATGCTAAGCTACAGGAGTGTTTTGCTAGCACAGACTGGAATATGTTCCGGGATTCAGCCGATGACATTGAGAAGTATACCACATCAGTCACCAGCTTCATCAATAAGTGCATCGACAACGTCATCTCCACAGGGACTGCACGTACATATCCCAACCAGAAGCCATAGGTCAGACAACATCCGCACTGAGCAAAATGCTAGAGCTGTCGCTTTCTAGGAGCGGGACACTAATCCGGACGATTATAAGAAATCCCGCTATGCCCTCTGACGAACCATCAAACAAGCGTCCATACAGACTAAGATTGAATCTACACCGGCTCTGACGCCTGTCGGATGTGGCCGGACTTGCAAACCATTACCGATTACAAAGAGAAACCCAGCCTCGAGCTGCCCAGTGATGCGAGCCTACCAGATGAGCTAAATGCCTTTTATGCTCGCTTCGAGGCACCAACTAGCAAGTGTCTTCACTGACATTTTCAACCTCTCCCTGACCGAGTCTGTAATATCTTCATGTTTCATACAGACCACCATAGTCACAGTGCCCAAGAAAGCCAAGATAACCTGACTAAATGACTACCACCCCATAGCACTCACATCTGTAGCCATGAAGTGCTTTGAAAGGCTGGTCATGGCTCATATCAACACCATCTCAAAAACCCTATACCCACTACAATTTGCATTCCACCCCAAAAGATCCACAGATGATGCAATCTCTATTGCACTCCACACTGCCTTCCCACCTGGACAAAAGGAACACCTATGTGAGAATATTATTMATTGACTACAGCTCAGCGTTCAACACCATAGTGCCCTCAAAGCTCATCACTAGGCAAAGGACCCTGGGACTAAACACCTCCTCTGCCACTGGATCCTGGACTTCCTGACGGGCCAACCCCAGGTGGTAAGGGTAGGCAACAACACATCTGCCACACTGATCCTCAAAACGGGGGCCCCTCAGGGGTGCATGTTTAGTCCCCTCCTGTACTCCCTGTTCACCCACGACTGCATGGCCATGCACAACTGCAACACCATCATTGATTTTACCGACGACACAACAGTGGTAGGCATTATCACCGACAACGATGAAACAGCCTATAAGGAGGTCAGAGACCTGGCAGTGTGGTGCCAGGACAACAACAACCTCTCCCTCAATGTGAGCAACAAAAAGGAGCTGATCATGGACTATAGGAAAAGGAGGGCCAAGCACACCCCCATTCACATCGACGGGGTTATAGTGGAGCGGGTCGAGAGCTTCAAGTTCTTTGGTGTCCATATCACAAAAAAACGATCATGGTCCAAACACACCAAGGCAGTCGTGAARAAGGCACGACAACGCCTATTCTCACTCAGGAGACTGAAAAGATTTGGCATGGGTCCTCAAATCCTGAAAAAGTTATACAGCTGCACCATTGAGAGCATCCTGACTGGTGGCATCACCGCTTGGTATGGCAACTACTCGGCATCCGACCATAAGGGGCTACAGAGGGTAGTGCGAATGGCCCAATAAATCACTGGGACCAAGCTTCCTGCCATCCAGGACCTCTGTACCAGGTGGTGTCAGAGGAAGGCCCTAAAAATTGTCAAAGACTCCAGCCACCCAAGTCATAGAATGTTCTCTCGGCTACCGCACGACAAGCGGTACTAGAGCGCCAAGTCTAGGTCCAAAAGGCTCCTTAACAGCTTCTACCCCCAAGCCATAAGACTGCTAATCAAATGGCTACCCGGACAATTTGCATTGACCCCCTTCTATACGCTGTTGCTACTCGCTGTTTATTATTTATGCAGTGACTTTACCCATACCTACATGTACAGTACCAGTCAAACGTTTGAACACACCTACTCATTAAAGGTTTTTTCTTTCATTTAACATAGTGATGGCATCAAAACTATGAAATAACATATGGAATCATGTAGTAACCACAAAAGTGTTAAACAAATCAAAATATATTATATATTTGAGATTCTTCAAAGTAGCCACCCTTTGCCTTGACGACAGCTTTGCACTCTTGGCATTCTCTCAAGGTAGGGGTGGACTCCACTTCCGGCGCCGACCGAGATGGCCGCCTCRCTTCGCGTTCCTTGGAAAATATGCAGTATTTWGTTTTTTTATGTGTTATTCCTTACATTGGTACCCCAGGTAATCTTAGGTTTCATTACATACAGTCGGGAGGAACTACTGAATATAAGATTAACGTCAACTCACCATCGTTCCAACCAGGAATATGACTTTCCCGAAACGGATCCAGTGTTTTGCCTTCCACCCAATACAATGGATCTGATCCCAGCCGGCGACCCTATGCGACGCCGTAAAAGGGGCAAACGTAGCGGTCTCCTGGTCAGGCTTCGGAGACGGGCACATCGCGCTCCACTCCCTAGCATACTACTCGCCAATGTCCAGTCTCTTGACAATAAGGTTGATGAAATCCGAGCACGTGTAACATTCCAGAGAGACATCAGGGATTGTAACGTTCTCTGCTTCACGGAAACATGGCTAACTCAAGAGACGCTAACGGAGTCGGTGCAGCCAGCTGGTTTCTTCACGCATCGCGCCGACAGAAACAAACATCTTTCTGGTAAGAAGAGGGGCGGGGGTGTATGCCTTATGATTAACGAGACGTGGTGTGATCATAACAACATACAGGAACTCAAGTCATTCTGTTCACCTGATCTAGAACTCCTCACAATCAAATGTCGACCGCATTATCTACCAAGGGAATTCTCTTCGATTATAATCACAGCCGTATGTATTCCCCCCCAAGCAGACACATCGATGGCCCTGAACGAACTTTATCTGACTCTTTGTAAACTGGAAACCACACACCCTGAGGCTGCATTCAACGTAGCTGGGGATTTTAACAAGGCTAATCTAAAAACAAAACTCCCTAAATTCTATCAGCATATCGATTGTGCTACCAGGTCTGGTAAAACCTTGGATCATTGTTATACTAACATTCCGCGACGCATATAAGGCCCCCCCGCCTCCTTTCGGAAAAGCTGACCACGACTCCATTTTGTGCTTCCAGCCTACAAACAGAAACTAAAAACAACAAGCTCCCGCGCTCAGGTCCGTTCAACGCTGGTCCGACCAATCTGATTCCACGCTTCAAGACTGCTTCGATCACGCGGATTGAATATGTTCCGCATTGCGTCCAACAACAACATTGACGAATATGCTGATTCGGTGAGCAGTTCATTAGAAAGTGCATTGACGATGTCGTACCCACAGCAACGATTAAACACTTCCAAACCAGAAACCGTGATTGACGGCAGCATTCGCGTGAAACTGAAAGCGCGAACCACTGCTTTTAACCAGGGCAGGTGACCGGAAACATGACCGAATACAAACAGTGTAGCTATTCTCTCCGCAAGGCAATCAAACAAGCTAAGTCCAGTACAGAGACAAAACAGAGTCGCAATTCAACAGCTCAGACACAAAGGTATGTGGCAGGGTTCTAAGTCAATCACGGATTACAAAAAGAAACCAGCCCCGTCGCGGACCAGGATGTCTTGCTCCCAGACAGGCTAAATAACTTTTTGCTCGCTTTGAGGACAAACAGTGCCACTGACACGGCCCGCTACCAAAACCCTGGGCTCTCCTTCACTGCAGTCGAGGGTGAGTAAAACATTTAAACGTGTTGACCCTCGCAAGGTTGCAGGCCCAGACGGCATTCCCAGCCGCGTGCTCAGAGCATCGCAGACCAGCTGGCTGGTGTGTTTACGGACTATTTCAATCCCTTATCCCAGTCTGCTGTTCCCACATGCTTCAAGAGGGCCACCATTGTTCCTGTTCCCAAGAAAGCTAAGGTAACTGAGCTAAACGACTACCGCCCCGTAGCACTCACTTCCGTCATCATGAAATGCTTTGAGAGACTAGTCAAGGACCATATCACCTCCACCCTAACCGGACACCCTAGACCCACTCCAATTTGTTACCGACCCAATAGGTCCACAGACGACGCAATCGCAACCACACTGCACACTGCCCTAACCCATCTGGACAAGAGGAATACCTATGTGAGAATGCTGTTCATCGACTACAGCTCAGCATTTAACCATAGTACCCTCAAAGCTCAAATCCCTGGGTCTCGACCCGCCCTGTGCAACTGGGTCCTGGACTTCCTGACGGGCCGCCCCCAGGTGGTGAGGGTAGTAACAACATCTCCACCCCGCTGATCCTCAAACCTGGGGCCCCACAAGGGTGCGTTCTGAGCCCTCTCCTGTACTCCCTGTTCACCCACGACTGCGTGGCCATGCACGCCTCCAACTCAATCATCAAGTTTCGGATGACACTACATGTGTAGGCTTGATTACCAACAACGACGGACAGGCCTACAGGCAGGAGGTGAGGGCCCTCGGAGTGTGGTGTCAGGAAATATACCTCACACTCAACGTCAACAAAACAAAGGAGATGATTGTGGACTTCAGGAAACAGCAGAGGGAGCCCCCCTATCCACATCGACGGGTGCAGTGTGAGAAGGTGGAAAGTTTTAAGTTCCTCGGTGTACACATCACGGACAAACTGAATTGGTACCCACACAAGACAGCGTTGTGAAGAAGGCGCAGCCGCGCTCTTCAACCTCAGGAGGCTGAAGAAATTCGGCTTGTCACCAAAAGCACTCACACTTCTACAGATGCACATCGAGAGCATCCTGTCGGGCTGTATCACCGCCTGGTACGGCAACTGCTCGCCAACCGTAAGGCTCTCCAGAGGGTAGTGAGGTCTGCAGAACGCATCACCGGGGGCAAACTACCTGCCTCCAGGACACCTACACCACCCGATGTCACAGAAGGGCCATTAGAAGATCATCAAGGACAACAACCACCGCAAACGCGCACTGCGACCTGTTCACCCCGCTATCATCCAGAAGGCGAGGTCAGTACAGGTGCATCAAAGCAGGGACCGAGAGACTGAAAAACAGCTCTCATCAGCTCTCATCAGGACCGCCACAGGAATGGAAGACCCAGAGTTACCTCTGCTTCATAGGATAAGTTCATTAGAGTTACCAGCCTCAGGAATTGCAGCCCAAATAAATGCTTCACAAAATTCAAGTAACAGACACATCTCAACATCCACTGTTCAGAGGAGACTGGGTGAATCAGGCTTTCATGGTCGAATTGCTGCAAAGAAACCACTACTAAAGGACACCAATAAGAAGAAGAGACTTGTTTGGGCCAAGAAACACGAGCAATGGATATTAGACCATTGGAAATCTGTCCTTTGTTCTGCCGTGTCTTTGTGAGACGCAGAGTAGGTGAATGGATGATCTCCGCATGTGTGGTTCCCACCGTGAAGCATGGAGGAGGAGGTGTGATAGTGATTTACTGGTGACACTGTTGGTAATTTATTTAGAATTCAAGACACACTTAACCAGCATGGCTACCCCAGCATCTGGTTTGCACTTAGTGGGACTATCATTTGTTTTTCAACAGGACAATGTCCCAACACACCTCCAGGCTGTGTAAGGGCTATTTGACCAAGACGGAGAGTGATGGAGTGCTGCATCAGATGACCTGGCCTCCACAATCACCTGATCTCAACCCAATTGAGATGGTTTGGGATGAGTTGGACCGCCGAGTGAAGGAAAAGCAGCCAACAAGTGCTCAGCATATGTGGGAACTCCTTCAAGACTGTTGGAAAAGCGTTCCAGGCGAAGCTGGTTGAGAGAATTGCAAGAGTGTGCTAAGCTGTCATTAAGGCAAAGGGGGGCTCCTTTGAAGAATCTCAAAAATAAAATATATTTTGATTTGTTTCACACTTTTTGGGTTACTACATGAATCCATATGTGTTATTTCATAGTGTTGATGTCTTCACTATTATTCTACAATGTAGAAAATAGTCAAAAAAKAAAGAAAAACCCTTGAATGAGTAGATGTGTCCAAACTTTTGACTGGTACTGTACATATTACCTCAATTACCTCAACTAATCTGTACCTCCGCACAAGGGTAGGCATTTGACCATCAGTTATTCTAAGATGAATGAACAATGGTTCAATACTTCCACCGTGCTCGAGTCAGCACACCAGTTGTTGTTGATGAAGAGGCAAATCCCCCCCCTGGATTTCTCCCGACTCCGCTTTCCTGTCTGCACGGTGAATGGAGAATCCATCGAGTTGGATAGCCATGGGGGTTGTCCGAGAGCCATGTTTCAGAAAAGCAGAAAATATTGTAGTTTTGAGAGTCCCGTTATTAGCAAATCCGTGATCGGAGGTCATCTATCTTATTATCAAGTGACTGAACATTGGCCAGTAAAATGAAGAGAAGAGGTCGCCAGGAAACGTCAGCGTTTCCTCTTGGGTAGCCCAAAAATTGGGTCGGAATTACAGAAAGAGGCCAGGGCCAATGAGTTGAAGTCGAAGTTGAAGCCGGAATTGAGGTAAGTAACTGCCGATCTGATGGTCAAAAGTTATTGTTGGTTGTAAGAAATGGTTGAGGATACATTGAGAAAATAAGGTAAAAGTAAACGACAAAAGAATCACAAAATAGCAAAGCTGGGGCGGAGCTTGCAAAACGCAGCCATCTAGTATGGCGCCATCTTCCATTTCTGAAGGCACTGAATGTATGTTTGTGCACATGAAAGTCAGTGATTTACAGTATGTTTACGATAGGTTAATGAGGTAATAAAAATGTGCTGTGACTAAAATGTGACCAAAATGAAAAGGGCATTTAGTTGACTAAAATGGTCCACTGTTTTCGGCATTTTGACAATCACTAGACTAATTCATTAACCAAATGACAAAAATTAGACTAAGACTGCCAGGACAGGGTCCTGGTCATTAGGACACAATGTTTTTAAATGTTTTTCAATGGAACCCAGGTGTACCCTCCCTGTTTCAGTCTGTTTTAGTTCCGTTTGGCACGTAATGCACAGGTCCCGGGAAAGGCCTGTGGAGGAGTGACTGAGTGGAGGAACCTGTCTGCCCAGTAGTGTGGGGAAGAACCCACTGTAACACCAGCTCTCTCTGTCTCTCACACGTTCTCTCTCTCAATCTCCCCCTCTCTCTTGCTCTCCCCCCTCTCTACCTCTAATTCTCTGCCTCTGCCCATTGTGACCTGTGTGAACTGCTCATCAGCCTGGTGGTGTAGGATTACAGAGAATGCATCCTAAATGGCGCCCTATTCCCTATACAGTGCACTCATTTCGACCAGGACCCATAGTACTGTAGTCGAAAGTAGTGCACTATATAGGAAATGGGGTGCCATTTGGTAYGCACTGAGTGTGGTTTCTCATGGGCTCCTATGGGTGCATGGATGAAATATAAGGCTTCAGACAGACAGCGGCATAGCAGAGGATGAGATACTTTATAGTAGCCATTTCAACAGCCATTGGCCTACTGTTACAATTCAGAGACAATGTCATTTTAACAGCCATAGGCCTACTGTTATAATACAATGTCATTGTATTTTTTTGGTACTTTTTACCCCCATTTTTGTGATATCCAATTGGTACTTACAGTCCTGTCCCATCGCTGCAACTCCTGTACTGGACTCGGACTCCTGGACTTGGGAGAGGCGAAGGTCGAGCCGCACTGCTTCTTGACACAGTGCCCGGAATCCAGCCGCACCAATGTGTCGGACGAAAAAAAACGTACAACTGTCAACACGAGTCAGCGTGCATGCGCCAGGCCTGTCACAAGGAGTCGCTTGAGCGCGATGGGACAAGAACATCCCAGCCGGCCAAACCCTCCCCTAACTCGGACAACGCTGGGCCAATTGTGCGCCGTCTCATGGGTCTCCCGGTCGCGGCCGGCTGCGACTCAGCCTGGGATCGAACCCGGGTCTGTAGAGACACCTCTACACCTGTAGAGACACACCGCATTCCAAACGGAATGCCTTAGACTGCTGCGCCACTCAGGAGAAGACAATTTTAACAGCCATAGGCATACTGTTACAATTACAGTGACAATGTCTGCACTAAATTTGAGTAAGTTAATTCATAATTGATATCATAAGATTGATATCTTACCAGGAGGAATCACTGGAAACTATGGCATGCTACTATGGCTGTGTGGAGGAGAAACATGCAATGTAAATTATTATTTGAAATGCAAAGAGCCTTTGCAGATGCTCAACAAAAGACAAGTGCCAACGAATTAATTAACACTAGCCGCAACTACATAATGTTTGAAGAACTTGAGTTCGGTTCAACTCACCACACCAGCCAAGTTGCGTGTGCCAAGTGTTGCAAAATAAATGTACACATACAGTGCATTCAGAAAGTATTCAGACCCCTTCCCTTTTTCCACATTTTGTTACGTTACAAGGGTACCAAAACATTTCTGCAGCATTGAAGGTCCCCAACAACACAGTGGCCTCGTCTTGGAACCACCAAGACGCTTCCTTGGGCTGGCCGCCAAGCTAAACTGAGCATTCGGAGGAGAATGTCCTTGGTCAGTGAGGTGACCGAGAACCCAATGGTCACCCTGACAGAGCTCCAGAGTTCCTCTGTGGAGATGGGAGAACTTTCCAGAAGGACAACCATCTCTGCAGCACTCCACCAATCAAGCCTTTATGGTAGGGTGGCCAAACGGAATCCACTCCTCAGTAAAAGGCACGACAGCCCGCTTGGACTAACAGAGCATGAGAAACAAGATTCTCTGGTCTGATTAAAACCAAGATTGAACTATTTGGCCTGAATGCCAAGTGTCACGTCTGGAGGAAACGTGGTACCATCCCTACGATGAAGCATGGTGGTGGCAGCATCATGCTGTGGGGTTGTTTTTCAGCGGCAGGGACTGGAAGACTAGTCAGGATGAAGGGAAAGATGAACGAAGCAAAGTACAGAGAGATCCTTGATGAAAACCTACTCCAGCGCACTCAGGACCTCAGACTGGGGCAAAGGTTCACCTTCCAACAGGACAACAAACCTAAGCACACAGCCAAGATGTCCGAAAGCTACTCCTGGGTTAAGTCTTTGAATGTCCTGGAGTGGCCCAGCCAGAGCTCCGACTTGAACCAGATCAAACATCCCTGGTGAGACCTGAAAATAGCCGTGCAGCTACGCTTCCCATTCAACCTGACAGAGCTTGAGAGGATCTGCAGAGAAGAATGGGAGAAACTCCCCAAATACACATGTGCCAAGCTTGTAGCATCATAACCGAGAAGACTCAAAGCTGTAATCGCTGCCAAAGGTACTACAACAAAGTATTGAGCAAACTGTCTGAATACTTATGTAAATGTGATTTWAAAAGAATTATATACATTTGCAAAAATGTCTAAAAACCTGTTTTTGCTTTGTCATTATGGGGTATGGTGTGTAAATTGATGAGGGGGGGAAATAAATGTAATCCTTTTTAGAATAAGGCTGTAATGTAACAAAATGTGCACTGTACATGTTATTCAATAATTTCACCCACAGCGCTTGTGCACGTGAACAAGCGTCTGTGTAGTCAGGTGCTAAAACAGAACTTGGTTCTATTAGAGAAGCTTGACACGCTGCAAGTCCCGCCTCCCAATCTACTCATTGGTTTTCAGGAGCATACAACCCCACGTGGGTATTTGAAAGATGAACGAGGAGAGATTAATCATAAATAACTAACCAAAAACTCTGAGAGCATAATTTTGAGGTCATATGAATTTAACATTAATTACTCTGCCATTTTCAAAGTCATGTCCTCCCGTCCTTGACTTTTCCTAAATAAATATTTTCAACACACTGAATTTCGATATCACAGAATTTCTGTTATAAGCATTTATAACCCTTCCTTCACCAGTTGGCTGCCATCTGACAATGGCCGATCAGACACTGGCCCTTCGAAACTACACCTAAAATATATCAAAACTAATTTCACACATAGGCATACAATAATAGATGTAGCCTAAAAACGACATTCATTTGACAATATTATCAATTGACTTGTGAAGAGACTGCAGCGCACCGTGGGTAATTGAAAAAGAAGGGAATGGAGCTTACAAAAAACCTTCATAACCTATCGGAAAGAGCAGGTTCTAAGGTTTCTAAAACACATACATGTCACACCCTGATCTGTTTCACCGGTCTTTGTGATTGTCTCCACCCCCCTCCAGGTGTCACCCATCTTCCCCATTATCCCCTGTGTATTTATACCTGTGTTCTCTATTTGTCTGTTGCCAGTTTGTCTTGTTTGTCAAGTCAACCAGCGTTTTGTCTCAGCTCCTGCTTTTCCCCAGTCTCTCTTTTTTTCTCGCCTACCTGGTTTTGACCCTTGCCTGTCCTGACTCTGAGCCTGCCGTCCTATACCTTTGCCCCACCTCTGGATTACCGACCTCTGCCTGACCTGACCCTGAGCCTGCCTGCCGTCCTGTACCTTTGCCCCACTACTCTGGATTATCGACCCCTGCCTGCCATGAACTGTTGTTTGCCTGCCCCTGTTGCTGTAATAAACATTGTTACTTCGACACAGTCTGCATCTGGGTCTTACCTTCAAACCTGATAATACATTTGCCAAACAACTTAAAATTAAGGCATGGTTTCCATTTCAAAATATCACTTTTTTGTCAAATATTACAGCAGCTACATACCATGAGTTCTACATGTGAGCACTTATGGCAGCATAGCCAAGGGCTACTAAGCACAGACTAGTAACAGAACATAAAATATGATGTTGTTTGAAATATCATTTATTCGTTTTTTAAATGTTTCTAAAGACCTGCCTTAAAGAATTAATGAATTTCTTTGCGATGTTGTATAACACTTGCATTGTGGCGTTTTGTGGTTTTTAATTTTTACATATAGCCTGCAGCAGAGTTCCCAAATAGGTGGCGCCGCGGGCCAAATTTGCAGAGTTTTCTGAGCAAAACAAAATGTGTATATTTCTTTTAGAATTGTTGTTCTTGGACATAAAAGACTGTAAAATCACCAGGAAATTAGCTCAGTAATTTGGATTTTGGAAATCTGTTCCCAAGTATTTCCACACATAAATAGAGAGGCATATGCGATCGTATCCCAATGTAGGTTTGAAATCATTTTGTTTTTCTCAAATACTATATCTGTTTTGGGTTCTTGCTGTCAATTTGCAGTGTACAAATTATTTACAGTGCATTCAGAAAGTATTCATACCCCTTGACTTATTACACATTTTGTTGTGTTACAGCCTGAATTCAAAATAGATTAAATATATATTTCTTCTCACCCATCTACACACTATACCCTATAATGACAAAGTGAAAACATGTTTTCGAATTTTTTGCAAATGTATTGAAAAAGAAATATATATATCTAATTCACATTAGTATTCACACCTGAGTCAATACTTTGTAGAAGCACCTTTGGCAGCGATTACAGCTGTGAGTCTTTCTGGGCAACATTTGCCGATTATTATTTTCCAAACTTCTTCRAGCTCTGTCAAATTGGTAGTTGATCATTGCTAGACAACCATTTTTCAGGTATCGTCACAGAGGTAGATTTAAGTCAAAATTAACTCGGCCACTCAGGAACATTCACGGTCTTCTTGGTAAGTAACACCAGTGTAGATTTGGCCTTGTGTTTTAGGTTATTGACCTGCTGAAAGTTGATTTAATCTCCATGTGTCTAGTGGAAAGCAGACTGAACCAGATTTTTTTTGTTTATTACATTTATTTTTATTCCTGAAAAACTCCCCAGTCCTTAATGATTACAAGCATACCCATAACATGATGCAGCCACCACTATGCTTAAAAATATGAAGAGTGGTACTAAGTAATGTGTTGTATTAAACACTTTGTATTCAGGAAAAATCGCTCGCCACATTTTTTACAGTATTACTTTAGTGCCTTGTTGCAAACTGGATGCATGTTTTGGAATATTTTTTCTGTACAGGCTTCCTTCTTATCACTCTGTCAATTAGGTTAGTATTGTTGTTTTCTGCTATCACAGCAATTAAACTCGGCAACTGTTTTAAAGTCACCATATGCCTCACCATTGACTTCCTTCCCTGGTCTTTGTGGTTGAATCTGTGTTTGAAATTCACTGCTCAACTAAGGGACCTTTCAGATAATTGTGTGTGGGGTACAGATATTAGTTAGTCAGTCAAAAATCACGTTAAACACMATTATTGCATACAGAGTGAGTCCATGCAACTTATTATGTGACTTGTTACGAAAAGTGTTACTCCTGAACTTATTTAGGCTTGTCATAAAGGGGTTGGATACTTATTGACTCAAGACATTTCAGCTTTTTAATTTTTATTCATTTGTAACTTTGACATTATGGGATATTGTGTGTAGGCCAGGGGAAAAAATCTCAATTGAATCCATTTCAGGCAGGAACATAACAAAATGTGGAAAAAAGTCAATGGATGTGAATACTTTCTGAAGGCACTATATAACTATGTTCTGGCCCCCCGACCATCCGCTTAAGTAGAAATCGGCCCATGGCTGWATGTAATTGTGGACCCCTGGCCTACAGTAACAAACTACTAAAAATGTTTGGGTGGGTTTGGTATTCTAATGGTAGGCCTACCTAAAACCTTCATAAACAGAACCAAATCATATATGCATAGTCACTTTAACTATACATTCATGTACATACTACATCAATTGGGCAGACCAACCAGTGCTCCCGCACATTGGCTAACCGGGCTATCTGCATTGTGTCCCACCCACCACCCCCCTCTTTTACGCTACTGCTACTCTCTGTTCATCATATATGCATAGTCACTTTAACCATATCTACATGTACATACTACCTCAATCAGCCTGACTAACCAGTGTCTGTATGTAGCCTTGCTACTTTTTAGCCTCGCTACTGTATATAGCCTGTCTTTTTACTGTTGTTTTATTTCTTTACCTACCTATTGTTCACCTAATACCTTTTTTGCACTATTGGTTAGAGCCTGTAAGTAAGCATTTCACTGTAAGGTCTACACCTGTTGTATTCGGCGCACGTGACAAATAAACTTTGATTTGATTTGAAATTATACTTTTTGCAATAGTACACTACCATTCAAAAGTTTGGGGTCACATAGAATGTCCTTGAATTTGGTTTTTA
Organism: Salvelinus sp. IW2-2015; assembly: GCF_002910315.2. Taxonomy (NCBI): domain Eukaryota; kingdom Metazoa; phylum Chordata; class Actinopteri; order Salmoniformes; family Salmonidae; genus Salvelinus; species Salvelinus sp. IW2-2015. The sequence continues at coordinate 59,990,828 of NC_036858.1, forward strand.
AAATAATAATACTTTTTTGTCCATTAAAATAACATCAAATTGATCAGAAATACAGTGTAGACATTATTAATGTTGTAAATGACTATTGACTACTGTCCAGGCCCTGAGGCAGCAAAGCAGCCCCAAACCATGATGCTCCCTCCGCCATACTTTACAGTTGGGATGAGGTTTTGATGTTGGCGTACTGTGCCTTTTCTCCACACAGTGTTGTGTGTTCCTTCCAAACAACTCTACTGTAGTAGTCCACTGTATTCTGTGGACAGATGAAAATCTGTCCACAGAATATTTTGCCAGTAGAGCTGAATATTTTGCCAGTAGAGCTGAATATTTTGCCAGTAGAGCTGAATATTTTGCCAGTAGAGCTGAATATTTTGCCAGTAGAGCTGAATATTTTGCCAGTAGAGCTGAATATTTTGCCAGTAGAGCTGAATATTTTGCCAGTAGAGCTGAATATTTTGCCAGTAGAGCTGAATATTTTGCCAGTAGCGCTGTCGAACATCCAGGTGCACTTTTGCAAACTTCAGACGTGCAGCAATGGGTTTTTTTGGACAGCAGTGGTTTCTTCCGTGGTGTCCTCTCATGAACACCATTCTTGTTTAGTGATTTATGTATCGTAGACTAGTCAACAGAGATGTTAGCATGTTCCAGAGATTTATGTAAGTCTTTAGCTGACACTCTAGATTCTTCTTAACCTCATTGAGCATTCAGCGCTGTGCTCATGCAGTCATCTTTGCAGGACGGCCACTCCTAGGGAGAGTAGCAACAGTGCTGAACTTTCCCCATTTATAGACAATTTGTTATTTTAAATGGACAATTTTTTTAGATTTTCTTTCAAAAACAAGAACATTTCTAAGTGACCCCAAACTTTTGAACGGTAGTGTATATATTAAATGTTTTTATTAAGACTGTTAGAATGCAATGGCTCATAACGGGATTGTTAGATGCCCAGCTTTTCTAGTGTTAATATTTGGAGTAGAGAAAAACATGATTTTGTATGATGGTCAAAATTCTACAAAGGATCATATGCGTTTCAGGTAAAATAACAACCCAATGTTCATCTCCCAGGACAGAACTAGCTAAATGTTCATGAATGTTTCATGTGTATTTGACATGCCCCAAAATTAATATAGTTTCTGCATTTTTTCACCTGCGTGTCATGATCGTGTCTGATATGGATGGACAAAATCAACACGAGGCACGCGCATGGCTGGTGTAGTCAATAAGTCAAACTTGAGTTTCGTTCAACTCAATGGAGCCTGTCAACGCTTAACAACAGACTTGCACCATTGAAGTGTAATAACACATTAACTACAGATAGCTAGGCCGCAACCTCACAAAAAAATGTGTCTTATCAAATGCAGCAGTTAAACGCTATGAATATGGCTACATTTACACAGGCAACCCAATTCTGATACTTTTCCACTAATTGGTCTTTTGACCAATCACATCAGCTCTTTTGCCAATAATTGGGCTGCCTGTGTAAAACGCAGCCTATACGTCTTTAATAAACTACTCGAGAGGCAGGTTATATTGACACCTTTTGAAATGATGCCCAATTATCATAATATTGAGCTGAAGCAGATTGAACTACATTGACTGCTAATGACGCAAACATTAGCATATTAACCATAACAGCTCAAATATGCCAAACATAATTTCCCCAGCTTCTGGATTTTGCAGTGGGGGGGGAAAAGCCTAATTTCATGTGAGGTTGAAAGGAAACGATGGCACGGGGCAGATGCTTTCAGGAACACAAAGGGCGAAAATTACCCCAAACTGAATGTGGGTTAGAGGTAAATAAGTCATAGAATAGACAAAGAGAGCAGCAGGAGGCTGTGAGGTGATATGCTGCTAACAAACATCTTCTCCGCTTAACCTTACAGCTACTAAACACTGGACTCTGTCAAAAGCAATAAGAACATTGGCAGATTAAAGTTCTAGAGTAGGTGGTTCTTTTAGAGTAAATATATAGACCTAGTGATCATACAGGTATAACAGTGTTAGGAATGTGCAGTAATAGTGCAGGTATAACAGTGTTAGGAATGTGCAGTAATAGTGCAGGTATAACAGTGTTAGGAATGTGCAGTAATAGTGCAGGTATAACAGTGTTAGGAATCTGCAGTAAACTCACTCCGCAGCTAGTTTGAAATGTCGCCAATGGAGCTATCCAATTGGATCATTTTGTATAGCTCAATCGATTGGTACGTTGTCCAGGAGGGTGGTCACGTGTGTTTGCGAGCAGAGGATCACTAGTTCGGAGTTCGGTATGGGACAGAGACAGTGGAGGAAGCGATACGGTTTAGCAGCACACATTAAATATGTGGATAAGGAGCAGTAGTAACCTGGTCCCAGATCTGTTTGTCTTCTTGTCAACCCCATTGCTATCATTGAGTATGTTTACATGCACAGTAATAATTTGATATTAAACTCATTATGGCAGTAGGCAGATTATATTTTTGTTATTTAAACTTTATTTAAACTAGGCAAGTTAGTTAAGAACAAATTCTTATTTACAATGACRCSMCYCCCCCCCCCCCCCCCCCCCCMMMAAYAGTGCGCCGCCCTATGGGACTCCCGGTTGTGACACAGCCTGGGAACGAACCAGAGTCTGTAGTGACGCCTCTAGCACTTAGACAGCTGCGCCTCTCGGGAGGCCATGTAAAAGCCTTACTTTGATATCTTAAATCGGCGTAAGGTCAAAATCGAAGTAAGCATACACCGACAGAGGTCGGCATGGCCGATTAATCAGTGCCGATTTCAAGTTTTCATAACAATCGGTAATTGGCATTTTTGGGAGCCGATTATGGCCGATTACATTGCATTCCATGAGGAAACTGCGTGTCAGGCTGCCCACCTGTTACACGAGTGCAGCAAGGTGCCAAGGTAAGTTGCTAACTAGCATTAAACTTATCTTATTAAAAAACAATCAATCTTCACATAATCACTAGTTAACTACACATGGTTGATGATATTACTAGGTTAACTAGCTTGTCCTGCGTTGCATACAATCAATGCGGTGCCCGAATCACAGCCTATTTCGCCAAACGGGGGATGATTTAACAAAAGCGCATTCGCGAAAAAAGCACAATCGTTGCACGAATGTACCTAACCATAAACATCAATGCCTTTCTTAAAATCAATACACAGAAGTAAAAAATGTAAACCTGCATATTTAGTTAAAATAAAATAATGTTAGCAAGCAATATTAACTAGGGAAATTGTGTCACTTCTCTTGCGTTCATTGCACGCAGAGTCAGGGTATATGCAACAGTTTGGGCCGCCTGGCTCGTTGCGAACTCATTTGCCAGAATTTTACGTAATTATGACATAACCTTGAAGGTTGTGCAATGTAACAGAAATATTTAGACTTAGGGTTGCCACCCGTTTGATAAAATACGGAATGGTTCCGTATTTCACTGAAAGAAAAAACTTTTTGTTTTCAAAATTATAGTTTCTGGATTTCATCTTATTAATGACCAAAGGCTCGTATTTATGTGTTTATTATAATATAATTAAATCTATGATTTCATATTTGATAGAGCAGTCTGACTGAGCAGTGGTAGGTGGCAGCAGGCTCGTAAGCATTCATTCAAACTTTACTGCGTTTGCCAGCAGCTCTTAGCACTGCTTGATTCACACGCTGTTCATGACTTCAAGCCTATCAACTCCTGAGATTAGGCTGGCAATACTAGTGCCTATTAGAACATCCAATAGTCAAAGGTATTTGAAATACAAATGATATAGAGAGAAATAGTCAACGTGTCATAWTTCCTATAATAACTACAACCTAAAACTTCTTAACTGGGAATATTGAAGAACTGGGAATATTGAACCACCAGCTTTCATATGTTCTCATGTTCTGAGCAAGGAACTTAAACGTTAGCTTTTTTACATGGCACATATTGCACTTTTACTTTCTTCTCCAACACTGTGTTTTTCCATTATTTAAACCAAATTGAGCATGTTCATTATTTGAGACTAAATAGATTTTATTTATGTATTATATTAAGTTAAAATAAGTGTTCATTGTTCATTCAGTATTGTTGTAATTGTCATTATTACAAATATATATATATATATATATATATATATATATATATATATATATATATATATTATATAAAAATCGTCCGATTAATCGGTATCGGCTTTTTTTGGTCCTCCAATAATCGGTATCGGTATTGAAAAATCATAATCGGTCGACCTCTAATTAAAACACCTGCTTTTCTGAGCAATCTTTAGAATTATTAGGACACGTAAACACCTTAAACGGCCTTCCAGCGTTGTATTTGACCTGCGCATGTGCTAGCACCAGCCGAGTGAGCCTCCCTCTTTACCGAGAGTGAAGTGAGCCTCCCTCTTTACCGAGAGTGAAGTGAGCCTCCCTCTTTACCGAGAGTGAAGTGAGCCTCCCTCTTTACCGAGAGTGAAGTGAGCCTCCCTCTTTACCGAGAGTGAAGTGAGCCTCCCTCTTTACCGAGAGTGAAGTGAGCTCGTAACAACTGAAGAAGTAGTTTTCACATACAAACTTTATACAGTATGTCCAAACTCAGAATTAAATATGCTTACCAAAAATAACATGGTCGCTGTGGTAGAATGTTTTGATTGGAAAGTTTCTGCATTCATCAGTGCCCTCGTGTATCCATGAAAACAGGATTATTAGGGAAATTGTTCTTGCAAAGCACGTAAATGTTTGAATCAAATTATTATACTATCTGACTACTGACAATAATTGCATTATTGTGTGCATGTAACCATACTCATTGACAAGCCAAACATGACAATGCCATAAGGATTTAACAAGAGAGCAAAAACTGACTGGTACCCAGGTTAACGAAAGGGGTGGAATAACTATATTTTGGGGTATCAACTACACCTACCAGTATTAGACTGAGGTCTCAGACTCTGACTATAGGTTTCTTATTGAATACTGTATGCTCAAAATGCTACTATGAAAGCTGTTAATGTGTGAGTGTAAAATCACTGTCTGTCTCTCTCTCTCCGTCTCTCTAAAAATAGAATTTAACCCAAAGTCCCTCCACACTCTTTGTCCTGCTATCCTTTATGTTGTCATATTGTTAATATCATCAAAGCTGGAGAAGTGAATTAGGTTGGAATGGAGAACACACACACACAGAGACAGAGACAGACACACACACACACACACACACACACACACACACACAGAGACAGACACTAGATCAAATCTTAAAGTGGACCACCAGATGTGGCAGATGTCCATAATGAACGTGGGACTGAGACCACACATGGGGCAGAGTGATGTCAAGTTGTTTACATCAACTTGTGATCGTCTTGATCATCTCAACGACTGCATTTGACAGATTTCTGACCCATATTTAGGCTATTCACAATATGCGAATATAATGACATTCTTTGACATTTGATTTGAGGATTGTAATTTCTCACCAGATGAATGATCTACGTCTCCAACGCCGTTCATTAAAAGTGCAGAATTCAGGTGAGGGTGCGTCTTTTCTAGGGCAGCGCAAAGGTCTTTGAAATGGTCTCTCTCTTTACTTATCAAGATTTTCAGGAGAAGGACCACTTTCTCCGAGTTGGACGAGCAGTTGTGACCCAGTTCATAACGTTCCGATTGGGTGAGGGTACCAGTTTGAGACAACACCTCCACGACCCGATCTGCATGTGTTATTGACTCCAGTAAGTTCTGGTAGCATTTATCTAACAACTCTTTGTGCTTAGACTCCATCTCTCTCAACTCGCTGCTATTTGCACGACTACCGCGTTGCCTACGTTTTATCAACTGACCACTTTAAGATCTCTATACAGTTCAGCCGTAACCCTTTCTGGATAGGTCACTTCTTGGAAGAGTTGAGTCGTAGTCCCGCGATTGTAGTGCATAGCCAAATTGTGTCGCTTTTCATCCCAAATAGAAAGAAGAGTAGACCCAAGTAGCCATATTTGTTGCCCAGGGCTGTTGACTGGTGCGCTAAGAAAAAGGGTTACATTTTACCACAGCGTTCAAGATCCAACTTTTCCTCCGTTTTCGTGACTATTAGGCTACGGCTGAAGTGGTCCGCATCGTATACCCATTAAATCCGGTCTTTCTAAGTCGAGTTCGACCGACATGCTGAAAAGTAGTACAACTCTTTAAGAGCCTTTGCCCAGAACCGCAACCTCCACCATGACTCGAGCGCAGCAGCTGTAGTTCCCCTGCCAATCATATTTTAGTGCAATGGCCAAGTGGGCGGGGCTTTCCACAGACGCACCTGGTTTAAAACTTTACATTGAAAGGTAGAAAAATATTACTGTGAATTGGTAGGGACACCACTTGGGATAAAATAGACCCATACAATAATAGCAATATTGAATTATCCCCGTTATTTTCTGTCATTTTCTGCTGAATGGAGGATCTTTGTAGTGAAAAATATTCAGTAGGTCTGTTGCATTATATAATTTCTCATGGCACATTTTCCTCTGATGTATTTTATACCTATATCTAAACCACAACACTCTGTCGATTATTAGGCTATCAGTTTGTATAAAATATTACAATATTCTGTTTATACTGAACGAGATGTATTCCTCTTTGTGTCCCAAAAGGCACACTATTTCCTGTATAATGCATAATTTTGACCAGAGCCCCTAATGCACTATATACGGAATAGGGTTCCATTTAGGACGTATTCCTATCTGGATTGTCCACTGGTTGACACATCTGCACTATAATTTTGCTTCTGTTCTACATAGTCGAATCCTTCTCACATCATCTAAAAGAAGGATTCAGTAACTGGAGGCAGAAGTCACATCTGCCATGCAGATGAGAAGGTCTTGGGAGACAAACGAGATTGAGTGAGGTAGACGAGATGAGGAGAGATGGGGTCAATGGCCTAACTAAGCTATAACACACAGCCTCTAACCCTGACATCTATGGCCTATTTCTAACCCAACACTATAAAACATAGCCTCTAATGCTAAGCTATAAGACATAGAAATATGATGCCATGCAGGGTAGGTTATATGTAGGTTATAACAGAATACCTTTGCGAACACTTTATTATGGGTAACACCCAACTTTCACTGGGGATGGTGGGACATGTCCTCCCCACATTCTGAAATTGCATTTTTGCCCCCCCCCCCAGCTTTATCATTGGAATGTGATACAAAACGAGGCCACGGTGTGCTTTAGGACCATGCGGACACCTCCGAGCAGTCGGGTAGGCTGTTTGGAGTGATAATCCRACTGGATAAAATAATATGTATATATATGGTTTGGTAAATCCAAAGTTGCGCCCCTGGTAACATATATGGGCCCTGTTCAAAAGTAGTGCCCTATATAGGGCATAGGGTGCCATTTGGGATGCAAACAATGCCATTCATTGCAGTAAACCATACACAGACGACCACCGTTGAGCTGGCCCTACTGTGAGTGAGCTTAATTCTGTACACACTGTGCATATAGACTGACCCTGTGGCGTTTTAAACAGCTTGAAAACAATACTACTGATTATTCTAAATCAGTCAGCTACTTCAGCTTTTTACATGGAAAATCCATACAGAGCTGATTGGAATTTTGTGAAAATATGTAAATTCCTCGAACATAACTGTCACAGAACATACAGTACCTACATAAGGGGTGTGAGGGTTGCTATTGAATGCTATAGTAGTCTTCTACTGTCAATTAGAATTAATTTAAACTTGAAATGCACATGGTGCTATCATATAGTCTATGAATGAATGCACGTGCATGCACACATTCACACACATGTGCGCGCCCGCACTCATACACGCACTCATACACACACATGCACACACACACACACAACGCACACACAACACACCACACACACACACACACACACACACACACACACACACACACACACACACACACACAAATACACAAACACACTTAAGGGGGCTGAAACATCCCATCGACTCATGGTATAGATACAATTGGATACAATAGGATTTTATTGTAATACATCAAAAGACTTTACTTGTTTAGTTCATCAGAGGTAGCATGATTGAAAGGGTAGGCTATACATGCCAAAATCCAGGATTAAATGGGTGAGTTTCACTGCATCGGGAAATCTGCTATCTCATTATGTGTTATTCTTCTAATCCTTAATTTTTCATGGAGGATTGAGAGTTAAACAGGGATTACTACATCCATGGCAACCAAATGTCACTTGGGCAGAATGTTCACTCATTCCATATCAACTGGCTGGATAAATTCCACTCCTATCAACTCCTGTGAGTGACCGCATTTTGCTATTGTCTATCCCCATAACTGGATGTAAATAAAGTAGAATGCCATGTTTCAGATCGGATTGATTGAAAAAGAGTATGTCCAACCTGAAAAAGAGTGTGTCCTGTCAGGAGCAGGGGTTAGGAAGTACACTGGAATTCCAATTCTCTTCAACACCTTTCAGTAAGGATTTTAAACATTTGGAACTGGAATTTAGTTAACTTTCTGAATTGACTTGAATTGAAATGGAATTGATCCCAACCCTGGTCAGTAGTCAAATATTTTCAATCTGAATTGTCTCCCCGGACCCTTTCTACATAAATTGAACATGGAATGGTATGGATCAGGTGAGAGACAGACAACCTGCCCCAACCTCCCTTATGAGTACAATATACAGTAGTAGAGACAGTCCCAGGGGGAAGAAGACCCAGTGAGTCAGTCAATCAGTACATGGTGGTCTGACCTTGACAGCAGCTCTGGTTGACAGTAGCCCTGGTCTGACTGCACCAGTTCAGTTCTGATGACGCATGGACATATTATTGATCAACATGACTCTATGGGAGCATTTAAACAGCAAGCCAAATGTAGATTCCCCCACTCCCAGCCAATATGGGACATTCGGCCATTCTCTCTGATAGACAGCTGGAAATGACTATATGTGCACGCCATAGACGGTATAGGTGTATGTGTTTAAGCTGTGTAAAGGGCATGATGATTAGAAAGGCTTAAATATTTTCCTGGTACTAAAATATGTGTTAATAATTCATCAAGTGTAACTCTGTAACAACAGTACAAGGAAGTGGTCGGACTTTCCCGCTTTGCTCCTAATTTACCTTTGACCTTCATATTTGATGAAGAAAGGATCACATGGATTTACAAAGTGAAGGGTCATTTAGTAGTAACACTAAGCTAACCCTCAAACATAAAGATTTGGTTCCTATTCTTCCTCAGTATTATTGACATTTGAGTCATTAGAAGATGCTCTTAGAGCCTTTTTACACATAGAAAATGTGTAAAATAATATTTTTTTTTACGTCAGATTTATAGAGCGACTTACAATAAGTCAACTACAGTGGGTGAAAGAACCACAATCATTGCAGGTAAATCCAGCTTCAAAATAGCCTCTTTGATATGTAATTTATAAGTCTGTGACGCTACGATACAAGAAGCCTAGCCAACATATATTAAAATGATTACAGCTGCATGAGAAAAGCTTCATTCACTTATCATAAGAGTAGGGGTGTTAACCCAGGTGCCATGGCTAAATCCCCAATATTTTATACCAATCATACCATCATGGCCACCAAATCAACCACAGCTTCCATATTGGCTCATTCATCCCCTCTGAAACTCTTCCCCAGGTCGTTGCTGTAAAATAATGTGTTCTCAGTCAACTTACCTGGTAAAATTAGGGTAAATAAGGGAGGGAAGAGAGCGAGAAAGATAGGAAAAGAGAGGGAGGGGTCTTTGAAATATTGCCTTTAAATACATTTCTCTCATCCTCCATTTCATCCACTATTTTCAGCCCAGCTAAAGCTCTCTGCTGTGCTAAAACCACTATCTGGTGTGGCAGTGAACTMTAACGCAAACCAACCTTTTTCTCAAGTCCCAATTGGCACCCTATTTGATGGGCCTTGGTGAAAAGTAGTGCACTATAAAGGGAATAGGATGCCATTTGAGACATTATTTAATTTCCCCTCTCMGATAAGAGAGGAAGGCCCATGCAGAGAGGATACTTTCATATGAGCCTTTTCATTTCCACCTTTGACTGTAGGTAAGGTGAGGTAAATCTTGTCTCTGAAGAGGGATCGACTGTCAGCTTGACTTCGATGTGTCTGCGTAGGTTCATTATCTGGCCACGGTGGAAATGAAACAGGCCTTTGAAATGCAAATGATCATTGTTGTGTTAAACAGCTGTCTAATAGGGAAATAACTATTTAAGAAGTTATTAAATGTCTCTCAGTTGAGAAATTAGTCATTGCCTGGTCCCAAGTCTGTTTGTGCTCTTTCCATCTTCAATGCTGTCCTTGTGCAGCCTATGAGTGTAAAGGATTTGGCTTAATAGCACTCAGGCTATGACAATCAATGATATGAATATGAAGGACAAAAATCCAATTATTGAAACAAAAAATGAGTCAGTTAAAATATTTTAATTGACACGAAGGATGCCGTTATAAGCCTGTGGATGAACATTACAACAATCAAATGATTATAAACATTAGTTTGTACATACAAAGGCAGCACTTTTGGGCCATTGTGACAAGTAACAAAAGTGGTATTAATATAATAGCTATATACTGTGCCAGAATTTATAATTTTCCAGTTACCATGTCTCAGTGGATCCATTGCCAATTTCACTTGTGTATAAAACCTGCTCTCTACTGGCATAACATTTTACTACATGTATACCGGTTATAGATACCTATGTAATGAATAAATATTTCACTTTTGGCAAACAGTTGCACAATGACTTACATTCAAATTATGGTAAAAATGGCAATGAAAGATTACATGAGAAACAAATATTGACTTGTGTGGAACTAAATAGCTTTCAAAATAGATGGTATAACATTGAAAGAGTTGCATGCCATGGCGGGTTTTGGGTCTGGAGCATAAAAAGGCAACATTGTGTTTATATCTGGGAAACAAGCAATGGAAAATTGCCTACATTAATAAAAGGTGTCACTAAAAGAGAAACATTTGGGAAGAAATGTCTGGTGATATTTCATTATTATTGGCTTTCATTCTAAATGAAACAAGGTGCTAATTTGCATAGAATATAGTAGTAGTCTGCAATAAAACTGTAGGATACAACATTTTGTATATCTTAAGTATCTAAATCTCATACAATATTTGCACGTGTTTACACAAAGGCTTTAACATCCAGAAATATTCATATATATTTAGTTTTTGGCAGAAAGCTAATCATTTGTAAATTATAGTACTGTATTTTAGTATACAATGATACTATCCTGATAACATGAAATATGATTACACATATCATGATAAAAAAAACGTTTGAAAATGCAGTGGTGTAAAGTACTTAAGTAAAAATACTTTTTCTATTACGGGATCTTTACTTTTAATCAAGTGTGACAATTGGGGACTTTTTCCACCACTGTGAAAATGTATCAAGACTACACAATAACTGATTGCATATGCAGCAAAGAAAATAATTATCTTGCATATATCATTTAGTACATTATGGTGTGTGTGTTAGTAGTTAGTAATGAAATGTTGCATTGGACTGTGAGACACAAGTAAGGCTAAAATAACGACATGCATCACAGGTTGATATAGGATCGTGTCTGGCACATTCTTATGGACTAGCACACTCATAGAAATAGAACGGCCATAGCACCTCTGAATTGAAATATTCTCATTCTAATTCTATGACTTCACTGTCCTGGTTGATGTAGACGATGTCTTAATTTCCCTCTAATCACTTCCACCACACAGTTTCAGCAGCATCTTCTTGTAGTCACCAGAGGTGTCACCCTATCAGATGGTGAGAAAAAAAACAGTATTAAATGCATAATTTTCCACTAGATAAACCAAGAAATGAATATAATTTACTTGTGAATTATTATTCATTCATTTCCATAATTTTGGCAGCAATCCATCTCCATAGCATAAAATCAATGGATTGATTCCAATAAAATAATTTTAGCATAGTGATTGTTTGTGTAAGGTACATACAGAGATGGCGGTGTACAGTGATTTCCCGTAGGTCTGCTGATACACCTGTCTGATGTCCAGCATGTCCACCTCAGAGCGAGTCACCATGACCCGAATCAGAGTCCTGTCCTTGGTCCCAGCCCCCTGGGAACACATAGTACAGAGTCAATACTAAATATGAATTAAAGGATTTATATCACAAAGAGGGGTTAAGGCGTCAGTATGCTTCAGTTCGGCTGGCGCCAAGCCAAACYCGGCTAGGCGAACCGAACGAGTGTGCTCGCATACTCCCTTAAAAGACATTCGCTTGAAAAAAAAATTAAAAAGGAGGCAATAGTACCGTTTGTCCATTTTGAGACACCGTAGCCAGTATACACTTCCAAATAGTCCGAATTAATCCAAGATTACTCAAGAAATCTGTCAATAATTTCGACATTTCTGCAATTTTACATTTAACTAAGATATTTGGTGCAGTATTTATCAGTGACAAAATGTGCATGAAAACGAGCCGTCTCTCATTGAATGACAAGAAAGACTTTATTGAAGAATCCCTACTGTTAACCAATCACCGACAAAGGGGCATAGACWTCAGCTACTGACTTTGGCTACCAACTTCAGCTTGCCTCGAGAAAATAAATGTGCCCGAATTAGAGGTCGACGGATTATGATTTTTCAACGCCGATACCGATACCGATTATTGGAGGACCAAAAAAGCCGCTACCGATTAATCGGCCACTTTTTTGTTGTTGATTTATTTGTAATAATGACAATTACAACAATACTGAATGAACACTTATTTTAACTTAATATAATACATCAATAAAATCAATTTAGCCTCAAATAAATAATGAAACATGTTCAATTTGGTTTAAATAATGCAAAAACAAAGTGCCGGAGAAGAAAGTAAAAGTGCAATATGTGCCATGTAAGAAAGCTAACATTTAGAACATGAGAACATATGAAAGCTGGTGGTTCCTTTTAACATGAGTCTTCAATATTCCCAGGTAAGAAGTTTTAGGTTGTAGTTATTATAGGAATTATAGGACTATTTCCCTCTATACCATTTGTATTTCATTAACCTTTGACTATTGGATGTTCTTATAGGCACTTTAGTATTGCCAGTGTAACAGTATAGCTTCCGTCCCTCCTCGCTCCTCCCTGGGCTCGAACCAGGAACACAACGACAACAGCCACCCTCGAAGCACCGTTACCCATGCAGAGCAAGGGGAACAACCACTCCAAGGCTCAGAGCGAGTGACATTTGAAACGCTATTAGCGCGCGCTAACTAGCTAGCCATTTCACTTCGGTTACACCAGCCTCATCTCGGGAGTTGATAGGCTTGAAGTCATAAACAGCGTAATGCTTGACGCACAACGAAGAGCTGCTGGCAAAACGCACGAAAGTGCTGTTTGAATGAATGTTTACGCGCCTGCTTCTGCCTACCACCGCTCAATCAGATACTTAGATACTTTTATGCTCAGTCAGATTATATGCAACACAGGACACGCTAGATAATATCTAGTAATATCATCAACCATGTGTAGTTAACTAGTGATTATGATTGATTGATTGTTTTTTATAAGATAAGTTTAATGCTAGCTAGCAATTTACCTTGGCTTACTGCATTCGCGTAACAGGCAGTCAGTCTCCTTGTGGAGTGCAGGTCGTTATTGCGTTGGACTAGTTAACTGTAAGGTTGCAAGATTGGATCCCCCGAGCTGACAATGTGAAAATCTGTCATTCTGCCCCTGAACGAGGCAGTTAACCCACCGTTCGTTCCTAGGCCGTCATTGAAAATAAGACTGTGTTCTTAACTGACTTTCCTAGTTAAATAAAGATTAAATAAAGGTGTAAAAAAATAAAAAGGCAAAATCGGTGTCCAAAAATACAGATTTCCGATTGTTATGATAACTTGAAATCTGCCCTAATTAATCGGCCATTCCGATTAATCGGTCGATCTCTAGCCCGAATAGTTGGAAAAACCCTTACCGAAGTCCAAAACTTCACAAAATGTCATCATAATATCAGTATAATATAAGCATGAACTCTTTAGTCAACACAGTAGGTGCCATCCCATGAACTAGCCCTGAAACATAGCTTGTTGTCTCCATCACTCCATCACCCCTATTACCAGCCTGTTCAACCTCTCGTATCGTCTGAGATCCAAAAGATTGGAAAGCTGCCGCGGTCATCCCCCTCTTCAAAGTGGGAGACACTCTAGACCAGGGGTGTCAAAYTCATTCCACGGAGGGCCTAGTGTCTGCAGGTTTTTGGTTTTTCCTTTCAATAAAGCCCTAGACAACCAGGTGTGGGGAGTTCCTAACTAATTAGTGATGTTAATTCATCAATCAAGTCCAAGGGAGGAGCGAAAACCCGCAGACACTCGGCCCCCCGTGGAATGAGTTTGACACCTGTGCTCTAGACCCTAACTGTTACAGACCTATATCTATCCTACCCTGCCTTTCTAAAGTCTTCGAAAGCCAAGTCAACAAACAGATCACCGACCATTTAGAATCCCACCGTACCTTCTCCGCTATGCAATCTGGTTTCCGAGCTGGTCATGGGTGCACCTCAGCCACGCTCAAGGTCCTAAACGATATCATAACCGCCATCGATAAAAGACAATACTGTGCAGCCATCTTCATCGACCTGGCCAAGGCTTTCGACTCGTGTCAATCACCGCATTCTTATCGGCAGACTCAACAGCCTTGGTTTCTCAAATGRCTGCCTCGCCTGGTTCACCAACTACTTCTCAGTTAGAGTTGAGTGTGTCAAATCGGAGGGCCTGTTGTCTGGAGCTCTGGAAGTCTCTATGGGGGTGCCACAGGGTTCAATTCTCGGGCCGACTCTTTTCTCTGCATACATCAATGATGTTGCTCTTGCAGCTGGTGATTCTCTGATCCACCTCTACGCAGACGACACCATTCTGTATACTTCTGGCCCTTCTTTGGACACTGTGTTAACAAACCTCCAGATGAGCTTCAATGCCATACAACACTCCTTCCGTGGCCTCCAACTGCTCTTAAATGCAAGTAAAACTAAATGCATGCTCTTCAACCGATCGCTGCCTGCACCCGCTCGCCCGTCTAGCATCACTACTCTGGACGGCTCTGACTTAGAATATGTGGACAACTACAAATATCTAGGTGTCTGGCTAGACTGTAAACTCTCCTTCCAGACTCACATTAAACATCTCCAAAATTAAATCTAGAATCGGCTTCCTATTTCACAACAAAGCATCCTTCACTCATGCTGCCAAACATACCCTTGTAAAACTGACTATCCTACCGATCCTTGACTTCGGCAATGTCATTTACAAAATAGSCTCCAACACTCTACTCAGCCTATTGGATGCAGTCTATCAACGTGCCATCCGTTTTGTCACCAAAGCCCCATATACTACCCACCACTGCGACCTGTATGCTCTTGTTGGCTGGCCCTCGCTTCATATTCGTCGCCTAACCCACTGGCTCCAGGTCATCTATAAGGGTCTTTGCTAGGTAAAGCCCCGCCTTATCTCAGCTCACTGGTCACCATAGCAGCACGCGCTCCAGCAGGTATATTTCACTGGTCATCCCCAAAGCCAACTCCTCTTTGGCCGCCTTTCCTTCCAGTTCTCTGCTGCAAGTGACTGGAACGAATTGCAAAAATCACTGAAGCTGGAGTCTTATATTTCCCTCACTAACTTTAAGCATCAGCTGTCAGAGCAGCTTACCGATCATTGCACCTGTACACAGCCATCTGTAAATAGCCCACCCAACTACCTCATCCCCATATTGTTATTATTTTTTTGCTCCTTTGCATCCCAGAATCTCTACTTGCACATCTATCACTCCAGTGTTTAATTGCTAAATTGTAATTATTTCGCCACTATGGCCTAGTTATTGCCTTACCTCCCTAATCTTACTACATTTGCACACACTGTATATATATTTTTCTATTGTGTTATGGACTGTACGTTTGTTTATCCCATGTGTAACTGTGTTGTTTGTGTCGCACTGCTTTGCTTTATCTTGGCCAGGTCGCAGTTGTAAATGTGAACTTTTTCTCAACTGGCCTACGTGGTTAAATAAAGGTGAAATAACAAATAAAAATCTATAAAAATCACTACGGCGTCTAAATGTGTGTTAGTGCTGAGTGATTAGTGCTTTCTGAGTTTGTTTCGGTTCAATTATTAAAAAATAATCACGGTTTTCTATTTCGGTTTCGATTATTTGGGTTGAATGTTTGTCTATGGAGATTGCATGGCTRCGTGCTCGATTTTATACACCCGACAGCAACGAGTGTGGCTGAAATAGCAGAATCCACTAATTTGAAGGAGTGCCCACATACCTTTGTATATATAGTGTACCTCGAGACACAACAGCTGCTCTCTATATCCCCTCAAGATTGCACATTCTTCCGCCTCTGCCATAGCAGGCATAAAAGAAACAGACCGGACAAGTATATGCGCAATGGATTATGGACATTGTAGTTAAYTACCACATTTTATGCACTACATTATGTAGAATTGACCTGTTGGAAACTACAACGCCATATTACATCGCACAGTTCAGGCTTGATCTGGTTTATCTCTAGAGAAACAGAAGAAAAAAACGAAACGAAATGAAATTCAAATAATTGAACCCTGTCAATTAGTTGTTGAAAAAATGTTGGTTAATAGCTCAGCACTAGTGTGTGTGTGTGTGTGTGTGTAAATATGTCCAAGACACTATAGTGATTACAAACAATGTCTCATGGTGGCTACCCGTAAACACGGTTTAAGAACATTTCCATCAGCGGAGTGAGAAACAGTTTTCTTTCCTTACCGCCATGGCCTTGTGAAGCCTCTCTGCAAAGTATTCAGGAGTGTTCCTGATGCATTTCACTGCAACACAACAAGACAAGGCTTTACTTCATAGAGTAGAGACATGACTAACCTTCATACTGGCTTAGTCCCAAGTGGCAACCCATTCCTCCTTTAGAGCCATATGTAGACACTGTGCATATCAAACCAAACCAAATCAGTGTGATCCTGAGTCATATGATTTTCAACACTCATCAGTCAACAGGATTTCAGATCCAAAAAGTGCTAGATGGTTATTTCTGAACTTACCAACAGCCACCATGCCGTCCTCCATGTCTCCAGACATCTCCCTGCAGATGCTCTTCACGATGTCTCTGCCACACATCTGTTGGTACTCATGGAACACTAGCAGAAACAAGAACCATAGGCAGGGTTGTTATACATGTAATAAGGTTGTCATACTAATGAGCCATGCGCAGAGTTGCTATAACCATGCGCCGGTTGCTGTTACCATGCGCCGGGTTGCTATAACCATGCGCCGGTTGCTGTTACCATGCGCAGAGTTGCTATAACCATGCGCCGGTTGCTGTTACCATGCGCAGAGTTGCTATAACCATGCGCCGGGTTGCTATAACCATGCGCCGGTTGCTGTTACCATGCGCCGGGTTGCTATAACCATGCGCCGGKTGCTATAACCATGTAATAAAAACATGTCATTTGCTAGATATTGCTGCATTGTTGGAGCTAGAAACAAACATTTCGATGCACCTGCGATAACATCTGCACAACTGTGTACACGACCAATAAGCTTTGACTAGATTTTTAAAGGTTGTTATAACCATAGGTAGAGTTGTTATAACCATACGCATGGTTGATAAACATGTAATATGTTTTTTATAACCACTTAGTAAAGTTATAATATACTAATGAGCCATGGGCAGGGTTGTTATGACATTGGAACAACCAGGTAATATACATTAATATAGTGAATAAAATGTTTGTATAAATATTGTTGAGATAATAGACATAGAAAAACAGTATATGAGGAAACAACCTCACTCAATATCTGAGAGGTTACAACCCTGTCGGCCAGAACAGTGAACTGACTTGGTAATATAAACACAGATACTGCAGGATGGGTAGCTACCTGCTCTCAGGTGGGGTTTGCTCCTGGCACACAGTATGGCGTTGAACTGGGACTCATCCGTCCCCACTTTGTTCTCCCCGGCAGCATACAGTTTCTAAACACACAACATAACACAATCAGTTTCTAACACACAACATAACAGGATCAGTTTCTAACACACATAACCAGTTTCTAACACACACAACATAACCAGTTTTCTAAGCACACACAACCATGAAGCCAGTTTCTAACACACACAAATAACCAAATCAGTTCTCTAACACACACATAGCCAGTTTTCTAAACACCAACATAAAACAGGATCAGTTTCTAACCACACAACGCAGTTTCTAACACACAACATAACCAGTTTCTAACACACACATAACATGATCAGTTCTCGCAACACAAACAAATGATCCGTTTCTATACACACACGGATCCGTTTTCTACCCAAACATAACCAGGATGCAGTTTCTAACACACAACATAACAGATCAGTTTTCTAACAACACAACATGATCAGTTTCTAACACAACATTTATCAGTTCTACACACAACATGATCAGTTTCTAACCACACACAACATGATCAGTGTTTCTAACGCACAACATGTTCAGTTTCTAACACACACAACATGATCAGTTTCTAACGCACAACATGTTCAGTTTCTAACGCACAAAGCATAAGATAAATGATTCAGTTTCTAACACATAACATGATCAGTTTCTAACACACAACATGATCAGTTTCTAACACAAACATGATCAGTTTCTACAACAACATGTTCAGTTTCTAACGGCACAACAATAACATTATCAGTTTCTAACACACAACATAACATTATCAGTTTCTAACACAGCAAAATAACATTATCAGTTTCTAACACACAACATAACATTATCGTTTTCTAACCACACAACATGATTCCAGTTTCTAACACACAACATAACATTATCAGTTTCTAACACACAACCGTATTGATCAGTTTCTAACACACAACATGATCAGTTTCTAACACAACAATGATCAGTTTCTAACACAACAACATGATCAGTTCTAACACACAACATGATCCGTTTCTAACGCACACATAACATGATCAGTTTCTTAACACACAACATGATCAGTTTCTAAACACACAACACATTATCAGTTTCTAACCACAAACATAACATTATCAGTTTCTAACACCACAATAACAGATCAGTTTCTAAACACAACATAACAGATCAGTTTCTAACACACAACATAACATTATCAGTTTCTAACAACACAATACATTATCAGTTTCTAACACAACATGATCAGTTTCTAACCACAACATAACATTATCAGTTTCTAACACACAACATGATCAGTTCTAACACACAACATGATCATTTTCTACACAGCACAACATGATCAGTGTTCGTAACACACAACATGATCAGTTTCTAACAACACACAGATCGTTTCAACCACACTAAATGATCAGTTTCTAACACACACATGATCAGTTTCTAACACACAACATAACATTATCAGTTTCTAACACACAACGTGTTTTCAGTGTTCTAACACACAAACATAACATTATCAGTTTCTAACCACCAACGTGTTCGTTTTCTAACACACACACTAACATTATCAGTTTCTAACACAACATAACATTATCAGTGTTTTAACACACAACATAACATTATCAGTTTCTAACGCACAACATAACTTAGATCAGTTTTCTAACACACAACTAACATTATCAGTTTTCTAAACAAACATGATCCAGTTTCTAACAGCACAACATAACAGTATCAGTTTTCAACACACAACATGATCAGTTTCTAACAACAAAGATCAGTTTCTAACACACACATGATCAGTTTCTAACACCAACATGATCCGTGTTCTAAACACAAAACATTGATCGTTTCTAACCACACAAACATGATCGTTTCTAACACACAACATTGATCATTTTCTACAACAAACATAACTTATCAGTTTCTAACACACAACTGTTCAGTTTCTACACACAACATAACATTGATCAGTTTCTAACAACACAAACATATTTCGTTTCTACCACACAATAACTATCAGTTTCTAACCACAACATAACATTATCAGTTTCTAACCACACCATAACATTATCAGTTTCTAACCACAACTAACATGATCAGTTTCCTTAAAACACACAACATACTGATCAGTTTCTAACCACAATAACATGATCAGTTTCTAACACAAACATAATATCAGTTTCTAACACACAACATAACATTATCAGTTTCTAACACACAACATTTCAGTTTTCTAACACACAACATAACATTATCAGTTTCTAACCAAATAACATTATCAGTTCTTAACACAAACATGATCAGTTTTCTAACACACAACATTACATATCAGTTTAACCACACAACATATTTCAGTTTCTAACACACAACATAACATTATCAGTTTCTAACACACAAATAAACATTATCAGTTTCTAACACACAACATAACAGGATCAGTTTCTAACACACAAACATGATCGTTTCTAACACACAACATGACAGTTTCTAACACACAAACATGATCAGTTTCAACACACAACATGTTCAGTTTCTAACACACACATAACATTATCAGTTTCTAACACACAACATAACATTATCAGTTTCTAACACACAACATAACATTATCAGTTTCTAACACACAACATAACAGGATCAGTTTCTAACACGCACAACATGATCAGTTTCTAACACAACAACATGATCAGTTTCTAACACACAACATGTTCAGTTTCTAGACCAGGCTTATCAACATAACATTATCAGTTTCTACACACACAGTTCAGTTTTCTAACACAAACATACGATGATCAGTTTCTAACACACAACATAACATTATCAGTTTCTAACACACAGCATGTTCAGTTTCTAACACACAACATAACATTATCAGTTTCTAACGCACAACATAACATGATCAGTTTCTAACACACAACATAACATTATCAGTTTCTAACACACAACATAACATGATCAGTTTCTAACACACAACATAACAGGATCAGTTTCTAACGCACAACATGATCAGTTTCTAAAGGACAACATAACACTATCAGTTTCTAACGCACAACATAACATTATCAGTTTGTAACACACAACTGCTCTTAAACGCTAGTAAAACTAAAAGTATGCATTTTCAACCGATCGCTGCCCGCACCCGCCCGCCGGACCAGCATCACTACTCTGGACGGTTCTGATTTAGAATATGTGGACAACTACAAATACCTAGGTGTCTGGCTAGACTGTAAACTCTCCTTCCAGACTCACATTAAACATCTCCAATCCAAAATTAAATCTAGAATCGGCTTCCTATTTCGCAACAAAGCCTCCTTCACTCACGCCGCCAAACATACCCTCGTAAAACTGAATATCCTACCGATCCTCGACTTCGGCGATATAATTTACAAAATAGGCTCCAACACTCTACTCAGCAAACTGGATGCAGTCTTATCACAGTGCCATCCGTTTTGTCACCAAAGCCCCATATACCACCCACCACTGCGACCTGTATGCTCTCGTCGGCTGGCCCTCGCTGCATATTCGTCGCCAGACCCACTGGCTCCAGGTCATCTATAAGTTGTTGCTAGGTAAAGCCCCCCCCCTTATCTCAGCTCACTGGTCACGATAACAACACCCTCCCGTAGCATGTGCTCCAGCAGGTATATCTCACTGGTCAACCCCAAAGCCAACACCTCTTTGGCCGCCTTTCCTTCCAGTTCTCTGCTGCTAATGACTGAAACGAATTGCAAAAATCGCTGAAGCTGGAGACTTATATTTCCCTCACTAACTTTAAACATCAGCTATCTGAGCAGCTAACCGATGGCTGCAGTTGTACACAGCCCATCTGTAAATAGCCCACCCAACTACCTCATCCCCATATTGTTATTCTTTTTTTGCTCCTTTGCATCCCAGAATCTCTACTTGCACATCTATCACTCCAGTGTTAATTTGCTAAATTGTAATTATTTCGCCACTATGGCCTATTTATTGCCTTACCTCCTCACGCCATTTGCACACACTGTATATAGACTTTTTYCCCCACTTTTTTCTATTGTGTTATTGACTGTACGCAGTTGTAAATGAGAACTTGTTCTCAACTGGCCTACCTGGTTAAATAATGGTGAAATCAAAAATTTAAAAATTAACAATAAACAACATGATCAGTTTCTAACGCACAACATGATCAGTATCTAACACAAAATAACTATCAGTAGAAGCATGAAATGCTTGTCTAACTCTTTGGAATCATATATCATATCTTTGGAATCATATATCGGCTGACAATATTTTTTTCATTCAATTTTTTAAAGATGAATATTGGCAGACACATGCTTCCTTAAGTAAAGTTTCAGATCAGAAATGAAACAAATAAATGTCCAATTTCTTATAAGCCTACTGGGTATATAAGCACTATTGTGACATCACAAAGATCTTTAAAACAATTTAACTGCTATTATATTGACAGAACAAGAAACCGTGTTCACCTGAGCATCCTGTTTGGCCATGTTGATGTCCACTTGTTCCCTCTCGTCTCGATTTCCCTTCAAACAGGAAGCAAAACATTTTTTTACTACAAAAGAAATGGATGCGTCCCAAATGGCATCTTATTCCCTATATAGTGCACTGCTTTTGACCAGTGCCTGGGAGGCAGACGATATTATTCCACAGGGGGGAAAAAATCTGGAAACCCKTACAAACTATGAACAGTGGAATACTCGTAGCTTGGAAGGAATTTGAGGCATGGAAACTCAACTTCTCCTCCCCAATTTCAGTAATTGCTTCCATAAATCTTCCAGGGTATCTTTATGGGTTACGTCCTAAATTACACCCCATTCCATTTATAGTGCACTACTTTTGACCAGGCCCATACGGTTCTGGTCAAAAGTAGTGCACTATATAGGGAATAGGCTACAGTTTTGGGATGCATCCATAGACCCATTGCTTCTTGAAAAATCCAGACCCAGCCGCATCAAATGTTTTGGGCACATATTCGCAATAGAAAGGGGTTTGTTTACATTGAAGTGGATACGATCATTCAACTTCAAATACAGCTCCTGCAAGTTAACAAACATGTAATCAGATGGTCATCATCTACAACATTGCAGATGTCATTGGAGGACTGATTACGTAGCAAGCCAGCGAGGCAAGGTAAAATATCCCAAATAGAGCTAGGTAAAGCCAGAAGAATAATAACTTGTTGAACATAGCTATAGCCATCAGTCTTATGTGTTTTCATGGTCATCACTCAYACACTACTAAGTTTGTCAATGTCCGAACAACAGTGTCAATGTCCCAACATCAGTGTATAGCTATCTGCTACAGGACTTTTTGCTGCGAGCATACGTGTGCACCACTCCAATATGACGTTTGCTTGTTAACAAAAAATTGCTCTATAATAGGCTCTACTTCCTGACTCCTGACTCAGGAAGGGGCTATAGTAGATGTTTATCTTGAGAGGGAAATAGCAGTTTCATACAAATTTGGTTTCCCCAAGTATTTTTCGCTTGTTCACTTCATTAAAATAATATGACATTTCAGAAATTGTTAACACAAATTAAAGATATGTCTAATTTGTAGCCATTAGATAGCCAGTTTGAAGTGCAAGAGCACCGACTTTGTTGAGTATTAGGTTGTCATCATGAATCAGCTTTAGCCTTGTGGCGGCTGAATCAGAATTAGTTAGGTAACATAGATAAATAAGATGTTTTATTTACATAATATGCTTATGTGAGATACTTGTCATTAGAATGTCTCCCTTTGGACTATACTGTTGGCAGTTGCACTTTTCCCTTCTCAGCTAGGGAAAAGTCACTTGGGGCCCAGAGAGGGGAGAGGTCAGGCTTGTCCTTTACATGTCTGGTAATATGCAGATTATCAGAAAGGGAGAGGTCAGAATGGAACATTGTCTTCATATGTGAATGTATCTGTTAAACCATGTGAAGGGATGGCGTGATTAATGGGGAACCAGTTAGTTGTCTCCACAATGTCTGTACGCCAAACACTCCCTCCTTTTCCCATTGGGGGGAGGAGTATGGCAGTGTCTGGAACCATTGTATGTCCCCTCTGATGTTGCACTTATCTTGAGATAGTATATGACCTAGAGGCTCACTCCCCTCAGTGAGCTTGTCCAGGAGTGGATTGTACTTGAGATGGGGGTATCTAGAGTTGACAATTGATATATGCCATTGGATGAGTTGGTGTTTTTGTACTATGAAGTACCAGGAACGAGATTAGAACCTCGTCTTAGAGACCAAACTGAACGATAATTTATAGCTAATGCTATCTGGCTATGGGATACTCCTCTTTCTCAAGTAAAAGTCTTTCTTTGTGAACTGTTCCTAAGATCTGTGGTTCGTCATGTGAGTTGAGAGGGGTGTATCTTGGCTATAAAAGATCTTGTTATTCTTTTGTAGGCACTCTCAGAATTCATTATAGACACTGAATTGATCTGAGAGTCAAAGGGCGATTTTGAAGCTCATATTATTAAAGATGAAATTTAAGTATAACTCTGACTGGTGTGTGGTTTATAACTCTCCTCATTTGGTAATACAGGAAATTGCCACGACAGCCTTCACTTTCAAAGATGTTACGCAATGATAACGATTAACAACACATCAATAACATAACAAAACCCCATCGATAACATATCAATAAAAAGTTACCTGACAGAGTGAGACGAGGAGCCTACGGAAGTGTCCCGAGGTGTCGTTACTGATGGAATCCTCCAGGGTCTTACCATACTCTGAAACAAACAGAATTTCAATACATATTCTTAAACGAACGCCATTTCAGTCAGTTACTCTGAAACACACAGGGCAGGTGTCTAGGCTCCTTACTTTTTTCAATCTTTACTAATGACATGCCACTGGCATACAGATTACTCAACACTATACATGTCAGCTACTACAGTGACTGTGTAACGGCTGTCGTCTTCCTCTTCCTCGGACGAGGAGAGGAGAGAAGGATCGGTGGACCAATACGCAGCGAGGTATGTTGACATAATGAATTTATTGAAAAGACGAAGACTGACACRAACTATACTTGACTTATACAAAATAACAAACAAACAACRTAGACAGACCTGATCATGGAACTTACATAAAACACGCAGAACTCACGAACAGGAACAGACTACAATAAACGAACCGAACAACCAAAACAGTCCCGTGTGGTGCGCAGACACAGACACGGAAGACAATCACCCACAAACAAACAGTGTGAACAGCCAACCTATATATGGTTCTCAATCAGAGGAAAACGTCAAACACCTGTCTCTGATTGAGAACCATATAAGGCTAATTTCAAGTGCCCTAAACATAGAAAACACAAAACATACAATGCCCACCCCAACTCACGCCCTGACCCTCTAAACATATACAAAAATAACATAAAATAGGTCAGGAACGTGACAGACTGAAATGACTGCAACACTTAACAAAGAGCTGCAGTTAGTTTCAGAGTGGGTGGCAAGGAATAAGTTAGTCCTAAATATTTATAAAACTAAAAGCATTGTATTTGGGACAAATCATTCACTAAACCATGTTGAAATTGAGCAAGTTGAGGTGACTAAACTGCTTGGAGTAACCCTGGATTGTAAACTGTCATCAAAACATATTGATACAACAGTAGCTAAGATGGGGAGAAGTCTATCCATAATAAAGAGCTGCTCTGTCTTTTTAACAACACTATCAACAAGGCAGGTCCTACAGGTCCTAGTTTTGTCGCACCTGGATTACCGTTCAGTCATGTGGTCAGTTGCCACAAACACACACACGATAACATACGCACTATACACACACGTACACATGGATTTTGTACTGTAGATATGTGTTAGTGGTGGAGTAGGTGTGTTGTGAAATCTGTGAATGTATTGTAATGTTTTTAAAATTGTATAAACTGCCTTAACTCTGCTGGACCCCAGGAAGAGTAGCTGCTGCCTTGGCATTTTAGCTACTGTTGCCTTGGCAGCAGCTAATGGGGATCCATAATAAATACAAATACACAGCTCTTACCATGTTTGTAAATTTGATTGATTTCTCTGATTTCTGCATTGGAGCGAGATGACAGGATCTCAATGAGACATGCTTCATCAGTACCTGCACCCTGAGAACAAAACCAGCCAGGGTTAAGTATACAGTAAAATATATAAATGCTATGTGTATGAGTTCCAGAAATGATCTAGAAGACAATAATAATTACTGGCCAGGTGCAATAAAGTAATACTTATTCTCTACAGCTACATTGAATCCCCACATAGTTCACCATATAGTTTGTGGTTCAAGACAAGAATACATCATGGCCCAAGTAATACTTGTTCTCTACAAGCTACAGTAAGTAGCTAAATCACTTTTGTTCACCAGATAGTAAGATGGGCGATTCCTCAGGCCTCAACATACCTGACTTTTACTGTCTTTAATGGAGCTTTTCTTTCTGTTTCATACTGAAATGACTCACAAAAAAGGCCTAATATAAAGAGTGGAATAACCTGGGTGGTGTTCAGTAGGCACAAAACAGAAGAAAACAGTCCATAACGGACTGAAATGGGGAGGTAATATCAGAACTTGTCCAATAAGAAGCTTGTTTCTGTTTTGTTTCAAAATGTTATCCTACGTTTTGCTCTAATGAACATGACCCTGGTATAGTCTAAGAGTAAACAAAAGAACCCGTTCAAACCGATATGGCTTCTTTGAGTTCAGATGCATCGAACTTGGCTGGTGTCTGCAACATGGCAATAGCCAGCATCTCAAAACTCCCAGTCAGCTCAGACTTTAGATCGTGGAATAAATCCTGTGAAATAGAAGATTGTGTAAGAGGTCACTCAACATACAGTAAATCTGTGCCCCAAATGTGCTGCTGCTCCACCCTATTCCCTATATAGCGCACTACTTTCAACCAGGGCTCATAGGGGAATAAATAGGGAATAGGGTGCCATTTGAGACTGCGGTGTAAATTAAATATTAATTACATACTATACTGTTTAATTAGACACAGTGTCTCCCGACCCCTCCTGTCTCAGCCACCAGTATTTATGCTGCAATAGTTTATGTGTCGGGGGGCTAGGGTCAGTCTGTTATATCTGGAGTATTTCTCCTGTCTTATACGGTGTCCTGTGTGAATTGAAGTATGCTCTCTCTAATTCTCTTTCTTTCATTCTTTCTCTCTCTCGGAGGACCTGAGCCCTAGGACCATGCCTCAGGACTACCTGGCCTGATGACACCTTGCTGTCCCCAGTCCACCTGGTTTTGCTGCTGCTCCAGTTTCAACTGTTCTGCCTGCGGCTATAGAACCCTGACCTGTTCACCGGACGTGCTACCTATCCCAGACCTGCTGCTTTCAACTCTCTAGAGACAGCAGGAGTGGTAGAGATACTCTGAATGATCGGCTATGAAAAGCCAACTAACATTTACTCCTGAGGTGCTGACCCGTTGCACCGTCTACAACCACTGTGATTATTATTATTTGACCCTGCTGGTCATTTATGAACATTTGAACATCTTGGCCATGTTCTGTTATAATCTCCACCCGGCACAGCCAGAAGAGGACTGGCCACCCCTCATAGCCTGGTTCCTCTCTAGGTTTCTTCCTATGTTCTGGCCTTTCTAGGGAGTTTTTCCTAGCCACCGTGCTTTTACACCTGCATTGCTTGCTGTTTTGGTTTTAGGCTGGGTTTCTGTACAGCACTTTGTGACATCAGCTGATGTAAGAAGGGCTTTATAAATACATTTGATTGACATACTATGCTGTTTAATTTAAGATAGTTGTCTATTGTTATATGTTAGTATTTTTACTGATACAGGCTTGTCGTGTGACTTAGTCATAAATCTTGGCATACAGATAAGAGCCGTTCTGGTGCGACCTCAGTATGTAAAATCCTGTTTTCACAATCTACAGGAACTTAGATGTGTGAAAACAAGCAGGAAGGAACAGACAGTTGATGTTGCCACCATTATCTGAACAGACAAGCTAAATCTGCTTTTACACACCATGTTCCGTCCCTGTTTCCATCTGCTAAACTGCCACGTAGACAAAATAGGTGGTAGTTTTTCTATAAGAGAGAGAACTCTGTTCATTGGGCTTTCCTAACGATGCACTGAGTGGTTGTTATTGATTGCTTCATTTTTGCAAATGTTATAATAAAGTTGTTTTGAAGAATACAGTCTCGATCTCCTTTTGGTTAGAATTACCACTACAGGACGCAGACATAGATGAACACTACATGGAAGTTAAACTAACAGCAACAATAGCAGACAATAGAAGAAACCACAGTCATTACTTTAGTGTAAACCTCACCTTCCCATAAGTGGTTTTGTAGGCTGCAACCATTGGAACCCTCTGCTTGCTGGTGCGGCTTCCAAGAAGCTCAATTATAGCGGACTCATCCGTGCCTGTTGAAAATGATCTATTATTAGCAGTTTAACACCTTTTCTCAATAGGGGGTGCTGTTTACACTTTGAAGATTTTTCGTTCCCAGATTAAACTGCCTCGTACTCAATTATTGCTCGTACAATATGCATATTATTATTACTATTGGATAGAAAACACTCTCTAGTTTCTAAAACCGTTTGAATTATTTCTCTGAGTGAAACAGAACTCATTCTGCAGCTCACTTCCTGTCAAGAAGTGAGATTTCTGAAATTGAGGTCTCTGTTCCAGGGTCGGTTTATAAATTCCCTTATAAGCTATGGGGCTACATGCACTGCATACGCCTTCCCCTAGATGTCAGTAAGCGGTGAGACTTTGATGTGTTTCCGGCTATTGTGGTAAGCTAATATAATGCTAAATTGTGTTTTCGCTGTAAACACTTAAAAAATCTGAAATATTGGCTGGATTCACAAGATGTTGGTCTTTCATTTGCTGTACGCTGTGTATTTTAAAGAAATGTTTTATGATGAGTATTTCGGCATTTGACGTTGGTCTCTGTAATTATTCTGGCTGCTTCGGCACTATTTCAGATTGCAGCTGCAATGTAGAACTGTGATTTATACCTGAAATTGCACATTTTTCTAAAAAAACATATGCTATACAATAAATATGTTATCAGACTGTCATCTGATGAAGTTGTTTCTTGGTTAGTGGCTATATATATCTTTATCTGGTCGAAATTGTGATAGCTACCTATGCAGGAAAAAAATGGTGGGAAAAAAAAGTTGTG
>NC_036858.1:60020643-60117212 GCF_002910315.2 Salvelinus sp. IW2-2015
TCTTTTGCTATCGTGGTTAGCTAATAGATTTACATATTGTGTCTTCCCTGTAAAACATTTTAAAAATCAGAAATGATGGCTGGATTCACAAGATGTGTATCTTTCATCTGGTGTCTTGGACTTGTGATTTAATGATATTTAGATGCTAGTATTTACTTGTGACGCTATGCTAGGCTATGCTAGTCAGCTTTTTTACTGTGGGGGGTGCTCCCGGATCCGGGATTGGGACCAATTAGAAGTTAACTGGTAGTAGATGGAATGTGTATCACGAAATAGTGTGCTCTTAATTGTATAATATTCTACATATGCATCTAACCATTGAAGATTTATAGAATATAATAAAATAACTATTTTTCCCAGAAGGGACTTCAGGTATGTAATGTGCATCTCTAAATAATGTGTTATTAGAATTTTACTGAATCTCATCAAATCCTTCATACATCTATCCATGATAGTGAATGCCTATAATGATGAGCTACTGACCAAAGCCCTTCATGGCCTTACGGAGGACTTCCACATCCCTCAGAGGGTCAGCACCTGGGTGGTCCTTTATCGCACCCCTGTAGCCTCTCTAATGACAAATACAAACAAGTACTGAAAATGAAGCAAGGAAATACTAAAACAAGGAAATACTTTGTAAAGTATATTAGGAAAAAGCTATGTAAATACATGTAAATACAGGTTAATGGTTTCAATCCACATGACACAAACAGAAAAAGAAACAAGAGATTCTCACATTGATGGCAGGTGAATGGGGAGTAGCCGGAGCACCACCTCCGTATCCTGGCATGGAGGGGTTGGGTGCCGGGGCTCCTCCAGGGTAGCCAGGCATGGGCTGCTGTCCTGGGGCAGGGCCTCCTGGGTACCCCTGGGGTGGACATGGAGCAGGACTGCCTGGGTACCCCTGGGGCATACCTCCACCTGGCTGGAATGGAGAAAATGAGGTGATAGCTGGTATCACATTACTGGCTCTGGCTATGTCCCAAATGGCACCCTAATCCCTAAATAGTGCACTACTTTTGACCAGGACCCATAGGAATGGGGAGCCATTTGGGACATAATGACATGGTAACAGACTCCATACATGTTACAGGGTGTGTAGATCAGGTCGTAAATAGAACCAGCTGATTTAGAGCCTGTCAATATGTTGGTAGTTACTTGGTTCTTAGTTACCTACTTGATACAAGATAATAAGTCATACTTACCATTCCACCAACAGGGGCTCCACCCCAACCACCTAGAGAATGAAGAGACAACAAGTGAGTGATGTAGCATGATTTTAATGAACAGGATAACTCCAAACCAGAAATAGCACACTTTTGCACTACCATGAAAACAAAATACTAATGTAGTCCCAAAATAATAGCCTTACCTTGTGCTGGAGGAATGCAAGGATAACCTCCGGCCTGCTGGGGAGGGTAGCCCCCTGCCTGGGGGGGGTAGCAGCCGGCTTGGGGTGGGTAGCCGCCGGCCTGGGGTGGGTAGCCTCCTGCTTGGGGGGGATATGCACCCGGTTGTGGGGGGTAGCCACCTGCCTGGGGAGGGTAGCCACCTGCCTGGGGAGGGTAGCCACCTGCCTGGGGAGGGTAGCCACCTGCCTGGGGAGGGTAGCCACCTGCCTGGGGAGGGTAGCCACCGGAGGAAGGGTAACCTGGATAACTCATCTTTAGGACCTGAAAGAAAGGAAGCATGAGAAGGTGAGGCGTAAGTATTTAAATATATATATATTATATAACAGTTGAAGTCGGACGTTTACATTACACTTAGGTTGGAGTCATTAAAACTCGTTTTCCACACTCCACAAATTTTTGTTACAAACTATAGTTTGGCAAGTCGGTTAGGACATCTACTTTGTGCATGACACGTAATTTTCCAAACAATTTTTTACAGACAGATTATTTTCACTGTATCACAATTCCAGTGGATCAGATGTTTAAACATCAGGACTGCGATAGCCGGGACTTTAATGCAGAGAAACTTAAATCAGTTTAACCTAATTTCTATCAACATGTTAAATGTGCAACCAGAGGGAAAAGAACTCTGGACCACCTATACTCCACACAGAGATGCATACAAAGCTCTCCCTGGCCCTCCATTTGGCAAATCTGACCATAATTAATATCCTCTCTCCTGATTCCTGCTTACAAGCAAAAATTAAACCAGGACGCATCAGTGACTAGATCAATAAAAAAAGTGGTCAGATGAAGCAGATGCTAAGCTACATGACTGTTTTGCTAGCACAGACAGGAATATGTTCCCGGATTCCTCCAATGGCACTCAGGAGTATACCACATCAGTCATTGGCTTCATCAATAAGTGCATCGATGACGTCTTCCCCACAGTGACTGTACGTACATACCCCAACMAGAAACCATGGATTACAGGCAGCATCCACACTGAGCTAAAGGCTAGAGCTGCCTCTTTCAAGGAGCGGGACTCTAACCCGGAAGCTTATAAGCTATGCCGCTTATGCCCTCCGACGAACCATCAAACAGGCAAAGTGTCAATACTGGACTAAGATCGAGTCCTACTACACCGGCTCTGATGCTCGTCRGATGTGTCAGGGCCTGCAAACCATTTCAGACTACAAAAGCAAGCACAGCCGAGAGCTGCCCAGTGACACAAGCCTACCGGACGAGCTAAACTACTTCTATGTTCACTTCGAGGCAAATAACACTGAAACATGCATGAGAGCACCAGCTGTACCGGAAGACTATGTGATCACGCTCTCCGCAGCCGATGTGAGTAAGACCTTTAGACAGGTCAACATTCACAAGGCCGCAGGGCCAGACGGATTACCAAGACGTGTGCTGTGAGCATGGGCTGACCAACCAGCAACTGTCTTCACTGACATTTTCAACCTCTCCCTGTCCGAGTCTGTAATACCAATATGTTTTAAGCAGACCACCATAGTGTTCTTGGGCACAGGCACTAAGGTAACCTGCCTAAATGACTACCAACCCGTAGCACTCACATCTGTTGCCATGAAGTGCCTTGAAAGGCTGGTTATGGCTCACATTTTATATTTCACTTTTATTTAACCAGGTAGGCCAGTTGTGAACAAGTTATCATTTACAACTGTGACCTGGCCAAGATATCGCAAAGCAGTGCGACAAAAACAACAACACAGAGTTACACGTGATAAACAAACGTACAGTCAATAACATAATAGGAAAGTCTATGTACAGTGTGTGCAAATGTAGGAGGATTAGGGAGATAAGGCAATAAATAGGCCATAGAGGCGAAATAATTACAATTTAGCATTAACACTGGAGTGACAGATGTGCAGAGGATGGTGTGCAAGTAGAGATACTGGGTTGCAAAAGAGCAAAAAAAATAACAATATGGGGATGAGGTAGTTGGATGGGCTATTTACAGATGGGTGGGTGTTGCTATGGTGACCCGTGAGTTGAGATAAGGCGGGGCTTTACCTAGCAAAAACGTATAGATGACCTGGAGCCAGTGAGTTTGGCGACAAACATGTATCAACACCATCATCAACACCATCATCCCAAAAACCCTAGACCCACTCCAATTTGCATACCACCCCAACAGATCCACAGATGATGCAGTCTCTATTGCACTCCACACTGCCCTTTCCCACCTGGACAAAAGGAACACCTATGTGAGAATGATATTCATTGACTACAGCTCAGCGTTCAACACCATAGTGCCCTGAAAGCTCATCAATAAGCTAAGGACCCTGGGACTAAACACCTCCCTCTGCAACTGGATCCTGGACTTCCTGACAGGCCGTCCCCAGGTGGTAAGGGTAGGTAAAAACACATCCGCCATGCTGATCCTCAACAAAGGGGCCCCTTAGGGGTGCGTGCTCAGCCCCCTCCTGTACTCCCTGTTCACTCATGACTGCACGGCCAGGCACAACTCCAAAATATCATTACATTTGCCGATGACACAACAGTGGTAGGCCTGAACACCGACAACAACGAGACAGCCTATAGGGAGGTCAGAGACCTGGCCGTGTGGTGCCAGGACAACAACCTCTCCTTCAACGTGATCAAGACAAAGGAGATGACTGTGGACTACAGGAAAAAGAGGACCGAGCATGCCCCCATTCTCATCAACAGGGCTGCAGTGGAGCAGGTTGAGAGCTTCAAGTTCCTTGGTGTCCACATCACCAACAAACTAACATGGTCCAAGCACACCATGACAGTCGTGAAGCAGGCAGGACAAAACCTATTCCCCTCAGGAGACTGAAAAGATTTAGCATGGGTCCTCAGATCCTCAAAAGGTTTTACAGCTGCACCATCGAGAGCATCCTGACTGGTTGCATGACTGCCTGGTATGGCAACTGCTCGACTTCCGTCCGCAAGGCACTACAGAGGGTAGTGTGAATGGCCCAGTACATCATTGGGGCCAAGCTTCCTGCCATCCAGGACCTCTATACCAGGCGGTGTCAGAGGAAGGCCCTGAAAATTGTCAAAGACTCCAGCCACCCTAGTCATAGACTGTTCTTTCTGCTACCACACGGTAAGTGGTACCGGAGCGCCAAGTCTAGGTCCAAGAGACTTCTAAACAGCTTCTACCCCCATAAGACTCCTGAACATCTAGTCAAATGGCTAGATTATTCACATTGCCCCCCCCCCCTCCCCTCCGCTCCCCACCACTGCCACTCTCTGTTGTCATCTATGCATAGTCACCTTAATTAACTCTACCTACATGTACATACTACCTAAACTAACCGGTGCCGCCACACATTGACTCTGTACCGGCACCCCCCTGTATATATATATATATTTTTTTTACTTCTCCTCTTTAATTACTTGTTACTTTTATTCTTATCCATATTTTTTTAACTGCACTGTCGGTTAGGGGCTCGTAAGTAAGCATTTCATTGCAAGGTCTACACATGTTGTATTTGGCACAAATGACTAATAAAATTTGATTTATCTTTTTTTGAACTGCCAGTTCTTTTGTTTTCTTCATGGTGTTGGAAGACAAAGGGATATTGCATGCGTGTTACCTCATTTTTATACCCTAGTGAAACRGAAAGTGATGTAATGCCTCAATATAGATCCTTAAGACTTAAATAAGTRGAATTTAATTCCTGGTTTAATTTTGGTAGATGTTATTTACAATAATCTTTAAGGGTGCCATTAATTATGAAACCTTTATTTTTGAGGACAATGATTTTTAATAAAATCAATAAATGATTTTGGTGTGTTCCATTGAAACATTAATAAAGTACAGTATTTCTCAAATGTTGGTATTTTGAGTTTCTCTCTATAATTATATTGTTTATATTTTTAAAATATTGCTTGTGCATTGCCAGTCAGGGGTGCCAGTATTTTTGGAGATCCCTGTATATAAAATACATTCAGGTCCAAAATTATTGGGACCTTTGATACAGACGTGCAAACAATACTGAATGAAATAAATAATAGCAATATTGCAAGCAAAAAAAAAGGGAAATTATRTTTTATACTAATACAATTGCTCAGAGAAATACATTTTAATCTGTAAAAAAAAGAGGTAAAATGGGTGCTTGGGCTTATTGTCTTGCTAGAAGATTCACTTGTGGCCAAGTTTCAGCCTCCTGGCAGAGGCAACCAGGTTTTTAGCTAAAATGTCCTGGTACTTGTTAGAGTTCATGATGCCGTTGACCTTAAGAAGGACCCCAGGACCATTAGATGCTAAACAGACACATAATATCAAAGGTCCACTAAAATATTTTACAATGCTATTGCYTGGCACTTGGATTGGAACCGGTACTACGATAAGATGACAAGAAAGTAGAGCTCTTTGACCTGGATACATATACAGAAAAGTACCTCATATCTACTGTATAAATATGGTGGTGGATCTTTGATGTTACCGTTATTTATTAATTTTTTGCTTCCACTGGTTCTGGGGCACTTGTTATGGTCAACACATACGGGAACATACATAGGAGGTACCGGGAAGACATTTAAATCTACTTTCACCCCTGAGTAAGTTTCTCAAAACCAAGTGAAATCGCAAAAGAAGTGTCTGGACACTTCTACAACATACCATTTAAAGCCAAAATACAGATTTGGTAAAAATAAAAATAAAAGTTAAAGGATGAGTTAAGCATACACAGACATTTCCATGAGACAAGATTTCCAGGCATTGGATTATTACATAAGAGAAAGCTCATTGTTTTGAGTAACTCCTACTTCCCCTTAGACTTGCCAAGTTAAATAAAGTTTAAATGGGATAAAAAAGTTTGAGTTTTACTTCCTTTCCAAAACACACTGTAAGGACATATGTACTGTAACGACCCTTGGTTTATAAGCGCAGAAATCGACTCTGCCGCACGAGCATGCTTTTGCGGCACAGTCGATAGCGCGCCGGACTTCGGGCTAGAAGGTCGAGGGTTCGAGACCTGCTCCCTACTGTTTCATTACAGTACCTTGCCTAAAGGATCAGAGGAAGCATAATTACTGTGGAAAATAGCTGACCAAATATTCTAGTCAAAGAATAAATCTGCTAATTTTATTCAGAGAATAAAGAAGTGTAAAGGCATAGTTCACTAAATATACTCAAATTATAATAGAGAAGTAAAAGTTCACAGGCAAATCGAGACTCGATGTGCCTCGCATAGGCTACATGGAGTAGTTGAGATGAATGATATGACTCCGGGATCAAATGAACAAACAGTAGACACTATTACAGACTCTTGACCAGTATTCCACTACCATGACTTGATCTGAAGCCGGGGTATACCACAATAAACATAAACTGCCTTGCAGGTTTCTGGTTTCAGGGCCTGTAATCGCAAAGTGGTGCACTAGGTTCAGTTTTGCCTTTTAAATCGTAATTAATACAAGGAAGACCTGTTCTTACATCAGCACTCCTACTTTGAGACACTCCCTGGACTGGTTAACCCCGAAAGAGCAACATAACCAGTGACATATGGAGGGGGCGATTGGGTGTTCCCCACCGCCTCCCCTCTGACACGTCACACTTTCCGGTGTTGTGCCGAAAATCTCAGTTAGGCTGCATTTCATTTTATTTTTTTATGGCAGTTTGATCGCAGGGGAGGCACTAGTAATGTCTACAGTTTTCAGTTTGGCTATTTGTTTCAAGTTTATTAGTCTAAATAAATCTCTGCCAAAATTCGTCATCTGTCCCATGTCTTATTCGACTAGTAGTTGTTCTGAAATGTTTATTGCTTGCCTACATTTTACTCCCTCCTCTATGTTAAATATAACACACATACATTAATTATTAATTTCGGTTGCCTATCCTGACGTTAAGTTTGTTCTATAGAAAGTATTTGACTCTGATGTGTGTCACAGAAAGTATTTGACTCTAGCCACAAAATTAAGGAAATTAGAAGGGGGGGGAGAATTTCAGCAGGCAAGAAAATAAAATGAAATTAAACGCAGCCTAACGTGATCATTGACAGCTGCCTTGAAGGACACAAATAAAACATGCTTTCTGCTACTAAGATCAGTGAAATGTAGGCTAAACTGACAACGGAGTGAAGAGCAGCAATCTCAACTAGCAAGCAAGTCGCAGCAATGAAGAATTKAGTGTGTGCGCGTTCACGCGAAGGGGGAGAGAATTCTGGCAGGGGGCGATTTTCGGCACAACACCGGGATCTCAGTCGTATCTACCCTGAACACGGATTAATCTGAATAAACAGGCCGGAAGGCGGGCCCAGTACAGGCCTAATGCAAAGTTTAAGAAGGAAAGGCATTGCTGGAGGACTAGCTTCGAACACACGACAATGTGTCTGTCAAGGCTTGATTCTTCATTTTGAACACAACAAAATAACGAAATAAAACCATAAWGCAAATAATTTCATAAAACAACATACTTTCGGCTACATCAGACTAGAATGGGTGCTGCGATGTAACCTTCCAGCCAATCAGAATAGTCTGTGTTGTCTCATGTGTTCCTTTCTCCGCTGAATAATAAATATAATACACTGAGGTTGTTACATAATATTACAATGTAGCCATCCAAGAAATATCACATTGTAGCCTAGTAGCCTACGCATCCCGAGTAGAGGCAAAATGGCAGTTTGAGATTAAACTATAGCCTCTATTGCGTAGTTCTAATTAGAAAACCTGGTCGATCTGCCAAGTAGGTTCATGTAGGAGAGKAAAAATATGACAAAAAGTGTAGCGATGAAACAAGTGACAATAACTAAATCCAGGATCGTTAACAAATAAGAGCGTTTTCAAAGGGCGATGGTGGATTGGGTGTTGAAACGAGATGCTGACATGGGAAATGCTTTGCTCTGACAGAAAATTAGCAGAATAGCTAAATAAAGCCAGTCAGAAGATTAAACCTGCACACAATTCTAGAAGCACATTTCGAGAAATAGTCGAGTTCACTTGGATCGGTACAAAAGCTAACATTTAAGAATATAACCCTATAAAATCAAAATAACTTGTCTTACTTGGTTTTGACGGCGGGGCCGTTGAAGGGGAGAGATTCAGGAAGTAGTATGGGTGGGTCAGTGTATTTGTTGTGCTTTTTATTTTTTTATCATTATAGACCCATTTCTGTGTTTGCAAACATTGCCGCACGAGGGTGATGCTCGGAAGTTGGTGGCAGAACACGGGGGAGTTCTTATAAAACGCCAGCTAAAAAAGCCTATATTTACATGTTACTTATGAGTGCATTTCACACTGCTTTTGGATTACAATTGGATTTTAAGGCTCGTATGAATGTCCTGCTTAATATGTTTGTGTCATCATCGCAAATCAACTGCATTATACTTAAAAAACAAACTTCAACCAGTAAAATGGCTATTTGGCTAGCTTTTTCTACAGCTACAGCTATTCTAGCTAACTGCTGCATCCAAAATAGTTATTATGCAAAGATCACAACAAAATATAATTTTAGCGACTGCTCAAGCAAGAATCAAAATATCATTGGAAACATATGAGAACCCCAAAAAGTTATTTTGTTTAAAAGGAATAAAAACATTAATTTAGGCTATGTTGAATGGGCCCAGATGGTGATCTTTCTTTTATTCCCTTCTTTTTTTATTCATAATACGTATCAACAACTTACATTGCTACGTCATACAAAATTGAACGCAGGTATTAACAATAAAATACTAAAACATACAAAAATATCAATGAAATAATAAAAAAATAAACAATTCTAGTGCAATTGTAATCACTCTGAAAAAATATCATTATAATGATTCAGGAAAATGTTATTCTTGTTATTCACTGGGGATAATGTTTTAAGAAGATTGAATTTAACTATGAAAAATGTGTAGTTTTGGTATAGAATTTTTGTTTGTGTATAAAGTATTTGGCAACAAGAATTTTAAAAATCACAATCATTTCAATGGTCTTGTTATCATTGTAATAGTAACATATTATATCCTTCATGTCAAAAACATGGGTAGTGTTCATAATGGTAAATAAGTATTCTGCATGGTTTTCCCAAAATTCTGACAAATTTACATTCAGAGAACAAGTGAGACAGATTCTCACCTTTTTCACAGAAAACGCAGATATCATTAATAGCCACAAATTTGGACAACATAGAATTATATGGATATATCTTATGTAAAATGTTTAAGTGAACATCCTTAAATTTGTTTGGTATACAATATTTGTAAGGCTTAACCATGCATTTTTCCAGACAATGTCAGGAATAAGCATGTTCCAGAAAATTGTTCCTCTCTATGTAAGTTGGTCTTGTGAATGGAGAATTTGTCTTATATTTATTACAACAAGATTTCTCAAGTAAGCCCACGCCTTCCAAACTGAGTTCTGGATAAGCTCTGTGATCATTATCAAAGCTAAGATTAGTTTTCATTAGTGTAGTTAGACCACTGGGAACAGCTTTGATGACAGAAATAAACTCTCTGAAAGGTATTGGAAACTCTTTCAATGTTATAAATTGTTCATATGTAAGAATATTACCCCTGTTGTTGAAAACATCAAGAACAAAGTCAATATTCCTCTCATGCCAGCTGGGGTAGAACAATGACATTCCTTACAGTTATGTCTGAATTATTCCATAAAAGAGCTTTATGTGGGGAAAAATTGTGCAAGAAACATATCTTCCAGGCCATTAAAGGTTGTTGGTGAAACCTTGCCAATTTAGTGGGTAATCTTTCAGGAATATAATTACATTTCAGTAAAAATTGAAGACCTCCCGACTTATTAAACACATTATTTGGAATGAAATACCATATTGATCAAACATCTTTTCAACCAGTTGATCTTAAGTGTTATTTACAGTTTACATGCACCTTAGCCAAATACATTTAAACTCMGTTTTTCACAATTCCTGACATTTAATCATTATAAAAATTCCCTGTCTTAGGTCAGTTAGGATCACCACTTTAGGGCTATATCTGTTCTTAGTTCTACATTTGTTTAACGTGGCATGCTTATTTAAGATGGCGAGGAAAGCACTTTTAAAGAGCAAACCAGGCATCCTCTACTGACGGGATGAGGTCAATATCCTTCCAGGATACCCGGGCCAGGACGATTAGAAAGGCCTGCTCGCTGAAGTGTTTTAGGGAGTGTTTGACYGCGGACCCATTACGCACGCAGGCAATGAGGCAGTGATCGCTGAGATCCTGGTTGAAGACAGCAGAGGTGTATTTAGACGGCAAGTTGGTCAGGATGATATCTGATCCTGCGGTATCATAGGCTCTTTGATGCAGAGCTTCTTCTCATCCAGAAACTTGTTCCCCTTGGCCATTTTCCAGATGATGTCCCTGTAATGGCTCATAGTTAAGCGCAAGATGATATTGCGAGGGGGTCCATCAGATCTTCGTTTCCCAAGTCGATGTACCACATCAATCACGTCTCTTAGCTTGTCTTTGATGCACAGAGCCACCTTTCCCAGGATATTAATGACTGCTTCCCTAATATCCTCTACTTCTTTTACACCTTGGATTTTCAGATTCCACCTGCGAGAGTACCTTTGAAGTTCAGCTACATTCTTACACAGCTCATTATTTTGGGATTGCAGTTTCTTGAACTCATTCTCTAGGAACGTTATCTTTTCCTTGTTCTCGCTCACAATTTTGTGAAGCTGACTGACAGTTTCTGACAAATTATCGATCCTCTTTGATGTTACTTCGGTGGCTCGCTCTATGATGGACACTTTGGAGAACGTGGCATCTTATTTAGTAGACAGGGACTGGATTGCAGAGAAAAGTTCAGACATGGAAATGTCCTCTTTTACTTTTTTCACCGGTGGATTTTTTATTGGCGTCTGAGGTAAAGAGGTTGCAAGGATTACATCCTGGTCAGTTTTCTTCTTTCTATTGTTTGAGCTCGCGGCATCTTGTGTATCCATGCTGCTCTGGCTCTCGTCGTGGCTAGCTAGCATGTCTGCCGTCTTCTGTGAGGCTTGGATATTCCGTCAACTATTGTCTTTCTGTTGTGTTCTTCCCATTCAACTTGACAAAAACGAACTCTAAAATTATCCTATGTTGCTAAAACAAGTTATAGTTAGTTTCTTTCAACATTGATAGCCAATATTAGACTTAACCGCCTAACCCTCAATATTGCTTTGACAGGCGAGAACACACTCCCTCTCACAGCAACGCCATCTTGGCCCTCCCTGATATCTTTCTTACTAAGGTCAAAAGTCTGTGCGTGACGTCAGTGTGTCGAGGTCTATATATTTTTTCTGACGGCATACTTTAATTTAACATATTTACATCATCATTCAAAGTCTATCTATACATTTGTATTTTATCCTAATTTAAATAAACTTACAATAACATACACATACATTTATATTTTCTCCCAAATCACATTATTATACAATATTCAAGTACAATCCAGCCAAACTGTAGGTTTAATCCAAATAAATTAACCTGTTAAGGCACACTCAGTAGTTTGTTACAAACAACAAAATAACTGATAAAAAAAAAGCCCTATAAAATGCTATATGATCAAAGACGAACAATATATGCAAAATCCAACCGTTGTAATGGAAGGGGGCGGCGCTCGGGGTCTGTTGGGTGTTGATGATGAGATGAGAGCCAACTAGTAAAAGCACAGCTCCCTTCATTATCGAGGCACTGTGCCTTCAACACCAAAGTGCCATTCCAGACCCTGAAGTCAGAAGGACTTTGAGAGATAAGTCTCAAGTKTTATTGTTACGTGCACAAGTACAATGAAACCAGTGCAGTAATCAAGATCAGTAGTAAAAATATTTAAAACATAAAGTAGAAAGTCAGTAGCTATATACAGGGTCAGTTCCAGGGTCTTTAACTACACTGCTCAAAAAAATAAAGGGAACACTTAAACAACACAATGTAACTCCAAGTCAATCACACTTCTGTGAAATCAAACTGTCCACTTAGGAAGCAACACTGATTGACAATAAATGTCACATGCTGTTGTGCAAATGGAATAGACATCAGGTGGAAATTATAGGCAATTAGCAAGACATCCCCAATAAAGGAGTGGTTCTGCAGGTGGTGACCACAGACCACTTCTCAGTTCCTATGCTTTCCATGCTTGATTGTTTTGGTCACTTTGAATGCTGGCGGTGCTTTCACTCTAGTGGTAGCATGAGACGGAGTCTACAACCCACACAAGTGGCTCAGGTAGTGCAGCTCATCCAGGATGGCAATCAATGCGAGCTGTGGCAAGAAGGTTTGCTGTGTCTGTAAGTGTAGTGTCCAGAGCATGGAGGCGCTACAGGAGATCAGGCCAGTACATAGGAGACGTCGAGGAGGCGTAGGAGGGCAACAACCAGCAGCAGGACCGCTACCTCCGCCTTTGTGCAAAGGAGGAGAAGGAGGAGCACTGCCAGGACCCTGCAAAATGACCTCCAGCAGGCCACAAAATGTGCATGTGTCTGCTCAAACGGTCAAGAACAGACTCCATGAGGTGGTATGAGGCCCGACGTGCACAGGTGGGGGTTGTGCTTACAGCCAACACCGTGCAGGACGTTTGACATTTGCCAGAGAACACCAAGATTGGCAAATTCGCCACTGGCGCCCTGTGCTTCACAGATGAAAGCAGGTTCACACGCACATGTGACAGACGTGACAGAGCCTGGAGACGCCGTGGAGAACGTTCTGCTGCCTGCAACATCCTCCAGCATGACCGGTTTGGCAGTGGGTCAGTCATGGTGTGGGGTGGCATTTCTTTGGGGGGCCGCACAGCTCCATGTGCTCGCCAGAGGTAGCCTGACTGCCATTAGGTACCGAGATGAGATCCTCAGACCCTTGTGAGACCATATGCTGGTGCGGTTGGCCCTGGGTTCCTCCTAATGCAAGACAATGCTAGACCTCATGTGGCTGGAGTGTGTCAGCAGTTCCTGCAAGAGGAAGCATTGATGCTATGGACTGGCCGCCCGTTCCCAGACCTGAATCCAATTGAGCACATCTGGGACATCATGTCTCGCTCCATCCACCAACGCCACGTTGCACCACAGAAATGTCCAGGAGTTGGCGGATGCTTTAGTCCAGGTCTGGGAGGAGATCCCTCAAGAGACCATCTGCCACCTCATCAGGAGCATGCCCAGGCGTTGTAGGGAGGTCATACAGGCACGTGGATGCCACACACACTACTGAGACTCATTTTGACTTGTTTTAAGGACATTACATCAAAGTTGGATCAGCCTGTAGTGTGGTTTTCCACTTTAATTTTGAGTGTGACTCCAAATCCAGACCTCCATGGGTTGATAAATTTGATTTCCATTGATAATTTTTGTGTGATTTTGTTGTCAGCACATTCAACTATGTAAAGAAAAAAGTATTTAATAAGAATATTTCATTCATTCAGATCTAGGATGTGTTATTTTAGTGTTCCCTTTATTTTTTTGAGCAGTGTATATACAGGGTCAGTTCCAGGGTCAGTAACTATATACAAGG
This sequence comes from Salvelinus sp. IW2-2015, assembly GCF_002910315.2. Lineage (NCBI taxonomy): Eukaryota > Metazoa > Chordata > Actinopteri > Salmoniformes > Salmonidae > Salvelinus > Salvelinus sp. IW2-2015. Next base: position 60,034,460 of record NC_036858.1, read on the forward strand.
TCAGTTCCAGGGTCAGTAGCTATATACAGGGTCAGTTCCAGGGTCAGTAGCTATATACAGGGTCAGTTCCAGGGTCAGTGCCAATACCATATTTACAATGTGCAAGGATAAAGGAGTGGTAAGGAGTGGTAGGGGTAGATATGTATAGGGGTAAGGTGACTAGGCATCAGGATATATTATAAACAGAGTACCAGAAGCGTATACAGTATGATGAATGTGTGTGCTTGTTATGTTCAGTATGTGAGCAAATTAAGTGAGTGTGTGTGTGTGAGTGAAAAGTCAATGTAGATGGTCCGTGCAGCCATTTTGTTAACTATTTAGCAGTCTTATGGCTTGGGGATATAAGCTGTTCAGGAGCCTGTTGGTGTCAGACTTGTTGCTCCGGTACCACTTGCCGTGCGGAAGCAGAGAGAACAGTCAATGACTTAGGTGTCTGGAGTCTTGCAACATTTTCCGGGCCTTCCTTTCATGATATAGAGGTCCTGGATGGCAGGGATCTCAACCCCAGTGATGTACTGGGCTGTCTGCACCACCATCTGTAGCGCCATGCGATCGGGGGCTTAGCAGTTGCCATACCAAGCAGTGATGCAGCCAGACTGTTTGCGTGTGTGTGGACCATTTTAAGTCCTTAGTGATTTGGACACAGAGGAACTTCAAATCAAATGTTATTTGTCACATGCTTCGTAAACAACAGGTGTAGACTAACAGTGTAACACCTACGTGTTTCAAGCAAACCACCATAGTCACTGTGCCCAAGGTAACCTGTCTAAATGACAACCGCCCCATAGCACTCACATCTGTAGCCATGAAATCTTTTGAAAGGATGGTCATGGATCACATCAATACCATCATCCTAGAAACCCTAGGCCCACTCCAATTCGCATACTGCCCAACGGATCCACAGATAACACAATCTTTATTGTTCAACACCATAGTGCCTTCCAAGCTCATCACTAAGCTAAGAAGCCAGGGACTGAACACCTCCCTCTGCAACTGGATCCTGGACTTCCTGATGGCCCGCCCCCAGGTGGTGAGGGTAGGCAACAACACATCTGCCACGCTGATCCTCAACACGGAGGCCCCTGAGGGGTGCGTGCTTAGTACCCTCCTGTACTCCTTGTTCACACAGGACTGCATGGCCAAACACGACTCCAACGCCATCATTAAGTTTACCAATGACAACAGTGTTAGGCCTGATCATTGACAACGATGTGACAGCCTATAGGRAGGTCAGAGACCTRGCAGGTTGGTGCCAGGACAACAACCTCTCCATCAACGTGGGCAAGGCAAAGGAGCTTATTTTGGACTACAGGAAACAGAGAGCCGAACACACCTCATTCACATCGACAGGGTTGTAGTGGATCTGGCTGAGAGCTTCAATTCCTAGTTGTCCACATCGCTAAGGACCTGTCATGGTCAAAACAAAGTTGTGAATAGGGCACGACAATGCCTCTTCACCCTCGGAGGCTGAAAAGATTTGGCATGGGCCCTCAGATCCTGAAAAAGTTCTACAGCTGCACCATTGAGAGCATCTTGACTGGCTGCATCACCACTTGKTATGGCAACTGCTCGGCATCCGACAGCAAGGCGCTAGAGGTTAGTACGTACGGCCCAGTACGTCACTGGGGCCAAACTTCCTGCTATCCAGGACCTCTATACCAGGCATTGTCAGAGGAAGGCCCTAAAAATTGTCTAAGACTCCAGCCACCTAAGTCATAGACTGTTCTCTCTGCTACCGCACGACAAGCGATACCGGAGTGCCAAGTCTGGGACTAAAAGGCTCCTGAACAGCTTCTACCCCAAAGTCATAAGACTGCTGAACAGTTAATCAAATGGCTACCCGCGATTCCCTGACGAAGGCCATGCAGCCGAAACACGTCGGTTTAAAAAAAACGTTGTTTCTATTGAACATGCCTTACTAATAAAGGCATTTAAATTAATTATATGAAGAGTGCCTTGGTCCTCCTTTCTTTTTGATGACCAATTTACCCCTTTTACCAAAGAGCACCTTCTATCTACCAAAATCTACTATAGTGTACCTTAGTAGCGCTTCCCTTCCTCCTCTTTCTACCCGGGATTATTGACCCCTGTAGTTAATTATTTTTTTTGCACTGACTCTCTTGCACTGACTCTATGCACACTCACACATACTACACTGACACTAACAGACACACACACGCATATTGACGCCACATACACACAGCTGCTACTCTGTTTATTATACAGTACCAGTCAAAAGTTTGGACACACCTACTCATTCAAGGGTTTTTATWAATTTTTACTATTTTCTACATTGTAGAATAATATTGAAGACATCAACAATATGAAATAACACATATGGAATCATGTAGTAACCAAAAAAGTGTTAAACAAATCAAAATATATTTTATATTTGAGTTTCTTCAAAGTAGCCACCCTTTGCCTTGACGACAGCTTTGCAAACTCTTGGCATTCTCTCAACCACCTTCATGAGGTAGTCACCTGGAATGCATTTCAATTTACAGGTGTGCCATGTTAAAAGTAAATCCTAATGCCTAATTAATGCTTTTGAGCCAAAGGTAGGGTTGGTATACAGAAGATAGCCCTATTTGGTAAAAGACCAAGTCCATATTATGGCAAGAACAGCTCAAATAAGTAAAGAAAACGACAGTCCATCATTACTTTAAGACAAGAAGTTCAGTCAATTCGGAAAACTTTTAACGTTTCTTCAAGTGCAGTCGCAAAAACCATCAAGCCCTATGATGAAACTGGCTCTCATAAGAACCGCCACAGAAAAGGAAGATCCAGAGTTACCTCTGCTGCAGAGGATAAATTGATTATAGTTWATTGCACCTCAGATTGCTTCCCAAATAAATGTGTCAAGTAACAGACACATCTCAACATCAACTGTTCAGAGGAGACTGCGTGAATTAGGCCTTCATGGTTGAATTGCTGCAAAGAAACCACTACTAAAGGACAACAATAAGAAGAGATTTGCTTGTGCCAAGAAACACGAGCAATGGACATTAGACCGGTGGAAATCTGTCCTTTGGTCTGATAAGTACAAATATGAGATTTCTGGTTCCAACCGGTGTCTCTTTGTGAGACGCAGAGTAGGTGAACGGATGATCTCCGCATGTGTGGTTCCTACCGTGAAGCATGGAGGAGGTGGTGTGGTGGTGCTTTTCTGGTGACACTGTCTGTGATTCATTTAGAATTCAAGGCACACTTAACCAGCATGGCTACCACAGCATTCTGCAGCGATATACCATCCCATCTGGTTGGGCGCTTAGTGAGACATATTTTGTTTTTCAAAAGGACAATGACCCAACACACCGCCAGGCTGTGTAAGGGCTATTTGACCAAGGAGAGTCAATCACCCAACCTCAACCCAATTGAGATGGTTTGGGATAAGTTGGACCGCAGAGTGAAGGAAAAGCAGCCAACAAGTGCTCAGCATATGTTGGAACTCCTTCAAGCCTGTTGGAAAAGCATTCCTTATGTAGCTGGTTGAGAGAATGCCAAGAGTATGCAAAGCTGTCATCAAGGCAAAAGGTAAAGAATCTCAAATATAAAAATAAATATACAGTTGAAGTCGGAAGTTTACATACACCTTAGTCAAATACATTTAAACTCAGTTTTTCACAATTCCTGACATTTAATCCTAGTAAAAATTCCCTGTCTTAGGTCAGTTAGGATCACCACTTTATTTTAAGAATGTGAAATGTCAGAATAATAGTAGAGAGAATGATTTATTTCACATTCCCAGTGGGTCAGAAGTTTACATACACTCAATTAGTATTTGGTAGCATTACCTTTAAATTTTTTAACTTGGGTCAAACGTTTCGGGTAGCCTTCCACAATTCACATTCCTCCTGACAGAGCTGGTGTAACTGAGTCAGGTTTGTAGGCCACCTTGCTCACACACACTTTTTCAGTGCTGCCCACAAATGTTCTACAGGATGGGGTCAGGACTTTGTGATGGCCACTCCAATACCTTGACATTGTTGTCCTTAAGACATTTTGCCACAACTTTGGAAGTATGCTTGGGGTCATTGTCCATTTGGAAGACCCATTTGCGACCAAGCTGACTGATGTCTTGAGATGTTGCTTCAATACATCCACCTAATTTTCCTCCCTCATGATGCCATCTATTTTGTGAAGTGCACCAGTCCCTCCTGCAGCAAAGCACCCCCACAACATGATGCTGCCACCCCCATGCTTCACGGTTGGGATGGTGTTTTTCAGCTTGCAAGCATCACCTCTTTTTCCTCCAAATATAACAATGGTCATTATGGCCAAACAGTTCTATTTTTGTTTCATCAGACCAGAGGACATTTCTCCAAAAGGCACAGTCAACTTAGTGTATGTAAACTTCTGACCCACTGATGTCTTCACTATTATTGTACAATGTAGAAAAATAGTAAAAATAAAGAAAAACCCTTGAATGAGTAGGTGTGTACAAACTTTTGACTGGTACTGTATATCCTGAGAGCCTCGCCACTTTTACCCCTACCGACATCTACATACTGTATTACCTCGTACCCCTGCACATTGACAGTACTGATACCCCTTGTATTTTGCCTTATTGTTATTTTATTGTATTACTATTTCCTTTTATATTTAGAAAATATTTGTCTAACTTTTTAACTCTGCAATGTTGAGAATAGGCTCGTAATTAAGCATTTCATGGTAAAGTCAACACCGGTTGTATTATCTGACCAATAAAATGTTATTTTGAATTTTAGGACTTTAGGACTTCGGCTATCAATATCTTTTTATTTTAAATGATTTGTTAAAATATTGAATTTGGCTTTTACTACTGTAGCCCATAGAAACGCATTGAATAACATTCATAAAATGGCAAAAAATACATTTAAAAAAATACGCTTTTGAAGTGTCCGTCCTATATTTAGGAGATAAGAAAGCTCAGGAAATATTGTAGTTTTTTTGGACACATTTAACCGCTTACTTTTGTAACGTTTAACCGCTTACTTTTGTAACGTATATATTTCCCAAATTGACCTTCTCCTGTAACATACAGTATATTTATGTAACACATTAAAGCCCTTTACTATTGCCCTTCCAGGGCAACTACCTCCATAGTTCAGTGACACTTCAGGAGGATGAAGAGCAAATCGGAGAATACTATTATGTTTGCGAGAGTTATCTTTCCATATAGTGGTCATATTACCATTCGGACGCTATCAAACGTTTTCGTGAGAAGACCGATTTTCGGGATGTCTCATGGTCTGACTAACACCGCTGCAGCTCGTCCACCGCAGGTGCAGAAAACTGACATAGGCAGATGGGATGGATTGAGAGTTTAAATTTCCAGATTTTAATGGGGATTTTTTTGTTACTTTGATTGACGCACTGGTGCATCAATAGACTCTTAAGGACCCAATGGACTGTAGCCCCTGACATTTTATTTAACTAGGCAAGTCAATGACGGCCTACCACAGCCAAACCCTCCCGATGCTGGACCAATTGTGCGGCGCCCTATGGGACTCAAGATCACAGCTGGTTGTGATACAGTTCGGGATAGAACCAGGTTCTGTAGTGACGCATCTAGCACTGAGATGCAGTGCCTTAGACCGCTGTGCCACTCAGGAGCCCAAAATGCGGCATTTTAGTCTCTGTAATAGGATTCCTCCTTGTTCCTATATCGTCCTTGCTTGTTTGATGGCTCTGCAGAGGTTGTAGAGGGATGTATTGTACTTGTTTGTGTCCTCAGCTGTAGCTTCGGGGTTGGCTGCAATACATAGCCCTGTGTGCAGTAGCCCTGTCCTTTATTTTAGCTCCAACCTCGGTGTTAATCCCGGTCTTTTGATCGAGGAAGCAGCGAGCATTCACTGTGATGGAGGTGGTTAGCTCGTCGATGCTATCGGCGGAGTCCCGGAACATATACCTGTCAGTGCTAGCAAAGAAGTCCTGTAGCATAGCCTCTGTGTGGCCGTTATGTGGCAATTTATCCAAATTAGCTGGATGTTTATCAATATTAGTTGGCTAATGTAACAATCCTGCTTTCTGGAACAGCCACAAGGTTTCTTTCATCAATCCTTTGTTTAAATGTCAACAACAGGTTCAAGCAGGACCGAGTCATTACACATAGCTACATTGTAGTTTATTCTTTATCAAAGTCATTAATGCGTGTTGGCAGCCAGCTACTGCAGGAGGCACTCACTGTATTGCATTCGCCCATCCATTGTGTGTACCATAAAATCTACCCACCATTCAACCAACCTCTTAGAAAAGACACACAAAATGTGTGTCCGAAAGTGGCACCATATTTATTCCCTATATAGTTCACCAAGGGCCCATTGCGTTTCGTCGAGGGCCGTGATCAAAAGTAATGTGCTATATAGGGAATAGGGTGCCATTTTGGATACAGACAAAATGGCACAATACAGACAACAAGATACAGACAAAAAGTGCGTTAATGCACAATTGTTTTCCCTTTTAACACTGGACTCTGGKKGGGGGGGGGGGGGGGGGGGTCATTGTGAATATAAGGCAGAGTAGGTAATAGGTTAACTCTGGTCCAGGGCGTTAATCGATAGCGATACAGGGCGTAGTGGAGGAACGTGCACTAATGCCCTGGACCAAAGCTAGTATTAGGTGTAACTTCTGACATAGCCAGAATCATTGATGGAATGGAGGTTTTTCTTCAACAAAGTTTTGTTTGCAGCATAGTCTTTTTTCCCTCATCATAGATCATACAATGAAATGTTCATAGCAATAGCTAAACATTTTGGTCCGGTTTCACAGACTTGATTAAGCCTAGTCCTGGACTAAAAAGTTATTTTAAATTGAGATTCTCCATTGAGCATGCATCTGTGTCTGGGAAACTGGTCCTTTGATTCTTACAGGAGTTGCCGAAATCAACTACTACAGTACAAAGAAATAAGAATGGTTTTGGAATGCATAACTATGGTAATAGGAATCATATGAAGGCCTTTTTGGAATGTTTTAATGTCTTGTCTTCAGTCTCTTAAACAGATGTTCCTTCCTTCAGCACTGTACTCTGAAAGTCAGACACAAAAATAGAAATTTACAACCACACCCAAACAATACATACATGAATCAAAACAATCATTGATGGACATTACAAAAAAATATAGAAAAGACATGACCTAACCACACCCATGCAGCAGTTCAAAACAGTATTACTGTAGTCATTCAGGCTAAGTGTACAATAATAATAATATATATTTGACTCTGTATTCCACTAAGCAGACGCAGATATCCAAAACAAGTGTCAGTACAGAGAGTGCATACATTTTTAGTTTGGGTATGTGATCCCTGCGGGAATTGAATCCACAACCGTAGCATAATAAATGAGTAATAGATTGTAATAGCCACCTTGGTCTCATCAGAGTGGTCCTGTAGTGTGCAGTGTTTGTTCCTCTCTTTGGCGAGCTGCTCCTGAGTGGACTTTAAGAGCTGCTGGAGTTTGGTGGCTGCTTGGCCAAGATCTTTGATTAGTTTTCTCTCTTTCTGCAGGTGCACCTGAGGAGAAAAGAAGAGGGACAGAAGGTGATCCTTCGGACCTCACACAACCTCCATCGGCTTCAGTACTGACCAGGGCATTTATTCATAAAGCGTCTCAGAGTAGGAGTGCTGATCTAGGATCCGTTTTTCCTTTTAGACTATAGTGAATGGACAGGGGTGACCCATAGAGATGTATAACGATCGCAACATTGAATAGGCTACTGTATATCCCATTATAGCATCTGTGACAGCATGGGTAGCGCTATTCAGGCTCCATTTTGAATTAGTCAATTTGTTCTACTACTTCTATGAGCTGGTAAACTAACTTTAAGGGAGCATACTGCCACCTGGAGTGTGTTGTTTGAACAGGTATAAACCCAAGGTTGGTGATTTATTGCCACCTACAGTTATGGAATGTTAGCTCAAGAGTATGATTCATTGGCTGATTCCTCCTGATGACCTGGATGGAATCATGTGATCCTTCCTTGACCCATAATAAGTCCCACCCAGTTGACTACTTTAAAATTATAAAAGTCCTCCATGGCGGTGACCATGCTAAAACAGGCATTTGGGCACTAGAGTCCTCACCCCAGAGATAATTATAAATCCTAGATCAGAACTCCTATTCAGAGACACTTGATGAATACTGGCCTTGGTCCACATTTAGTAGGCAAACGTTGTCCAATGTTGCAGGGTTAGGGTTAGAAATGTAATGAATAGAGCCAACATGATTACTATTTTCATCCTACACGTCAGAGGCATGTTTGTTCTACATAACATATTTCTATCTGAAAGTTCCACAGCATTGTGTCCTAATGAACACAGCCAAGGGTCATGTTCAGCGCTATGTGGGTACCTTTAGCTGGGCTACGTCCTCTGTGTCGGCCTGTGGGGAGTCTCCTGCCTCTTTCAGCAGAGCCTGGAGCTCTGGAACGTCTTCTGAGCTGGGGGTGGGGGGGGGGAATCAAGACAAAACAGTCAGTCAGAAGAAACAGTCAAACATACAGTCGATCCAAACAAATCGCTGTGTCTTAACTAAGCAAATTTGTTGTTAGGCAAATGTCAACTTGCTAGCAAGAGCTACCCTCTTCCGATTGGTATGTAGTGAGGGGTGGGAGAAGATTTTAGTACCTGTTACAAACTCCTCTTGTGGTCTGATTCAACTGGGACTGGACCTTGAGCTGCAGAAATATAGTATAAGAAGATGAAATCTGTAACAGACGCTAGAGATGTTGTGTGTTCCTCCTTGCTACAGACAAAAATAGATAAAAGCATGTAAAAGCACTATGATATGTTGTGACTTGGCACACCAACACACACCACCTTGTGTCATGTTAGTGCCCACTCACTCCACACCAAGGCAAGACGCAGCGTCAGTCCAAAACAAACAGTGTGGTTCTTCAGTGAAAAATCTAAAATCAGTGGGAAAACTGAACCATGAGTGAGTGATCATGCTAAGATGAGAGTGATAGAAGCCGATGGTTAGAGATTAGCTGCAGCTGGTAGTCACCCACGTGGCTGCAGTTTAAAAACACCCACAACCCACGGTTTAGTTGCTGCAGCTGGTAGTCAACACACACTGGCTGGTTAACACCCACCAAGTATAGAGTTAGCTGCAGCATGGTAGTCCAACACAATAACACACATTGGCTGTTTAACACAGCACATGTAAGAGTTAGCTTGAGTTGGTAGTCAACACACACTGGCTTGGTTAAACACAACACAACTGGTTAGAGTTATAGCTGCACTGGTAGTCAACACACGATCACTGGCTGGTATAAAACACACAGCATATTCCATTTAACATTTACAGATCATTTAAGCAGACGCTCATCACTGGTTTAAGTTAGCTGCAGCTGGTAGTCAACACACACTGGCTGGTTAAACACACACCATGGTTAGCAGCTGCTGTGTATGGAGAGGACTGGACAGACTAGACAAACGGTCTGTTTCAGAGGAAGCAACATTCTGGAGCTAGTGATGATCCACGTCTGAAGCACAGGCATACCAGATTGCCCTTCTGTTTCTTTTATTGCTGTAATGTTTTTATCAATCAAAATGTGTCAGTAAAAGAACAGGGGACTTTTCTACTGTGATCCGATGGATCCCAACTCCACAGATACATGGTTTAACAGCAGGAGAGATACTCCTTTAGAATTTAGTCCATATAAATAAAAATCTAGTCATTTTATTTATGAGTTAGTCCCTATTTATGACATGCCAAGATGGCTGCCATTACTATAACATTTTAAAAACTCTGGCAGCTGTCTATGGTCATGACATCAGCCAGTAGTATTTGTATATCTCTCTATTCCCTGGTTATGGTAACCATTGCTGTCCAGTGACCAGTTTCCAGAAAGTCTAGTACCCCCCAGTAAAACAGACAAGCAGTGAAGGGTGCCCCATGACCTATAACCTCCGGTGCACTCTGACCTCAGGCTCTGATTGGCTGTTCTGTGCCCTGGTTTCAGGGACTGCCTCCTGCCTCTGAGCACACATCATCGCCTCGCTCAGCTGACCTCTGACCTGGATAAGGAAGCTCCAAGGGTTAGGGACAAGAGGGGAGGGGGAAAATTGTGATACATACTAAGTAGACCTCAATAGGCAGCCCACTGCGTTTCCTATCAGGATCACAGGGGCGCGTACACACAGTCTTGTTTAACTAACCTTGTGGGGATTGATTCCCATTCCCTATTTTCCCTAGTCCCAAAACCTAACCTTAAACCCCTAACCTTTTTCCTTGTGGGGACTAACAAAATGTCCCCAGGTGGTCACATTTTTGTTTGTTTACTATTCTAGTGGGGACTTCTTTCTCCTACCGTAGCCAGCTCTTCCTTGTGCGTCTGGGCTTCCGTATGGGCTGACTCYAGCGGACTCTGAGACTCTGACAGTAGCTGCTTCAACTGGAGAAGACAGACCAGAACAATTTTACTTAATCTTTATTTGACAGGGAGTCATATTGAGACCAAGGTCTCTTTTGCAAATGAGCCCTGCAATTACAAAGATACAATTAGGAAATGCAAAAAAAGAATAGAAAACCCAATCATTCTTCAGTAAATATATCCTCAATCAGCAGTGTGAATTGCCCTAGAGGAACCAAATAAGAGTCTCAGCAATGTACTAGATTATTTGGTCAGCCATGTGATTTAGTGAGACAAGAGCACAAACTAGCTGGTGATATGGGATGATGATGTCTTTACTAGTCAGTGTATCGGTGTCATCAATCCCCTGTGTCTGGATGGTCTCTGACTGTTTCTACTACATGAATGCTGGTGTGTATAGCTAGTGTACCTATGGTGTACTGTATGGATGTAGATGTGTATAGCTAGTGTACCTATGGTGTACTGTATGGACGTAGATGTGTACCGGTGCCATTTCCTCCTCTGTCGGGACGGTCTCGGACTGTTTCTACTACATGAATGCTGGTGTGTATAGCTAGTGTACCTATGGTGTACTGTATGGATGTAGATGTGTATAGCTAGTGTACCTATGGTGTACTGTATGGATGTAGATGTGTACCGGTGCCATTTCCTCCTCTGTCGGGGCTGTCTCGGACTGTTTCTCCAACTGGGCTTCCAACAGCATCAACTGCTCCTTCATCTGGAGGGAGAGGAGAGGTCCATTACTTAAGTACAATTCAGTACAGACAGTACCAGTCCAGCACTACACACCTACTGGACTGTAGTTGAAATCAGCCTGATATTATGATCAACCCATTCAGGTGGAAATTAATGAACAGATTATTTTATAAAATGTCGATATATTTATTATACCTGTTCTATGCTTTGGTTCTCTGCCTTCAAGCTATCTGCAGTCTCCTTCAGAGTGTGCACTTGTTCCAGGGCCTAGTGTGAGTAGAGTGGGTGTGGTTTAGAACATGGCAGTGTTTGCCCAATAATCATTGAGCAGTGGCGGGGTGCTTTTTAAAAATACATTTGTGGTAATTTTCGGAATGTAAATGTTTTCAGTGTAAACTTAAACGACTATGTAGAGAATATATTTCTACATACTTTATATCTGGCTTTGGTATATAGAGCTATATACACTGCTCAAAAAAATAAAGGGAACACTTAAACAGTGGCGGACCAAAACATCAGCCAGGAAGCATAGGAACTGAGAAGTGGTCTGTGGTCACCACCTGCAGAACCACTCCTTTATTGGGGGTGTCTTGCTAATTGCCTATAATTTCCACCTTTTGTCTATTCCATTTGCACAACAGCATGTGAAATGTATTGTCAATCAGTGTTGCGTCCTAAGTGGACAGTTTGATTTCACAGAAGTGTGATTGACTTGGAGTTACATTGTGTTGTTTAAGTGTTCCCTTTATTTTTTTGAGCAGTGTATTTTTAAATAAGATCATCTTTGAGAAGTAACAATCACCAATAAAAACTAGACAGTCAGAGAGAATCTAAAATCCCAAATATGTCCTGGCATGGGGCCCCCATTGATTGTGTCATAATGTTTGAGTCACTCAGATAACATACGAACACAGAATAAGCAATGGCAAAATGTGAAGAATTTCAGGAAATTTGCTTTAAAATAGCAACATTTTGTCTCTTTGGCCAAGAAAAGGGCCTTTAAAATGTTGGGTCGGAGACTGCAACATTGGCCCCGCCCACTAATACACTGCAGGGCCAATATTACAGTTGGAGAGGAGAGAAAACACTGCTTCTTCACCTTCTTCAATTGGTCCTCAGAGTCAGCCATCTTGGATTTCCACACCAGCTCCTCCTCTTCAACACTCTTCTGAAGGCACTTCAGCATTCCTTCCTGTGTAGAGACAGATACATGATTGTGTGAGTATTTCTTTTTTTCTTTTTTTTGCAGGATGAAATCTTGTAGACCACAACTCGCTCTCTCGCGCACTCACACACTTGTATTTTTATGCAAGAGAAGGTTTTGCTTGAGGTCAAATTTCACATCTTTATAGATGCAGGTTTTGGGTGATAAATTCAGTAGATCTATCCCCCATTTACACCTGTCTCTCACTCACACAAACATGTAATTGTCTTATGTTGTAGGCCCATTTTTAAGTTAATCTAGAGCAGGGGTATTCAAATCTTACACTACGAGGTCCAAAGTACTGCTGGTTTTCTGTTCTACCAAAATTAATTGCACCCACCTGGTGTCCCAATTAAATCAGTCCCTAATTAGAGGGAATAATGAAAAAAGCAGTGGAACTGGTTTCAAGATGCAGATTTTAATTTGAGGGATCTAGATATGCCGATGTGTAAACCAACTGGGCGTGTTGTGTTGTTGTAGGTACTCACTGTTTCAGCCAGGACCGTTCTGTACTGGTCACACTCTGCCTGCAGTGTCCCGTGGCTGTCCTCTGCTTCCTTAAGTTTCTCCAACAGCTCCTGGAATCAAAACACCATAGTCAGTCAGAACAAATGAGAAAACATTCATGTCCATTACATTTTCTACAAATGTGATATTTTTCTGTGGCGCTTTGGCTTACAGGTAAAAGCAGACAAACGATATATAGTACCAGTCAAAGCTGACACAACCTGGAATGAGTAGGTTTTCCCTTTATTTTTTAAACTATTTTCTACATTGTAGAATAATAGTGAAGACATCAAAACTATCAAATAACACATATGGAATAATGTGGTAACCAAAAAAGTGTTAAACAAATCTAAATATATTTTATATKKGAGATTCTTAAAAGTAGCCACCCGTTGCCTTGATGACAGCTTTGCACACTCTTGGCATTATCTCAACCAGCTTCATGAGGTAGTCACCTGGAATGTATTTCAATTAACAGGTGTGCCTTGTTAAAAGTTAATTTGTGTAATTTAATGCGTTTGTGCCAATCAGTTGTATTGTGACAAGGTAGGGGTGGTATACAGAAGATAGCCCTATTAGGTAAAAAACCAAGTCCATATTATGGCAAGAACAGTTCAAATAAGCAAAGGGAAATGACAGTCCATCTTTACTTTAAGACATGAAGGTCAGTCAATTCAGAAAATGTCAAGAACTTTGAAAGTTTCTTCAAGTGCAGTCGCAAAAACCATCAAAGCACTATGATGAAACTTGCTCTCATGAGGACTGCCACAGGAAAGGAAGACCCAGAGTTACCTCTGCTGCAGAGGATAAGTTCATTAGAGTTACCAGCCTCAGAAATTGCAGCTCAAATAAATGCTTCAGAGTTCAAGTAACAGACATCTCAACATCTACTGTTCAGAGGAGACTGCGTGAATCAGGCTTTCATGGTCGAATTGCTGCAAAGAAACCACTACTAAAGGACACCAATAAGAAGAAGAGACTTGCTTGGGCCAAGAAACACGAGCAATGGACATTAGACCGGTGACATTAGATCTGATGAGTCCAAATTTGCGATTTTTGGTTCCAACTGCCGTGTCTTTTTTAGATGCAGAGTAGGTGAATGGATGATCTCCACATGTGTGGTTCCCACCGTGAAGAATAGAGGTGGTGGCGTGATGGTGCTTTGCTGGTGACACCACCTGTGATGCATTTAGAATTTAAGGCACACTTAACCAGCATTGCTACCACAGCATTCTGCAGCGATACGCCATCCAATCTGGTTTGCGCTTAGTGGGACTATCATTTGTTTTTCAACAGGACAATGACCCAACACACATCCCGGCTGTGTAAGGGCTATTAGATCAAGAAGGAGAGTGATGGAGTGCTGCATCAGATGACCTGGCCTCCACAATCACCCAACCTCACCCCAATTGAGATGGTTTGGGATGAGTTGGACCGCAGAGTGAAGGAAAAGCAGCCAACAAGTGCTCAGCATATGTGGGAACTCCTTCAAGACTGTTGGAAAAGCATTCCAGGTGAAGCTGGTTGAAAGAATACCAAGAGTGTGCAAAGCTGTCATCAAGGCAAAGGGTGGCTACTTTGATTTGGTTAACATTTTTTTGGTTACTACATGATTCCATATGTGTTATTTCATAGTTTTGATGTCTTCACTATTATTCTACAATGTAGAAAATAGTAAAAATAAAGAAAACCCCTTGAATGAGTAGGTGTGTCCAAACTTTTGACTGGTACTGTATATGAAGCATTATATATAGTGTACATAATATACAGACTACATAACCAGGAATATATTCGGCAGCCAATCTTTGTCAAATAACGCATATAGAACTGCCGTGAATAGAGCAGACGTGATTCCTTATTCTACATGTCAGAGAGGCACGTTTGTTCGACAAGGCCTATTTCTATCTAAACGTTTCATAAACGGGCCCCATGACTTCTGTCAGACCAGACCAATCAAGTTATGATCATGGCTCAGTCAGATTTGTACATCATGTCTTACCGGCAGCTCTGTGCTAGGCTCTGATTCCTGGCTCTGCTGGACCTGAGCAAGGGTCTCCTGTACCTTCTGCGATTGGTCCCTGGCTTCCCTTAGCTCCACCTGTAGTGATGCCATCATAGCGTCCCTCTCTGCCAGACTAATAAACAACCAGATGGCCAGAAACACAGTTTACTTTAGTATCCTTTTTATATAGAAGAGCCAAAAGCAAATATTCCATATAGCTTTTAATCAACATTTGTATTGTTTTACTGTAAAATGTGTTGCGATTTTTAAAGACACTTTAAATACAGTTTGATTTGATATTCCACAAGACAAAAACAAAGTTAAAATCAATGGGTTAGGTGATGAACAATGCTTTTTGTACCTGGTTTGTAGCGCCGCCAGTTCTGCGGTGTTGTCGGACTGCTGAAACATAAAGCAAGAATTCAGATAACTATATCCTACAGTAGTACAGATATCCTACAGTAGTACAGATCAAGTTGATACACAAGAAGGGCAACTATAGCCTGGTCCCAGATCTGTTTGTGAGGTCTTGCCAACTCCTATGGTTGTTGTCATGCCAAACGACCATAGGAGATTGGTAAAACAGCACAAATGGGCCTGGAACCAGACTAGGTTAACTGTAGGAGAGGAATGGCACACTTACAGCAGTGCTGCTCTGGGCCTGCTCTGATGTTTCTTTGAGTTGCTTCACTTCCTGGCTCGTTCTCTCCTTCATTCTGGAATGAAGGAGCACATTGTTAACCAGCATTAGGCAATGGTGTGTTGTAATGAAGTTTTATTGAAACATATCTTTTTTTGTTTGTTGTTGATCCAAGTAAGCACAAGGCATATAACTATAATTACTAGAACTAACAGTCCCATTCAAGACAATGTTCTGTCCCTTCTAGTAAGTATATTCTTCTGAAACTAGGTTTCAATAAAACCATAACTCACCTGTTGAGCAGCTGTTCAGTCTCTCCAGTGACATCAGCCTGACAAAAAAGCAGTCAACTTTGAGAAAACATGTCAATATTCATAATGGAAAAGCTGTCGTGTAAATATAGAAATGTACCGCTTTTAGCTCAAAGAAACTTACGGGAGAGTTTTTAAGTTGCTCCATCTCTTCTTTAAGCTGCTTCAGTTCTTCCTGAAGTGATGCCACCAGGCTTGCTTCCTCACTGAAATGAAGAGAGATGCATATGAGGATGTTCAGGTACATAATAGCAGAATTGAACAAAGTTGGTGACAGTTTCAGCTTCAAATGGGTGATTTAAACTGAAATAGCAGTGGACTTCCTCCAGACATACCTGTTAGGTGCCCGCTCTCTCTCAGCTGTAGCGACTGCCTGCCGGGACAGAGTAAGAAGATAATGAAAGATAAAAAGACAACATTATGGTTCTCAATACCCCCCTTTGGAAACCAAATGTCTCTTCCCAATGGATACAATTCTGCCTAGAAATGTCCAAATACATTCAGTAAATATAAATAACTCATTCAGCTAGGAAATCAAGAGACAACTAACTGATTCAGCTAGGAAATCAAGAGACAACTGACTGATTCAGCTAGGAAATCAAGAGACAACTGACTGATTCAGCTAGGAAATCAAGAGACAACTAACTGATTCAGCTAGGAAATCAAGAGACAACTAACTGATTCAGCTAGGAAATCAATCAAATAAATGTATTTATAAAGCCCTGTACAGAAACCCAGCCTAAAACCGCAAGCAATGCAGGATGTAGAAGCATGGTGTCTAGGAAAAACTCCCTAGAAAGGCCAGAACCTAGGAAGAAACCAAGAGAGGAAATCAATAGAGAAATAACAGATTCAGTTAACCAAAGTGCATGGCCATCCAACTAGCTAGCACAATGAAAACAGAAGAGAGACTACTTACAGAACTTACAGTAGCCTCCTGTTTCATTTCTTGGAGCTGCTTCAGCTTCTGTTGGAGTGATGCCAACTGACTGTCTCTGTCCTGAAGACTGGAAGATAAATGATTGGTGTTGTTGAGAAAAGACCAACTCCACATCTATAAAGAGAATTATGAGGGACAGATTATCAAAACCATACCTGCTCTTTAGCTGTTCCAACTCAGTGGAGTTACCCTGTAAAACATAAATAAACATGAATTCAGAAGTGGACCCCCAAAAAACGTTGATAGCATGGTTTTCACCACCACATCACCTCCGGACAAGCCATTGCTCATTAGCACCAGAGAGGTTTGAAACAGACACTCAATTTGTGATTACCTCCTGCAAATACTTTGTGAACAAATTTGCCATTGACAGTGCTCTGAATCTTCATCATGGGTGTTTACAGAAAGTCATCGCATTTTGAGTCTCTCAGTTAACAACCTCTGGCACTAGTAAGCACTGGCTCACGCAGAGTGTGCAAGTGCTGGTTGGGAGCAGTCTAGGCGCTTACCCTAATCTGATAACTCACCTCCGTGTCCTCGTCCACGTCTCTGTTGTGGCTGGCCTCCAGCAGTACGTTGATGGATTCTACCTGATCCTCCAGTTGTCCCTTCTCCAGCTCGGTCTGCTCCAGCTGGGCTGTTAGGGCCTCCACCTGGGCACTACGCTCTTTCAGATCAGCCTCTATCCTGCCCACATGGACCTGAATGTCTGGAGGGATGGCAGACAACACTCACTTATAAACTATATATTTATAGAGCACCAGCTGTTCTGGACGACTGTGATCACGCTCTCTGTAGCCGATGTGAGCAAGACCTTTAAACAGGTCAACATTCAAAGCCGCGGGGCCAGACGGATTACCAGGATGTGTACTCAAAGCATGCGCAGACCAACTATCAAGTGTCTTCACTGACATTTTCAACCTCTCCCTGACCGAGTCTGTAATACCTACATGTTTTAAACAGACCACCATAGTCCCTGTGCCCAAGAAAGCGAAGGTAACCTGCCTAAATGATTACTGCCCCGTAGCACTCACGTCGGTAGCCATGAAAGGCTCACGTCAACACCTTCATGCCGAAAACACAAGATTCACAGATGACACAATCGCACTCCACACTGCCCTTTCCCACCTAGACAAAAGGAACACCTATGTGAGAATGCTGTTCATTGACTACAGCTCAGCGTTCAACACCATAGTGCCCACAAAGCTCAACACTAAGCTAAGAACCATAGGACTAAACACCTCCCTCTGCAACTGGATCCTGGACTTCCTGACGGACAGACCCCAGGTGGTGAGGGTAGTAGGCAACAACACATCTGCCACGCTGATCCTCAACACTGGGGCCCCTCAGGGGTGCGTGCTTAGTCCCCTTCTGTCCTCCCTGTTCACCCACGACTGCATGGCCAAGCATGACTCCAACACCATCATTAAGTTTGCTGACAACAGTGGTAGGCCTGATCACCGACAACGATGAGACAGCCTATAGGGAGGAGGTCAGAGACTTGGCAGTATGGTTGCCAGGACAACAACCTCTCCCTCAATGTGAGCAAGACAAAAGGAGCTGATCGTGGACTACAGGAAAAGGCGGGCCGAACAGACCCCCATTAACATCGACGATGCTATAGTAGAGCGGGTCGAGAGTTAAGTTCCTTGGTGTTCACATCACCTACGAACGATCATGGTCCAAACACACCAAGACAGTCGTGAACAGGGAACAACAAAACCTTTTCCCCCTCAGGAGACTGAAAAGATTTGGCATGGGCCCCAGATCCTCAAACTTCTACAGCTGCACCATCGAGAGCATCCTGACCGGTTGCGTCACTGCCTGGTATGGCAACTGCTCGGCATCTGACCGTAAGGCGCTACAGAGGGTAGTGTGTACGACCCAGTACATCACTGGGGCCAAGCTTCCTGACATCCAGGACCTATATGCACTAGGCAGTGTCAGAGGAAGGCCCAAAAAATTGTCAAAGACTCCAGTCGCCCAAGTCATAGACTGTTCTCTCTGCTACCGCACGGCAAGCAGTACCAGAGCATCAAGTCTAGGATCAAAAGGCTCCTTAACAGCTTCTACCCCCAAGCCATAAGACTGCTGAACAACTAATCAAATGGCCACCCGGACTATTTACATTGACTGACGCCCCCCTTTGTTTTTACACTGCTGCTACACGCTGTTTATTATCTATGCATAGTCGATTTACAAATGACCTATACTAACCTGTGCCCCCGCACATTGACTATGTACCGGTACCCCCTCTATATAGCCTCGTTATTGTTATGTAATTTTCTTGTGCTACTATAAGATTGTATATATATATTTTTTTTTATAATAATCACTTTATTTAGTAAATATTTTAACTCTATTTCTTGAACTGCATTGTTGGTTAAGGGCTTGTAAGTAAGCATTTCACGGTAAGGTCTACTACACCTGTTGTATTCGGCGCATGTGACAAATAAAATTTGATTAACGCTGTTCAATCAATAGATCTTATTCACTGCAATTTTGAAGAATAAAATACAATTGGTTAAGGTTGGCAGTCAAATAACGTGACTATAGCTAATCCGATTTCTTCKTTTGGTCGTTTTATTAAATCTGACGGTTCAATTTAATGATCAAATTTGAGGAAAGTTTCAATTGAGCATTTTCGCTTCATACTCCGTTAGTCCACTGGAATTCCAACAAACATGGCCGAAACGTGAATAATGTCTTACCTGAGAGGGTGGTAGAGTCCTGCTGGGCTTTCTCCAGGGTGCTCTGTGAACTCCTCAACTCCTCACTAATCTCCTCCAGCCTCCTCTGCAGCACCTGCTCACTCTCTACACGGCTGGCCTGAGGTAGAGTTAGACATATTTTAAAATTCTGTCATACTACAGTAAGCATTGTGACCACATGCTCAGGGTAAGATATGACCACAACTAGAATGAGATTGTATTTCTATGATTATAACAGTATGACATTATTCCCAGGGTCTGGCCTGAGGATGAAGGGTGGGGGCGCATTGTATGTTACTAACCACCAGAGGGCAGCAGAGGGCTAAATACAAAACATATCTACATTATTATCCAGCTACAGAGAGTTAGTAATAGGTATACAACTGCTGTGTGTGTGTGTGTGTGTGAGAGAGAGCAAAAGAGAAAGACTAGAATCTGTGAGGGCTAAGGATAGTGACATGTGTATATTCACTAATGGGCATGTAACATTCTGTTGATAAACCTCGGGACTGGTCCAGGAGGACATGATAATTAAATGATTAAATAACATGAACTCTTGACTGCCAGGAAGTAAAACATTGACTCACTCACTTCACACATCCCATAATAGTACACACACACACACACACCTCATAATAGTACACACACCATTCCATTAGGATTTACCGAATGGACTAAACACAGCTGGTGTCTAGTAATGTTTTAAACTTTGCTTGGGCACATAGCACACATTCCATCTGGTGCCTGCCAGCCAGCCAGCCAGCCAGCCAATCTGCCAATTAGTCAGCCCTTGAGCCAGCCAACCAGTCAGCAACCAACCTGCCAACCAGCTAGTCATTCAGCCCCATTATTGTGTGGCTGCATTCCAGTTCAACACACAGCTCTATAAGGGTTTAGAGGGGAGGGGGACCAGCAGGAGGGTAAGGGGACCAGCCGGAGTGTAAGGGTTTAGAGGGGTGGGGGACCAGCCGGTGGGTAAGGGTTTAGAGGGGTGGGGGACCAGCTGGAGTGTAAGGCTTTAGAGGGAGGGGACCAAGCCGGAGGTAAGGGCTTAGAGGGGGTGGACCAGCCGGTGGCAAGGCTTTAGAGGGTGGGGGACCAGCCGGTGGGTAAGAGGCTTTAGAGGGTGGGGACCAGCGGTGGTAAGCTTTAGAGGGGAGGGGACCAGCGCGGTGGGTAAGCGGCTTTAGAGGGTGGGGGACCAGCCGCGTGGGACAGGCTTAGAGGGTGGGGGACCAGCCGGTGCATTGTAAGCGTTTAGAGGGGTGGGGGACCAGCCGGTGGGTAAGGCTTTAGAGGGGTGGGGGACCAGCCGGTGGGTAAGGCTTTAGAGGGGTGGGGGACCAGCCGGTGGGTAAGGCGAAGGCTCACAGCAAACTGGCAGTTCTAGAACTAGGGTGCAGCCTTGCAGTTCAACATACCCTTGGATATATTGGAATTCCTAATTTTACTTGATCACACAACAGACTAGCTAAATCTGGTGCGATACCACTTACAGTATGTAACATTTTCCTACATCACACAACAGACTAGCTAAATCTAGTGCAATACTATGTCATGACTGTCCTGTGAGGATCCGGATGGGTCGGATCAGCTTTGCAGTAGATGACTTCAGCCAGACTGGTGGTTGGTTGACAGTTCACACCCTGTTGTAAATCAGGGATTAGAACGTTCAGCTTTCTCCCTCTCCAAATTCACACAGGAACGTTTCTCGCTGAAACTCTAACACGTTCTAAAGCGAATACTGGAACAATATTTCTAATATAGAACGTGAGGAATGGTCAGAGGTGATCTAAAGAAGAATGTAATGACATCACAAAATGACAAATGTTATAAAGGAAATACTGTAACTTGAAAAGTATATACACACTACATGTACGAAGTCTCCATCCTTTACGTTGTGTATGTTTTTGTTAACCTTTTCATACGCGAGTTCCAAATATCTCTAACGGTCGCCCCAGCGTGAGTTGTTTTATGCACGTGATGTCAGAATGCACTAACTGTTCCAAAATGTGATTATTACGCAACAGGACAGTTAACACGCGCTGCCTGCTAATTATCTATAGGCTGTGTTTCAACTTGTCAAAATTATTTTCTAACAAGTTGTATTTTCTAACAGTTTGAATTGAGGTGTGTTCCGTCTCTTCATTCATTTACATAGAAGTAGCCCTTTTCAGCGGTGTGGACAATTTATGTTTGAGGCTTTACTGAGCCGGACAAAGTTCTCTCTTCAAGGAGAGCCCAAGCATTTTACCAATGTTTGCGCAGATCAAGTATGCAGATATTTGCGCAGTCTTGCACGAATTGGAACATTTTCTGGCTGGCAAATAATAACTATGGACACGCGTGCGTTCCCATCAAAGTTCCTTATTTTCTGTATATCGTGTTGTTCTTTCTACTGTATGTATGTATGTATGTATGTATGTATGTATGTATGTATGTATGTATGTATGTATGTATGTATGTATGTATGTATGTATGTACAGTTGAAGTCGGAAGTTAACATACACCTTAGCCAAATAAATTTAAACTCCGTTTTTTACAATTCCTGACATTTAATCCTAGTAAAAATTCCCTGTCTTAGGTCAGTTAGGGTCACCACTTTATTTTAAGAATGTGAAATGTCAGTATAATAGTAGAGATTTCTAATGGGTCAGAAGTTTATACACTCAATTAGTATTTGGTAGCATTGCCTTTAAATTGTTTAACTTGGGTTAAACGTTTTGGGTAGCCTTCCACAAGTTTCCCACAATAAATTGGGTGAATTTTGGCCCATTCCTTCTGACAGAGCTGGTGTAACAGTCAGGTTTGTAGGCCTCCTTGCTCGCACACGTTTTTTCAGTTCTGCCAACAAATTTTCTATGGGATTGAAGTCAGGGCTTTGTGATGGCCACTCCAATACCTTGACTTTGTTGTCCTTAAGCCATTTTGCCACAACTTTGGAAGTAGCTTGGGCTCATTGTCCCATTTGAAGACCCATTTGCAACCAAGCTTTAACTTCCTGACTGATGTCTTGAGATGTTGCTTCAATATATCCACATAATTTTCCTGCCACATGATGCCTCTATTTTGTGAGTGCACCAGTCCCTCCTGCAGCAAAGCACACCACAACATGATGCTGCCACCCCCATGCTTCACGGTTGGGATGGTGTTTCGGCATGCAAGCTTTCCCTTTTTCTCCAAAATAACAATTGTCATTATTCTTTAAACATATATATATATTTTTTTTATTTATCTTTATTTAACTAGGCAAGTCAGTTAGAACAAATTCTTATTTTCAATGATGGCCTAGGAACAGTGGGTTAACCTTGCCTTGTTCAGGGGAGAATGAAAGCTTTTTACCTTGTCAGCTCGGAATATCGATCTTTCAAACTTTCGTTACAAGTCCATCGCTCTAACCAGTAGGCTACCTCCGCCCCATTTATGGCCAAACAGTTATATTTTTGTTTCATGAGACCAGAGGACATTTCTCCAAAAAGTACAATCTTTGTCCCCATGTGCAGTTTGGCAAACGTAGTCTGACTTTTTATGGGCGGGTTTTGGAGCAATGGCTTCTTCCTTGCCTGAGCGGTGTCGATATAGGACTCGTTTTACTGTGGATACAGATACTTTAGTACCGGTTTCCTCCAGCATCTTCACAAGTTAATTTGCTGTTCTGGGGATTGATTTGCACTTTCGGCACAGGAAACAGAACGCTTTCTCCTTCCTGAGCGGTATGACGGCTGCGTGGTCCATGGTGTTTAAACTTGCATGCCATTGTTTGTAAAGATGAACGTGGTACCTTCAGGCATTTGGAAATTGCTCCCAAGGATGAACCAGACTTGTGAAGGGTGTCTACAAATTATTTTTCTGGCTGATTTCTTTTGATTTTTCCCATGATGTCAAGCAAGAGGCATTGAGTTTTGAAGGTAGCCTTGAAATACATCCACAGGTACACCTCCAATTGACTCAAATTATGTTAATTAGCCTATCAGAAGCTTCTAAAGCCATGACATCATTTTCTGAGTTTTCCAAGCTGTTTAAAGTCAGTCAACTTGTGGAATGTAAACTTCTGACCCGACTGGATTGTGATACAGTGGATTATAAGTGAAATAATCTGTCTGTAAACAATTGTTGGAAAAACAACTTGTCTCATGCACATGTTGATGTCTAAACAGACTTGCCAAAACTATAGTTTGTTAAACAAGAAATTTGTGGAGTGGGTTGAAAACGAGTTTTAATGACTCAACCTAAGTGTATGTAAACTTCCGACTTCAATCAAATCAAATTTTATGTCACATACGCATGGTTAGCAGATGTTAATGCGAGTTAGCGAATGCTTGTTTCTAGTTCCGACCATCGCAGTAATATCTAACAAGTAATCTACAATTTCACAACAACTACCTTACAACTACCTTATACACACACACACAAGTGTAAAGGAATGAATAAGAAATGTACATAAAATATATATGGATGAGAGATGGCGAACGGCATTGGCAAGATGCAGTAGATGGTATAGAGTACAGTATATACTTGAGTTATAGTGTAGGGTATGTAAACTTATATAAAGTGGCATAGTTTAAAGTGACTAGTGATACATTTTTTACATAAATGTTCCATTATTAAAGTGGCTAGAGATTGAGTCAGTATGTTGGCAGCAGCCACTCAATGTTAGTGATGGCTGTTTAACAGTCTGATGGCCTTGAGATAGAAGGTGTTTTTTAGTCTCTCGGTCCCAGCTTTGATGCACCTGTACTGACCTCACCTTCTGATGGTAGCGGGGTGAACAGGCAGTGTCTCAGATGGTGTTGTCCTTGATGATCTTTTTGGCCTTCCTGTGACATCGGGTGGTGTAGGTGTCCTGGAGATCAGGTAGTTTGCCCCCGGTGATGCGTTGTGGCAGACCTACACTACCCTCTGGAGAGCCTTACGGTTGTGGGCGGAGCAGTTGCCGTACCAGGCGGTGATACAGCCCGACAGGATGCTCTCGATTGTGCATCTGTAAAAGTTTGTGATTGTTTTTGGTGACAAGCCACATTTTTTCAGCCTCCTGAAGTTGAAGAGGCGCTATTGACACCAAGCTGTCTGTGTGGGTGGACCATTTCAGTTTGTCCGTGATGTGTACGCTGAGGAACTTAAAACTTTACACCTTCTCCACTACTGTTCAGTCGATGTGGATAGGGGGGGGTGCACCCTCTGCTGTTTCCTAAAGTCCACGATCATCTCCTTTATTTTGTTGACAGTGAGCGAGAGGTTATTTTCCTGACACCACACTCCGAGGGCCCTCACCTCCCCCCTGTAGGCCGTCTCGTCGTTGTTGGTAATCAAGCCTACCACTAGTGTCGTCTGCAAACTTGATGATTGAGTTGGAGGCGTGCATGGCCACGCAGTCATGGGTGAACAGGGAGTACAGGAGAACGCACCCTTGTGGGGCCCCAGTGTTGAGGATCAGCGGGGTGAAGATGTTTCCTACCCTCTGACGAGGAGGCCCGTCAGGAAGTCCAGGACCCAGTTGCACAGGGCGGGATCGAGACCCAGGGTCTCGAGATTAATGACGAGTTTGGAGGGTACTATGGTGTTAAATGCTGAGCTGTAGTCGATGAACAGCATTCTTACATAGGTTTTCCTCTTGTCCAGGTGGGTTAGGGCAGTGTGCAGTGTGATTGCGATTGCGTCGTCTGTGGACCTATTGGAGCGGTAAGCAAATTGGAGTGGGTCTAGGGTGTCAGGTAGGGTGGAGGTGATATGATCCTTGACTAGTCTCTCAAAGCACTTCATGACGGAGGTGAGTGCTACGGGGCGATAGTCATTTAGCTTTCTTGGGAACTGGAACAATGGTGGCCCTCTTGAAGCATGTGGGAACAGCAGACTGGGATAAGGATTGATTGAATATGTCCGTAAACAAACCAGCCAGCTGGTCTGCGCATGCTCCGAGAACACGGCTAGGGATGCCGTCTGGGCCGGTAGGCTTGCGAGGGTTAACACGTTTAAATGCTTTACTCACGTTGGCTGCGGTGAAGGAGAGCCCGCAAGTTTTGGTAGCGGGCCGTGTCGTTGGCACTGTCTTGACCTCAAAGCGAGCAAAGAAGTTGTTTAGTTTGTCTGGGAGCAGGACATCATGGTCCGCAACGGGGCTGGTTTTCTTTTTGTAGTCCGTGATTGACTGTAGACCCTGCCACATACCTCGTGTCTGAGCCGTTGAATTGCGACTCTACTTTGTCTCTATACTGACGCTTAGCTTGTTTGATTTCCTTGCGGAGGGAATAGCTACACTGTTGGTATTCGGTCACGTTACCGGTCGCCTTGCCCTGATTAAAAGCAGTGGTTCGCACTTTCAGTTTTGCACGAATATTGCCATCATTCCACAGTTTCTGGTTGGGGAAGGTTTTAATAGTTGCTGTGTGTACAATATCACCGATGCACTTGCTAATAAGCTCGCTCACCAAATCAGCGTATACATCAACGTTGTTGTCCGACGCTATGCGGAACATATCCCAGTCCACGTGATCGAAGCAATCTTGAAGCGTGGCATCAGATAGGTCTGTTCAACGCTGGTCCGACCAGAGATGGGCGTTTCCTGTTTTAGTTTCCGTCTATAGGCTGGGAGCAACAAAATGGAGTCGTGGTCAGATTTTCCTAAAAGAGGGCGGGGCAGGGCTTTGTATGCGTCGCGGAAGTTAGAGTAACAATGGTCCAGGATTTTTTCCGCCTGGGTAGTGCTTACGATATGCTGATAAAATTTAGGGAGTCTTGTTTTCAGATTAGCTTTGTTAAAATCCCCAGCTACAATGAATGCAGCCTCAGGATATGTGGTTTCCGGTTTACATTGAGTCCAATGAAGTTCATTCAGGGCCATCGATGTGTCTGCTTGGGGGGGGGGGGGGGGGATATATACGGCTGTGATTATAATCGAAGAGAATTCTCTTGGTAGATAATGCGGTTGACATTTGATTGTAAGGAATTCTAGGTCAGTTGAGCAAAAGGACTTGAGTTCCTGTATGTTGTTAAGATCACACCACGTCTCGTTAATCATAGGGCATACTCCCCCGCCCTTCTTCTTACCAGAGATGTTTGTTTCTGTCGGCTCGATGCGTGAAGAAACCAGGGGGCTGTACCGACTCCGATAGCGTGTCTCGAGTGAGCCACGTTTCCGTGAAACAAAGAACGTTACAATCTCTGATGTCTCTCTGGAAGGCAACCCTTGCTCGGATTTCGCCTACCTTGTTGTCAAGAGACTGGACGTTGGCGAGTAGTAAACTCGGAAGCGGTGTGCGATGTGCCCGTCTATGGAGCCTGACCAGAAGACCACTTCTTCTGCCCCTCCTGTGGCGCCGTTGTTTTGGGTCTCCGGCTGGGATTCGATCCATTGTCCTGGGTGTGGGCCAAACACAGGATCCGCTTCAGGAAAGTCGTATTCCTGGTTGTAAGTTGACGTTGCTCTTATATCCAATAGTTCCTCCCGGCTGTATGTAATAAAACCTAAGATTTCCTGGGGTAACAATGTAAGAAATAATACATAAAAAAACAAAATACTGCATAGTTTCCTTTGAACGCAAAGCAATGCGGCCATCTCTGTCGGCACCGGATGTTGTATTCGGCGCTGTATGTATGTAATGTATTTACAGTTTTATTCACGGTTTCAAGTACTGGTGACAAATAATGCATTCCGATTATTGCATACATTTTAAATGGACACCTACGACGTGTGTAAAATACTTTTTTGAACGTTGTACTGATTATAATGAGCTAATGCTAAGCTATTTGCCAGCTATATGTATGTGTGGTGCCATGTTTGTTGACATTATACAATGCATTCTTGGTGTCTGTCAGACCAAAGACATTATAATGGAGGTGAAGGAATGGTTCACTCATCTTTCGGGTAAACTTTCGGAAGTGAATGATCGCAGACGACACACCCCCTTCAACATGCATACTATAAACAGACCGAAAAAACCAAACATGGCGGCGCACAAAAACTACCCATCGTCGGATTACTTTCGATTTATAGAAAGTGTTTTGATCAATGGTGACCTCACCCATGATGTGATTAATTATAAATAGTCATTGCTATTAGCTAATTCATATTGTAGTTTCTGTCAGCCGAGAGTTATAAAAATATGACTGCTTGTGTTAAGTCAATCGCTCCTCAGTTAGCACTAGGATAGGTGTAGCCTACATTTTCCTGTTTGGAGGATTGTGTTATGCTGTAGCTACTTCTGTGAATGTCTAAACATAAACTTCTGCACCTTTGACCCCGTTCCAGGGAAGCCAAACACAGACGTTCTTAGCAGACATAGAAGACGTCTTGGATGGCTACCCGATCACTACGGGTACTGACAGGCTTTACCTGTTGAAGCGAACGTCGAAGACACACGTGACAAGGTTCATCCGTCTACAACGGAGTCGCAAAACGACTACGTAAAACTTGCCACGGCTTTGAATATAGAATTCAGTGGTTCTGTGAATCGCAAACATGACAGCTTGCTGGCTAACACTGTCAAACAAGCTTGGAATGAACACCCACAAGCATACTATCATCGGCTTCATTCAGCTTACTGCCTACTCACTGAAACAGGAATGGAAGAGATATTACCATTCAAACAAATATGTTTCTGTCGAACATGTAGTTAACGAAGTGGGGATACTTGGGCCCTAGAGCCCACGTTGGTTTGACAATCTCAGAACTTTTGAGGCATCAAAAGTGAGTCGCGCTAATAGACCTGACATCTCAGGTTTGAATATTGAGCAGGAGCACTCACTCCAGTTAGACGGTGCGTAATCAGGGATAGGAGCATTGAGAGATGACGCACAACAACGGTATCTACCACAAAACCACAATAACAATAACCACCGCGGTCAAAATAACTATAAAGTACGTTGCCAGCGAAACAACTACCGCAACAATCAACCTGATCTTTACGTTTCTGCACCCAACCCACACAAAGTGCCAGGGCACAAGGGTAACAAAGGGTTCAATGATGATCAAATCAGAGACCGATGCTCTCTAGAAGCTCTGTTAAGAAATGTACAAAAGCGCCCAAAATGAGAAAGGTAAGTCACCATGACTAGTCGTGGATTTGCCGGAGAACAGGTCCGCCAAAATTATCTCCATTAGCGAGGATGTAAAACGATCAAATTACTCCCGCTCTTACTCGAAACCCAATCCAGGGCCCGCTTGATCAAGAAACAAGTCCACGGGCATTGACTATAGCCTCAGATACAAATGTTGCAACGCACAAGGTAAACAACATCGCAATAGCCAGTTCCACTCAAACGCTGACAAGTCAATCTTTTTTCACTATGACATCACGCCGTTGCGAACAATCACTCCACTTTGTGGGGATACCTCACAACCTGTGATGTGCTAAATGAGTCGGGCTCAACAATATCGCTCATCTCTCCAACATTGTTCAATGATCTCACAAGGGCTTTGAACCCAGCTGAACGATGGAGAAACTAAACTTTGAGGTTTCACTCAGACTACCTCGCCTCTCACAATGCGACTCCTGCTGAAACTACACTTCCATGACGTATCGCTTGTTCATCCTGTGTATGTTACCAGCCTCGAAACTGAACACCTGCTACTCGGAGCAGACTTTATGGATCGTTTGGTCCCACTGATGGATTGAAAAAACAACCAATTGTGGTCACAGTTAACAGTGCCATCTCTAATGACCACACTGTCTTCTCCTAACGCAGGCTGCAATAGTCATCCACAAGGAGTATCGGTTGAAAAGACCCCTGGGGGAAAAAGACGTTTCGATACCTTGGTGGAGAATCTGACTCAAGCAGATATTACGATATCTCGTCACATTCAATCAGCAAACCTGATTGGCTATTCTTTTCATGATTTCGAGCCAGCAGTCTCCGTGAGTGAGCAACTTTCCTCTTCCTTGGAGTCATGCGATACTGTATCTAAGATTAACTTCTCTTGTCCTTCAGATACTTCGGCAAGCACCGCGGCCGTCTCAGGAAACAAATCATCAACGTTCAGAGTGGACTCTGCTTCCGATGATACATGTTCTGCTTTGAGAGGGACTGAAACGCCCTACAATGAAACTAACGGTGTCAGTCCCGCCACTAACCCGGTGACTCCAACTGGTGAAACACTGTGCGATATCGCCGAAAGATATCCTCCTCTCAGCTTGCAGGTACTGGAATGGTTGCCACACGCAGACACTGTGGTTAATGGCAGGCCACGACAACCACTGAGCTTTTTGAAGCACAAACACCAGGAGATTTGGTTGAAAGGTTACAGCCAATCTACTAACAATGTGACTGCTGACAACTCGTACAAAGGGGCCGTTCAAAGGTTCGAGACTACGTGCAACACTGTACGAGGCCACCCGATCACCCAACAAATCAAGTTGTAAACTTCCCCACGAGAACAGAGGAGTGGACAAGCCCCTCGACGGGGATAAACTTATAGAATACATCTGACATCAGAGGTGTTACACTCGTTGTAAAATAAGTCCAGTGGACTTTCTACCTCCAAAAACAAAATGGCAACAATAATAATTTCTTGCCATGTGTAGTCTCAACTACAATGCTACTAGTAAAATGCTCTAGTCATGTGTTCCGGTAGGATAACATTTTGGGATAAATTGGTAGGGTAGCTGGACCCCTTGGGTACCAATGCCAGCAACAGTCAGTAAGAAGGTTAGAGACCTAACAATTCGAATTGCCATTGATAACAGCGGTAGTAGTCACTCAGATTGCAACACGTGTAAGGGAATCTCCAAAACACTCTTCTGATGGTTAACACAGATGCCACTAATAAATAGAACCCTCCATTCAGGAGGAAAGTTATTAGAAGTCATGAACCATGTTCACACCGCATACAACTGGTTCAGTACTTCCGTCGTGAGGTTCTCCTCCATGGATAATATAGCTTTGAAATAGACTCCTTCATATCTTTCGCGACTACAATGGTGTAAGACACTTAGTAAAACCACTACAGGTCCTCTTGGCATATGGCTTGAGGTCAGCACCGATTCTTACTGACACACGGTCATTGACATGGAAATGATCTGATGACGTCAGACTCATTCTGCCCAGGATGCAGCCTACCAGGATGCTTAGTTTTCTTGCCCTTGACATGTGCACTTGTGCAAGCATAAACGCACATGCGCCACAAAACATTTTAAATGAGGATTTATACTAGGATCACTTAAGGGTCCGAGCAAAATACCAGTCTTGCTAAAGTTGAAAATAGACCCTGAAGCCCTTCGACTCTAAAGCTACATTAATCACCAGTTTCTCCCCAGAGGTCCATTGGTCATCCCTGTAGACGGTCCAAATCTAGTGCCTTACAGATGTAGACTTATCATGTAGTTATCAACTTAGGATCACCCTAAATATGACAGACAAAATGCCATGAGTCATTTAGCCAAGACCATGGACGTACAGTGGTTGCACAGAGTGTTTTAGATGTAATTTGTGGTTTAGTACGGTACCATACGTCACTGCTCCAGTCCAGCGTCCAGGGACCCAAAAGCTCTAACTGACAATGAATGGGCGACAAACCAAATAGAAACAGATCATTTTGTTTCTACTCGTCAGTATTATTTACTAAAACTATTGTTACAAAGGTTTTTATTCTAAGAGAAACAAAATGCTCAATTATATTCTTAAGATATGTGTTGACTGAATATAAGCAAGTGATGTCTGCTAAATAATCAAGTCGATGGCGCAGTCATATAGCCTTGGCACCTACATAAAGCTGAGTGACTCACTCATTCATGGCTTTGGATCAAAATAAATAAGTACCAACATTCTTTCTGATAGTCTTCAATAAAGAAATGTTTTTGTTTTCCTGACCTGAACACCATGTAAACTCAGCAAAAGAAGAAACGTCTTTCAAAGATAATTCATAAAAATCCAAATAACTTCACAGATCTTCATTGTAAAGGGTTTAAACATTGTTTCCCCTGCTTGTTCAATGAACCATAAACAATTAATGAATATGCACCTGTGGAACGGTCGTTACACTAACAGCTTACAGACGGTAGGCAATTAAGGTCACAGTTATGAAAACGTAGGACACTAAAGAGACCTTTCTACTGACTCTGAAAAACATCAAACGAAAGATGCCCAGGGTCCCTGCTCATTTGCGCGAACATGCCTTAGGCATGCTGCAAGGAGGCATGAGGACTGCAGATGTGGCCAGGGCAATAAATTGCAATGTCCGTACTGTGAGATGCCTAAGACAGAGCTACAGGGAGACAGGACGGACAGCTGATCGTCCTCGCAGTGGCAGAACACATGTAACAACACCTGCACAGGATCGGTACATCCGAACATCACACCTGCGGGACAGGTACAGGATGGCAACAACAACTGCCCGAGTTACACCAGGAACGCACAATCCCTCCATCAGTGCTCAAACTGTCCGCAATAGGCTGAGAGAGGCTGGACTGAGGGCTTGTAGGCCTGTTGTAAGACAGATCCTCACCAGACAACACCGGCAACAACGTCGCCTATGGGCACAAATCCACCGTCGCTGAACCAGACAGGACTGGCAAAAAGTGCTCTTCACTGACGAGTCGCGGTTTTGTCTCACCAGGGGTGATGGTTGGATTCGCGTTTATCGTCGAAGGAATGAGCGTTACACTGAGGCCTGTACTCTGAAGCGGGATACATTTGGAGGTGGAGGGTCTGTCATGGTCTGGGGCGGTGTGTCACAGCATCATCGGACTGAGCTTGCTGGAAGATACAACTGTTCCGAATGATGATATGATACAAGGTTATGATTAATACGTTGACTGTTTTATGGATGTGATAGGTAAAGACCTTTAGAGTTTAATTCGGGACATGGTAACTCTTTAAACAACCGCTCTCGTGGTGCCCCAAATTCCTAATTAGTTTATTGTTACATGATTAACTTAAAAATCGGGTAACAATTAAACAGTTAGTTGATTAGATAAATAACAGTCATCAGATTAATGAAAGTAAAGTCATGACAACTACTTACAGAATGTTACATTTTCCTAGGTCACAGAACAGACTAGCAAAATCTGGTGCGATACTACTTATAGCAGCAGGGCCAGTACCTCCAGCCCTCTCCAGATGTTGTCATTAGTCTGAACGTGTGCGTTTCCATGTCCGTGTGCATCCGTGTGTGCGCGTGTGCATGTGCGTCCGTGTGCATGTGTTTTCCAGTCCTACCTGCAGTAGAGCAAGTTGTTTCTCTACAGAAGACACCTTAGTCTCCAGCCCTCTCTTGACCTTCTCATCAGCTTGAAGGCTCTCACTCCTCTCCCCCAGCTCCTTGGTCAGTCTGGCACAGTCCTGTCTCAGCTTGGCAAGCTCTGCATTCTGTCTGAGGAGTGAAAAGAGAGGGAGGCCAGGTCAGTCAGGAAAATACACATGGCTAAAAGTATGTGGACACCTGCTCGTCAAACAACTCATTCCAAAAGCACAGGTATTAATATGGAGTTGGTCCCCCCTTTGCTGCTATAAACAGCCTCCACTCTTCTGGGAAGGCTTTCCACTAGATGTTGGAACATTGCTGCGGGGACTTTCTCACATTCAGCCACAAGAGCACTAGTGAGGTCGGCCACTGATGTTTGGCAATTAGGCATGGCTCGCAGTCGGTGTTCCAATTCATCCCAAAGGTGTTCGATGGGATTGAGGTCAGGGCTCTGTGCAGGCCAGTCAAGTTCTTCCACACCGATCTCGATAAACCTTTTCTGTATGGACTTTACTTTGTGCAAAGGGGCATTGTCATGCTGAAACAAAGTTAGAAGCACAGAATTGTCTAGAATGTCATTGTATTCTGTAGCGTTAAGGTCACCCTTTACTGGAACTAAGGCGCCTATCCCGAACTATGAAAAACAGCTCCAGACCATTATTCCTCTTCCACCAAATGTAACAGTTGGCACTATGCACTTGGGTAGGTAGCGTTCTCCTGGCATCCACGAAACGCAGATTCATCCGTTGGACTGAGAGATGTTGAAGCGTGATTCATCACTCCAGAGAACGCGTTTCCCCTGCTCCAGTCCAATGGTGGTGTGCTTTACACCACTCCAGAGAAGGCGTTTACCCTGCTCCAGTCCAATGGTGGTGTGCTTTACACCACTCCAGAGAATGCGTTTCCCCTGCTCCAGTCCAATGGTGGCGTGCTTTACACCACTCCAGAGAACGCGTTTCCCCTGCTCCAGTCCAATGGTGGCGTGCTTTACACCACTCCAGAGAACGCGTTCCCCCTGCTCCAGTCCAATGGTGGCGTGCTTTACACCACTCCAGCTCACGCTTGGCATTGCGCATGGTGATATTAGGCTTGTGTGCAGCTGCTAGGCCATGGAAACCCACTTCATGAAGCTCTTGTGCTGACTTTGCTTCCAGAGGCAGTTTGGAACTTGAGTGAGTGTTGCAACTAAGGACAGACGATTTTTACTTGTTACGCTCACAGAACGGCAGTCCCGTTCTGTGAGCTTGTGTGACCTACCACTTCGCAGCTGAGCCATTGTCGCTCGTAGACATTTCCACTTCACAATAACAGCACTTACAGTTGACTGGGGCAGCTCTAGCAGGACAGAAATTTGACGAACTGACTTGTTGGAAAGGTGCCATCCTATGACGGTGCCACGTTGAAAGTCACCGAGCTCTTCAGTAAATCCATTCTACTGCCAATGTTTATCTATGGGGATTGCATGGGCCTCATGCTCGATTGTATACACCTGTCAGCAACGGGTGTGGCTGAAAAAGCAGAATCCACTCATTTGAAGGGGTGTCCACATACCTTTGGCCATGTAGTGTACCTCAGAGCAGGCTTCACAGTAGACAGTCTTTTAGTCAGACACACTAATCCTAGACCTAGTAATCCTAATTTACTGTGTTCCATACGAATTTACATCTGCAATCTCAAAACAAAACATATTCTTTGTAGTGTCAAATACTAAAACGTTTTGGGACAGGGGCCAGGAACCCACCTACTTGCTTTCTGCCTGACTGGTGGCCTGATTCAGGGTTAGGGTTTAGGTTAGGAACAGACACCTACTTGCTCTCTGCCTGGCTGGTGGCCTGGTTCAAGGCATCTCTGAGGATGGAGTTCTCTTGCTGCAGACAAGCCAGCTGGGCAGTGGGACCTGACTCCAACTGCTCCTGAAGACTGATGACCTGAGAGTAGGGAGGGACTTTTGACTTAGTTTTGGAATGCTTTGAAAATCTTTACATAACTAATTTAAATCCAATAAAGTATACTGAATTCAAATTAGAAAAAGACAGTAGCTGACAGAAAGAGACAGACCTGCATTCTATTCTATTTACAGTACCTTGGCGGTGAGTTTCTGTGTCTGTGCTACGTGGTCCTGGTAGGAGGCCTGCATCCGAGCCTGCAGAGCGATCATCTCTTGCTCCCTGGACGAGAGCTGGGAACTCAGCCTGGTTTCCACACTGGCCACCTTGGACTTCTCAGCAGACAGCTCCTACAGGAGGAGAAATACAGACTGTCAGACAGCTCCTAGAAGGACTGGGGTCAATTCAGGAAGTAATTCAATGATTAAAAAAATTGAAAATATTTCATGTGAAATTCCAAATCCCTTCCTGAATTGACTGACTTCAATTCGAATTGACCCTAACCATGGCTCCTACACACATACAACAGTGGTAAACAATTGGTCAACTCATCCATGGGAGGGGATTCTAGTTATGTGGTAAAATAAGTAGTATTTTCAGAGATATTCTCAATGTGTGAGAATGTGTTTTTTACCCTGGTGAGTTCTCAGAGTCTGTTCTTGGCTGCGGTGACACACTCCTGCGCATTGTGTGTGTGCGTGCGTGAGTGTTACCTTGGTGAGTTCCCTCAGTCTGTTCTTGGCTGCGGTGGCGTCCTCTTGCTGAGTTGCCAGCTGTTTCTGATTCTCCTCTAACTGTTTCTTCATCACAGCCACCGGGTCGCCCTTCTGAGTAGCCTGAGTAGCACGCGCACACAGGAAGTTAGTCACAATCAATATCAACAACTGTAGTGTATTTGTGAGTGTCTGACCAATCACCCATCCTCCTCATGCATAACGTGTGTCAGTGTCACCACCCCTCCCAGTGGTTTCTCCCGTCCCATGCAGTACCCCCCCCCCCCCCCCCCCCCCCCCCCCCCCCCCCCCCCCCCCCCCCCACCACACACTCCCAGTCCAACCCCCTCATCTCCCATCCAGTCCTGACCAGATTGTATTAGATGCCCTGCCGGATTCCCTACCCTCCAACTCAAGCCTTACATTTGTCAACCCCCCTTCAACTCCACAATGGTATCTCCCATCCCGGGTCATACCACAATGTCATGCATGATGTCCTCCCCCAACCCCCTCAGAGTGATTTCATATCACCCCTCTCCACCCCCAGACTGACATGTCTGTCAGCCCCCCCAACAGTATCTCCCATCCCCGCCACAGGTCGTACCATGTGCCAGGTGTCTTGTCTGATGCCAGCCTTGTCAGACAGGATCTCTATGAGGCGCTGGGCCTCTCCCTGACTGATCACCATACTGCTAACGGTAGAGACCAGGGCCCTGTAGGGCAGGTACAGGGGGGAATCCAGACCAGAGTCCACTGCTATGGCTAAACAGAGAGCACGACAGGGAGAGAGATGTTATTACATATTATTACAAGCACCCAGAGAGTCAGCTGCTACAAGTAAGGAGAGGAAATCATAGCTATTAATAAAACATCCTTCCCTACTGAGAAAAGCACTTATCAAAAGGGCAGTTACTGTGCACAGGAATACAATGTTGGCAGAACTTGGGAAGTTAAGGGGTAAAAGGCCATGTGGAATATTCCTACTGTCTGATACAGATTGCCTGCCATCGTAAGATTGTGGGTTCTCACACTGCCACCAGGCTAGGGCCCGGTCAGTAACAGGGGAGGGAACTGGGCACTGTGGGCAGCCTAGTAGGGCATTCTATTCTATTAGGTTTGACTGATATTTGACAGAAGTCAGTTGTCTTCGTGGGGTGTTTGTGGGGTAAAAGGCAATAAATGAAGGCTAAATACAGTTGAAGTTGGAAGTTTAAATGTATTTGGCTAAGGTGTATGTAAACTCAGTTTCACAACTCCTGACATTTAATCCTAGTAAAAAATCCCTGTCTTAGGTCAGTTAGGATCACCACTTTATTTTAAGAATGTGAAATGTCAGAATAATAGTAGAGAAAATTATTTATTTCAGCTTTTATTTCTTTCATCACATTCCTAGTGGGTCAGAAGTTTACATGCACTCAATTAGTATTTGGTAGCATTGCTTTTAAATTGTTTAACTTGGGTCAAATGTTTTGGGTAGCCTTCCACAAGCTTCCCACAATAAGTTGGGGGAATTTTGGCCCATTCCTCCTGACAGAGCTGGTGTAACTGAGTCAGGTTTGTAGGCCCACTTGCTCGCACACGCTTTTTCAGTTCTGCCCACATTTTCTATAGGATTGAGGTCAGGGCTTTGTGATGGCCACTCCAATACCTTGACTTTGTTGTCCTTAAGCCATTTTGCCACAACTTTGGAAGTATGCTTGGGGTCATTGTCCATTTGGAAGACCCATTTGCGACCAAGCTTTAACTTCCTAACTGAGGTCTTGAGATGTTGCTTCAATATATCCACAATTTTCCTCCCTCACGATGCCATCTATTTTGTGAAGTGCACCAGTCCCTCCTGCAGCAAAGCACCCCCACAACATGATGCTGCCACCCCCGTGCTTCACAGTTGGGATGGTGTTCTTCGGCTTGCAAGCCTCACCTCTTTTTCCTCCAAACATAACGATGGTCATTATGGCCAAACAGTTCTACTTTTGTTTCATCAGACCAAAGGACATTTCTCCAAAAAGTATGATCTTGGTCCCCATGTGCAGTTGCAAACCGTAGTCTGGCTTTTTTATGGCGGTTTTGGAGCAGTGGCTTCTTCCTTGCTGAGTGGCCTTTCAGGTTATGTCGATATAGGACTCGTTTTACTGGGGATATAGATACTTTTGTACCGGTTTCCTCCAGCATCTTCACAAGGTCCTTTTCTGTTGTTCTGGGATTGATTTGCACTTTTCGCACCAAAGTACGTTCATCTCTAGGAGACACGCGCCTCCTTCCTGAGCGTTATGACGGCTGCGTGGTCCCATGGTGTTTATACTTGCGTACTATTGTTTGAACGTGGTACTTTCAGGCTTTTGGAAATTGCTCCCAAGGATGAACCAGAATTGTGGAGGTCTATAATTTTTGGCTGATTTCTTTTGATTTACCCATGATGTCAAGCAAAGAGGCACTGAGTTTGAAGGTAGGTCTGGATACATCCACAGGTACACCTCCAATTGACTCAAATGATGTCAATTAGCCTATCAGAAGCTTCTAAAGCCATGACATTTTCTGGAATTTACCAAGCCGTTTAAAGGCACAGTCAATAGTGTATGTAAAGTTCTGACCCACTGGAGTTGTGATACAGTGAATTATAAGTGAAAGAATCTGTCTGTAAACAATTGTTGGAAAAAGTATGTGTCATGCACAAAGTAGATGTTCCAAAACTATAGTTTGTTAACAAGAAATTTGTGGAGTTGTTGAAAAACGAGTTAATGGACTCCAACCTAAGTGTATTTAAAACTTCCAACTTCAACTGTATGTCTAATATGCTTAATATGTTTGTCATCACGAGACTGAGTAAATTCCCATGGCTCAGGGCAGAGTGGGTGGGAACTGGGCAGCTGAAACCCTGGCTGAGAGGGCAGAGTGGTACCAGGCAGACACAGCCCCTGTGGCACCAGAGAAACTCCCTATTGTCTGAGTTACTGAGAGGCTTTGTCAGCTAGCACAACAGAGCCAGAGCTGTGCACACATACACACACTGAGCAGGAGGGCGCTACTGCAGCCAAGAACAGACTGAGAATTGAACAGGGTACCACACACACGTTGTCATTGTTGTAGTAAGAGTGTTACAGTAGTGCTTGTGTTTTGGCTAAAGTAGTTCCTGCCTAGACTACCATTTCCACTCATTAAAAACAGAAAGATATGTTTTTAACAGCCTAGCTAGCAGTTACCTCACTTCCTGTGTTGGTCTGTCTGTCAGTCACAAAAACACAACCCATATAAGGAAGAATGACATCTACAGACAGACAACATACTTCCCTGTTTTTCCAGAAATCCTGGTTGGAGGATTCCGGATTTCCTGCTTATTCCCTCCTGATTCCAGGATTCCTCCAACAGGGATTTCGGGAAAACCATGGAATTTATTGAAAGTTCCTGGAATTTTACAACCCTAGGAGAAACTACTGTACTTGTGGTCCTGTAATTGTAGTCCTGTTGTTGTTGTGCAGCTGTAGTAGCTGGCACACAGAATGAGGGAAGCTTTTCTTTGAAGACCTACTCTGTTTGGTGGCACGCACACACACACATAACCCAACACACACAGAGGCCTTGGGCCCTGACCATGTCCTGCATAATGTGTGCAGTAGTAGTCTTTCGACCAGACCACACCCAGTTAGACTGGCTAAGATCAGAGTCCACCACGGCAGCCTTCGTCAGATGCCGCCGAAACGCGTCCGTTTGCTCTGACATGTGCTGCTAAAAAGAAAAACTTAAAGAATATTTCAGTGAGTGCAGGCTTTTCTTTCTTCCAGTGTATACCTTTAGAACCCGGCACCCAAACACTGTTACGACAAACTTCAGCTGAGCACACCAATTCCTCTTTCTAATCAGTCCACCACAGAGAAAACAGCTGAGCTTTGTTCTGCAGTGTAGGAGCACAAGTCTCTCTGCAGATATGATATAGTCCGGTCTATTATACAATTAAGCAATAAGGCCCGAGGAGGTGCGGTATATTGGCCATATACCACAAACCCTTGACGTGCCTTATTGCTACTATAAACTGGTTACCAACGTAATTAGAACAGTAAACAAGTAGTTTTGCATCATACCCATTGTATATTGTCTGATATATAACTGTGTGGTTCGAGCCCTGAATGCTGATTGGCTGAAAGCCGTGGTATATCAGATACCACGGGTATGACAAAACATTTGTTTTTACTGCTCTAATTACGTAGGTAACCAGTTTATAATAGAAATAAGGCACCTCGGGGGTTTGTGATATATGGCTAATATTCCACGGCTAAGGGCTGTGTCCAGGCACGCCGCGTTGCGTCAATCAGCATCCAGGAGACGTTTTCTAAATCAAATAGCCTACTAGTTAGAAATGGAACTGGAAGAGGTGGTGTTCATTGATATCACTTAATGTAAACTACGCTTTGTCCCTATTATTGCTCAAACAAGTTCTATTTTCCACAAAACTGAAAAAAAATATGCAACTAGGAATCTAAAAGGCATGCCCACACGCCAATATTTACATTTACATTTACATKTACATTGTGTCTTGCGATGTCTTGCGATCGAGAGGACGGCCTTTCACATCGCCCCAATGCAGTATCCGTACCCGTGGCGATATCATGGATAGTAATGATTTTAGGACATTCCAAGATCTGAAAGATGCATTTTTTAAATATATATATATTTTTTGACTTAAGTCAGCTATGCTGGCCTATGGAGTTCCATGGGAAACTCAGCTGTCAACCTGTCCAATATGGAATTTGTAAACGGACTATCTGGTCTCCTTAAAGGACTAATCTCTGTAACATATCAACTATTGGAAAGCCCATACTCTGAGCTAGCCATTAAAAAAGTATGGCCCACAGATCTAAATGTAACAATCATCCTTTAACTGGACCAGACTACAGAAAAACATTACCTTGGCATCCCGTAATCCTGACCATCAATTTATTAATTTCAACTTTGTTCACATACTAACACCCAATAAATGTTTTATAATGAAATTGGCCTCAAATCTTTGTATGCATTGCTCTGTTTTTATTTTGAGTGGCAGCCAACAGTTACTAGGAAATATCAAATGCAAATATGATAACTGAATATATGAATGACTTTGAATGTTATACCTGTAACCCCCTTCTAATGTTATACCTGTAACCCCCTTCTAATGTTATACCTGTAACCCCCTTCTAATGTTATACCTGTAACCCCCTTCTAAATGTTAACTGCTAACCCCCCTATCTAATGTTATACCTGTAACCCCTTTCTAATGTTATACCTGTAACCCCTTCTAATGTTATACCTGTAACCCCTTCTAATGTTATACCTGTAACCCCTTCTAATGTTATACCTGTAACCCCTTTCTAATGTTATACCTGTAACCCCTTTCTAATGTTATACCTGTAACCCCTTTCCCAAAAGATGACAAACTAAATAAAAAGTTGGTCACACAAAATAAATGTATATTATCAACAGTTGTGTTGCTCTCTAGTTATGTGAAATAATACATATGTAAAATGATTGAAATACATTGAAAATAGACAAAGCTTCCTTACCAGA
The DNA here is from genome assembly GCF_002910315.2 of Salvelinus sp. IW2-2015. Classification (NCBI taxonomy): domain Eukaryota; kingdom Metazoa; phylum Chordata; class Actinopteri; order Salmoniformes; family Salmonidae; genus Salvelinus; species Salvelinus sp. IW2-2015. The sequence continues at coordinate 60,075,137 of NC_036858.1, forward strand.
CTCAGCTTTTTTCTTGGAAGATACCTTCTTCTTAGAAGAGTTCTGGGCCTCCTGAGCCTTGGCCTCCTGAGCCTTGGCCTCCTGAGCCTTGGCCTCCTGAGCCTTGGCCTCCTGAGCCTTGGCCTCCTGAGCCTTGGCTGCAGTCTGCTGGGAGCCCACTGGGGGCACTGCCATCACGGGGACCTCCTTGGTGACAGCCTCCAGGACTGGTGCAGGCTTGGAGGGGGCAATGGGGGTGGTGGCCACCTGAGCTGGCTCTACCTTAGCCACCTTCTTCTCCTTCTTCTTCTTCTCCTTTGGTGCAGGGGCAGGTGGGGCCTCTACGGCAGTGGGAACTGGAGCATGGTGAGTGGTTGGTTCAGGGGCAGGGGCAGGAGCAGTGACTATTTCTGGGGCTGGGGTTGGTTCAGGTTCGGCCACTGGGACCTCCTCTGGTTCCGATTCTGGCAGCTTCCCATTGGGCTTGTCTTCCTTCTTCTTACCACGGTTCTTCTTCTCAGATACCTTAATGATTATAATAATACATTTAATTTAGAACACACTAACATTATATGACAATCAAAATGCGCTACAGTATGTGCATTAAAATGCAGGCACACACACACACAGCTAGAATAATTMTACAAAAAGGCATTTGAGTTGAGGTGTGTTTTATCTCGTTTTACCTTGTCCTTCTTCTTCTCCTTCTTGGTCAGTTGGCTGGGAGGCGCCATCTTGCCCAGCTCTCTACGCTGCTGGGCCAGAGCCTCCTCATAYGAGGTCTCCTTCATGGAGAAGAATGAGAAAACATAAGTTAAATATAATACATGATCACCACCACAACAACAACAACTGTGTATCTCAGAAGATAGAGCATGGTGCTTGCAATGCCAGTGTTGTGGGTTTGAGTGCTGCTGGGGCTACCCATAAGAAAAATGCACGCACGCATGACTAAGTTGCTTTGGATCTGCTAAATGGTATACATTATGATTATTATATTAACAACAGTTAGGCTACCTTCATGGAGAAGGTGGAGACCAGGACGATGCCGAGGGCTGAGATGACCATGAAGCCTCCAAATACCATAATGCCTAGCGTCTGAGGGTCATACACATCCATGATGACCACTATGACGGGTTAGCTGTCCTGTTGGATGGGGAGAAAGAAAAACAGAAATTATTAGAATTGTATTTCACCTTTATTTAAAGGACCAATGGAATGGCCTAAAAAAAGGTGCAAACTTAGTTTTGAATGGCCCGGTGCCCGGGGTAGACTAACTCGCCCAGTGAAATAGAGAGGGTGTGGGAGGGCGGGAGTGTGAAAGCCTATGTGTAAAGTAATCAGTACAGATGGTTAGTGTTTTTATAACATTGTTCAAATCAAATTGTCACATGCGCTGAATACAACAGGTGTAAACCTTACAGTGAAATGCTTACTTACAAGCCCTTAACCAACAATGCAGTTAAGAAAATCCCCCCCAAAAAGAGAAGAATAACAAATAATTAAAGAGCAGCAATAAATAACAATAGTGGGGCTATATACAGGGGTACCATTACAGAGTCAATGTGTCAATGTGTGGGGGAACCGGTTAGTCGAGGTAATTATGTACATTTAGGTAGTTATTAAAGTGGCTATGCATTGATAATAAGAGTAGCAGCAGCGTGGGGGGGGGGGGGCAATGCAAATAGTCTGGGTAGCTATTTGATTAACCTTATTGGGTAGCTATTTGATTAAGCTTATTGGATCTAGACTTGGCGCTCCGATACCGCTTGCCGTGCGGTAGCAGAGAGAACAGTTCATGACTAGTGTGGCTGGAGTCTTTGACAATTTTTAGGGCCTTCCTCTGTCACCACCTGGTACAGAGGTCCTGGATGGCAGGAAACTTGGCCCCGGTGATGTACTGGGCCATACGCACTACCCTCTGTAGTGCCTTGGGGTTGCCATACCAGGCAGTGATGCAACCCGACAGGATGCTCTTGATGGTGCAGCTGTAAAATCTTTTGAGGATCTGAGGACCCACCCAAAATCTTTTCAGTCTCCTGAGGGGGAATAGGTTGTCGTGCCCTCTTCACGATTGTCTTGGTGTGCTTGGACCATGTTAGTTTGTTGGTGATGTGGACGCCAAGGAACTTGACGCTCTCAACCTGCTCCATTACAGCCCCGTAGATGAGAATGGGGCTGTGCTCGGTCCTCCTTTTCCTGTAGTCCACAATCATCTCCGTTGTCTTGATCACGTTGAGGGAGAGGTTGTTGTCCTTGAACCACACGGTCAGGTCTCTGACCTCCTCCCTATAGGCTGTCTCATCGTTGTTGGTGATCAGATGTGTTGGTGCCTACCCTTACCAACTGGGTGCGGCCTGTCAGGAAGTCCAGGATCCAGTTGCAGAGGGAGGTGTTTAGTCCCAGGGTCCTTAGCTTAGTGATGAGCTTTGTGGGCACTATGGTGTTGAACGCTGAGCTGCAGTCAATGAATAGCATTCTCACGTAGGTGTTCCTTTTGTCCAGGTGGGAAAGGGCAGTGTGGAGTGCAATAGAGATTGCATCATCTGTGGATCTGTTGGTGCGGTATGCAAATTGGAGTGGGTCTAGGGTTTCTGGGATAATGGTGTTGATGTGAGCAATGACCAGCCTTTCAAAGMATTTCATGGCTACAGACATGAGTGCTACGGGTCGGTCGTCACTTAGGCAGGTTACCTTAGTGTTCTTGGGCAAAAGGACTATGGTGGTCTGCTTTAAACATGTTGGTATTACAGACTCAGACAGGGAGAGGTTGAACATGTCAGTGAAGACACTTGATAGTTGGTCAGCGCATGCTCGGAGTACACGTCCTGGTAATTGTTGGACAAGTTTAAAAGCTCTTTGTTCTATTGTATCCATAGAGACAGTTTATTTTTCCTACAGTTACACACATTTAAAATGCTTCAAGCTTTAACAGTACTTATGGATGTGTGTCGCCATTAATAATATACCATTTAGCAGATGCTTTAATCCAAAAGCGACTTCTAGTCATGCGCGCATACATTTTACACATGGATGGTCCCGGGAATTTCACCCACTACCCTGGTGTTACAAACGCCATGCTCTACCAACTGAGCTACAAGACCACAAAATACATTAACTCGATTAATTATTTTAATCGTTTGACAGCCCTAGAAATAAATAAATCAGAAATTAAACATCGGCCCGTTGATGCGGCTGAATTTTAAATGACATTGGAGGCCCATTGGCCTAGAGACATTTTTGCATTTCATTTTCTGCAATTCTATAAATTTCTCCATGGAGCTGAGAAAATATTGCAGTTTTTTTAAAGCWAATTTTCTGCAATTCTATGCATTTGCCATGGCTAATGCTGTGTTGTTTTACTCAAACATAATAATAATAATCTCAATACTGCCAAATTCATTGTTTTGTGAATTTTCAATTCTCCCCGACTGTCTAGCTGTCATTTTGGTGATTGAGAACTAACAAAGATTATATTATTTTTAAATATATTAGGTCCATTATATTTTCTACATGCTTTATATCTGGTTTTAGTCATTTAAGCTTACACTGAAAGCATTTTTCCATCCTGAATTTGTATTTTATTTATTATATTGTTTTGACTTATGCAACCCAGAAAAAATTGCTTAAAATCTTTTACCTTGTAGTTCTTTTACCTTGTACACCCAAGTAGTTCAATAGCAGAAAATCCCTGAATATCAAAAGGGCACTTCATTTCATATCACAGGCTTTTAAAATCCAATATTGGAGCACAATTTATACTTAAAATATCAAAGTGATCCAAAAGGGACTCACTTCATTGAACACACAGGGAAATGGATAGTTAGGCCTAGCCTAATTAAAAAGGGCAGTTGGTCTAACTCCAAGTTGTCTTCAGCTCTCTCATCTAGATCTTAAGACAACCTTTGCTTTCAAGTTCAAAGTACAAAGTTTGCACCTCTAGCACAGTATCTGGGATTCCCTACATAAGAGAACCTACACCTCGCATTTTCTTTCAACTGCAATGGCAAATKGTGTTACAGACTACAACATGTTTAATAAAGGGTGAATCCATTTGAAATTCAATCACATTTTGACAGCATCCCCTTTGATTTACATTCATGTTTTCCATTGGAAGAAGTGGTCAGAAAGTGATCTTCCGGACCTGAATGACAAAACTTTCAGGAGATAAAAGTTTACCCATTTTGTATACCCCACCATACCATGAGACATCCATGTCTTCATCACTGGAAAACAAACTGTTGAGTTTAATATCATTTAAAAGCTTACAAACAGGGTTGCAAAACTATTTTATAGTTTTTTGATTTACGTTTAGTGAGCAACTGCCCCTAAAAAGCAACTTCTCCTTTTGAAAATGGCCTATGTGGCATCGATTCTAGTCAAATATTTATTCTAGTGACAAAATGGACTAAAGTGTAAATAGGTTAATTTTGATCATAAAGTCAGTCTCGTCCAAAACTAAGATTTGCGAGATAGTAAAAAAAAAAAAAGGGTTGTCACAGAATGAAGGGTTCATTTTAATCCAGCACCCAAGTAATCATCAATTCGGAGCACAGCTGCACGCGACTTGATCATAACGCCCATGGTCAATTTGATATCCCTATGGGGCTAGTTAGGGACCATCAGTAAATTACACAATGTACATGGGACAATATTTTTAAAAGTCAATAGCTCCAAATTTCAATGATTTAAAAAACCTCCAACTATGAATTGATTTTTTTTTTTATATACAAATATTGAAACTAAAAGAGTAACATGAAAATATTGTCCTGTTTACCTTGTGTAATGTATTGACGGTCCCTAACTATCCCCAGAGATGGTTTGACTTTGGATAGCCTAACCAACTTTGCCACAGTCGCTAATTGGCTTAATAATTTCGCAAACTTTTCCCACCTACGAACACACACAAGAGACACCCACATCAAACCATACCCCCAAAACCCAACGCACGTTTGAATTCAGTCATGGTCGCTAGCATTTCTTAATGAACCAAATCTAAAAACCAGGCCAAATCAAGAAGTGCAGTCGCCCTTTAAGGTTAAAAATGACATTAAAAAAACATTTTAAAATCATTTGACAAGCTTTTAAATTACATCAAATCTCAACCATTGATCTTTACATTGATGAAGCCATGGTATGCAAAATAGGTCAACTTTGAGCAGCCTTATCTCTTGAATGTTTTGATATTCAGGTACAAAGTCACTTTCTGAGCACTTCTTCAATGGGCAAACCTATAATCAGCCCAGGTGACAGACCCAGGTCTATAGTGGTCAAGTTCTTATGGTTCAAGGACAAGATGGCTGTTCTGGAGAGAGACAAGACCTTGAGAGGAATCAACATCTTCCTCAATGAGAACTTCTCTGAAGCTGTGCGTCAGAAAGAACTTATCCCAGCTATGAAAGCTGCCACAGAGCGTGGGGACATTGCTTACATCTGCTACGACAAGCTCATTGTCCACCCTCTCAAAAGTCTGGGAGGAGTGAGAGCTTCAGGCTAACATCACACACTGACACTCACAAGTGCCTGATTGTTTGGCTAATATATTGTAGTCAATGTTTTTATTTTACAAAAACATTTCTCCATATGTCTATCGGTGATAAGCTACCCAGGAAAGGGCTAAGAATAGCCGATATTAATGTAGCCTTAGAAATAAGGTTCATAAAATCAATAACTTGCTAACATCAGATAACATTCATACATTTATTTATTTAACTAGGCAAGTCAGTTAAGAACAAATTCTTATTTACAATGACGGCCTACCGAGGACCAGTGGGTTAACTGCCTTGTTCAGGGGCAGAACGACAGATTTTTACCTTGTCAGCTCAGGGATTCGATCCAGCAAACTTTGTTACTGGCCCAACGCTCTAACCACTAGGCTACCTGCCGCACGCACACGCACACATGTTTGGGATCACTTAGAAATGTCCTTGTTTAAAAAAAATTAAAACACATTTTTTGACCATTAAAATAGAATCAAATTGATCAAAAATACAGTGTAGACCTTGTTAATGTTGTAAATGACTACCACACTGCCCTAACCCATATGGACAAGAGGAATACCTATGTGAGAATGCTGTTCATCCACAACAGCTCAGCATTTAACACCATTGCACCCTCCAAACTCGTCATCAAGCTCGAGACCCTGGGTCTCGACCACGCCCTGTGCAACTGGGTACTGGAGTTCCTGACGGGCCACCCCCAGGTGGTGAGGGTAGGTAACAACATCTCCAACCCGCTGATCCTCGACACTGGTGCCCCACAAGGGTGCGTTCTGAGCCCTCTCCTGTACTCCCTGTTCACCCACGACTGCGTGGCCATGCACGCCTCCAACTCAATCATCAAGTTATCTTACCATGACACTACACTGGTAGGCTTGATTACCAGCAACGACGAGACGGCCTAGAGGGAGGTGGTGAGGGCCCTCGGAGTGTGGTGTCAGGAAAATAACCTCACACTCAACGTCAACAAAACAAAGGAGATGATTGTGGACTTCAGGAAACAGCAGAGGGAGCACCCCCCTATCCACATCGACGGGACAGTAGTAGAGAGSGTAGTAAGTTTTAAGTTCCTCGGTGTACACATCACGGACAAACTGAATTGGTCCACCCACACAGACAGCGGGGTGAAGAAGGCGCAGCAGCACCTCTACAACCTCAGGAGGCTGAAGAAATTGAGCTTGTCACCAAAAGCACTCACAAACTTCTACAAATGCACAATCGAGAGCATCCTGTTGGGCTGTATCACCGCCTGGTACAGCAACTGCTCCGCCCACAACCGTAAGGCTCTCCAGAGGGTAGTGAGGTCTGCACAACGCATCACCGGGGGCAAACTACCTGCCCTCCAGGACACCTACACCACCCGATGTCACAGGAAGACCATAAAGATCATCAAGAACAACAACCACCCGAGCCACTGCCTGTTCACCCCGCTATCATCCAGAAGGCGAGGTCAGTACAGGTGCATCAAAGCAGGGACCGAGAGACTAAAAAACAGCTTCTATCTCAAGGCCATCAGACTGTTAAACAGCCAACACTAACATTGAGTGGCTGCTGCCAACATACGGACTCAACTCCAGCCACTTTAATAATGGAAAATTGATGTAAAAAATGTGGCCTAGCCAGTCTCCAGACCTGAACCCAATAGAAAATCTTTGGAGGGAGCTGAAAGTCCGTATTGCCCAGCGACAGCCCCGAAACCTGAAGGATCTGGAGAAGGTCTGTATGGAGGAGTGGGCCAAAATCCCTGCTGCAGTGTGTGCAAACCTGGTCAAGAACTACAGGAAACGTATGATCTCTGTAATTGCAAACAAAGGTTTCTGTACCAAATATTAAGTTCTRCTTTTCTGATGTATCAAATACTTATGTCATGCAATAAAATGCAAATTAATTACTTTAAAATCATACAATGTGATTTTCTGGATTWTTGTTTTAGATTCCGTCTCTCACAGTTGAAGTGTACCTATGATATAAATTACAGACCTCTACATGCTTTGTAAGTAGGAAAACCTGCAAAATCGGCAGTGTATCAAATACTTCTTCTCCCCACTGTATGAAAAGATATTATATGATAAAGATGTGGTGCTGGTGATGTTATACACTTCTCCAATCAATGTTGAGATCTGATAATCACGGTACTCCATCTTGTTTATTTTTTTGTTTATCTGTCGGCCCCAGCCTCGAACTCAGGCCCTGTGTGTAGTTAACTGACCCCTCTATGCCCATTCATCACCATTTTACCGGTTGTAGTCTTAGCTGATTAGCTGTTGTTGTCTTACCCGTTGTTGCCTTAGCTATGTCTTCCAATTAACACCTGTGATTGCTTTATGCCTATCTCAAATATCAATATGCCTTGTATATTGTTGTTTAGGATAGTTATCATTGTTTTAGTTTATTCCGGAGCCCCGAGACCCACTCAACATGCCTCAGATACCTCCTTTGTCCCACCTCGCACACATGCGGTGACCTCACCCAGCATAACTAGGATGTCCAGAGATGCAACCTCTCTTATCTTCACAAAATGCCTGGGTTCACCTCCACTGTACCCGCACCCCACCATACCCGTCTATACATTATGGCCTGAATCTATTCTACCATGCCCAGAAATTTGCTCCTTTTATTCTCTGTCCCTAACGCACTACACGACCAGTTTTGATAACCTTTAGCCGTACCCTTATCCTAGTCCTCCTCGGGTGATGTGGAGGTTAACCCAGGCCCTGCGTGTCCCCAGACACTCTCATTTGTTGACTTCTGTGACCAAAAAAGCCTTGGTTTCATGCATGTTAACATCAGAAGCCTCCTCCCTAAGTTTGTTTTACTCATCTGCTTTAGCACACTCCGCCAWCCCTGATGTCCTTACCGTGTCTGAATCCTGGCTTAGGAAGGCCACCAAAAATTCTGAGGTTTCCATCCCCAACTACAAAATGTTCCATCAAGATAGAACTGTCAAAGTGGGATGAGTTGCAATCTACTGCAGAGATAGCTTGCAAAGTTCTGTCATACTTTCCAGGTCTATGCCCAAACAGTTTGAGCTTCTAATTTTAAAAATGATCCTCCCCAGAAATAAATCTCTCACTGTTTTAGACCCCCCTCAGCTCCCAGCTGTGCCCTGGACACCATATGTGAATTGATTGCCCCCCATCTATCTTCAGAGTTCGTTCTGTTAGGTGACCTAAACTGGGATATGCTTAACACCCCGGCAGTCCTACAATCTAAGCTAGATGCCCTCAATCTCACACAAATTATCACGGAACCCACCAGGTACAACCCAAAATACGTAAACATGCCCTCCAAATACACCTCTGCTGTTTTCAATCAGGATCTCAGTGATGGGTCCGCGGTCAAACGACCACCCCTCATCACTGTTAAACGCTCCTAAAAACACTTCTGCAAGCAGGCCTTTCTAATCGACCTGGCCCGGGTGWCCTGGAARAATATTGACCTCATCCTGTCAGTAGAGGATGCCTGGTTACTCCTTAAAAAGTACTTTCCTCACCATCTTTAATAAGCATGCCCCGTTAATTTATTTTTTAACTAAGAACAGATATAGCCCTTGGTTCACTCCAGACCTGACTGCCCTCCACCAGCACAAAAACATCCTGTGGCAGACTGCAATAGCATCGAATAGTCCCCGCGATATGCAACTGTTCAGGGAAGTCTGGAACCAATATACACAGTCAGTCAAGAAAGCAAAGGCTAGCTTTTTCAAACAGAAATTTGCATCCTGTAGCTCTAACTACAAAAAGTTCTGGGACACTGTAAAGTCCATGGAGAACAAGAGCACCTCCTCCCAGCTGCCCACTGCTCTGAGGCTAGGAAACACTGTCACCACCGATAAATCCACAATAAATCGAGAATTTCAATAAGCATTTCTCTACAGCCCCAAACTGTTATAGACCTATATCCATCCTGCACTGCCTTTCTAAAGTCTTCGAAAGCCAAGTTAAGAAACAGATCACTGACCATTTCGAATCCCACCGTACCTTCTCCGCTGTGCAATCTGGTTTCCGAGCTGGTCACGGGTGCACCTCATCCACGCTCAAGGTACTAAACGATATCATAACCACCATCGATAAAAGATTGTACTGTGCAGCCGTATTCATCGACCTGGCCAAGGCTTTCGACTCTGTCAATCACCACATTCTTATCGGCAGACTCAATAGCCTTTGTTTCTCAAATGACTGCCTCGCCTGATTCACCAACTACTTCTCAGACAGAGTTCAGTGTGTCAAATCGGAGGTCCTGTTGTCCGGACTTCTGGCAGTCTCTATGGGGAAACCACACGGTTCAATTCTCAGGCCGACTCTTTTCTCTGTATATATCAATAATATTGCTCTTGCTGCGGGTGATTCTCTGATCCACCTCTATGCAGACGACACCATTCTGTATTCATCTGGCCCTTCTTTGGACACTGTGTTAACAAACCTCCAAACGAGCTTCAATGCCATACAACACTCCTTCCGTGGCCTCCAACTGCTCTTAAAAACCTCTTGACGCTAGGGGTCAGAATTTTTTTTTTCTTAAAATATCATTCCAAGGTAAATGTACATTTTCTCTGGCCCAGATCGTAGAATATGCATATAATTTACAGATTAGGATAGAAAACACTCCAAAGTTTCCAAAACTGTCAAAATATTGTCTGTGAGTATAACAAAACGTATTCTGCAGACGAAAACATAACCCGGAAGTGATTTTTTTACTGTGTTTCCTGGCCCGTCTTTCTTCCATTTAAAGGGGTATCAACCAGATTCCATTTCCAATGGCTTCCTCAGGCTGTGACCAGGCTTTAGACATAGTTTCAGGCTTTTATTTAGAAAAATGAGCGAGATGTTTCATAAGTAGTCAGGTGTCCTCTGAATAGTTCCTGCGCGCGCGAGAGGAGCTCTCCATTTTCCTTTTGTCTCTTAAAGAATAGGTTATGGTCCGGTTGAAATATTATCGATTATGTTTGTTAAAAACAACCTGAGGATTGATTATAAAAAACATTTGACATGTTTCTACGACCATTACGGATACTTTTTGAAATTTGTCGAACGGAACACGGCTTTGGTTTTCTCAACATAATGCGCAACCCAAATAGCGTTTTTTTGTGATAGAAGTAATATTTATCGAACAAAAATAACATTTGTTGTGTAACTGGGAGTCTCGTGAGTGGAAACATACGAAGATTATCAAAGGTAAGCGATTAATTTTATTGCTTTTCTGACTTTCGTGACCATGCTAATTTGGGGCTAGCTGTTGTAGCATTGAGAGCTACACTCACAAAAGCTTGGATTTCTTTCGCTGTAAAATATATTTTCAAAATCTGACACGATAGGTGGATTAACAACAAGCTAGGCTGTGTTTTGGTATATTTCACTTGTGATTGCATGATTATAAATATTTTTTGTAATATTTTTGCATTTGGCGCCCTGCAATTCTAGCGGTTGTTTAGAAAAGTGATCCCGTAAAAGGGATCTGTAGCGCAGAGAAGTTAAGCTCTAGTAAAACTAAATGCATGCTTTTCAACCGATCGCTGCCTGCACCCGCCCGACTAGCATCACTGCTCTGGACGGTTCTGACTTAGAATATGTGGACAATTACAAATACCTAGGTGTCTGGCTAGACTGTAAACTCTCCTTCCAGACTCATATTAAACATCTCCAATCAAAAATTAAATCAAGAATCTGCTTCCTATTCCGCAACAAAGCCTACTTCACTCACACCACCAAACATACCCTTGTGAAACTGACTATCCTACCGATCCTCGACGATGTCATTTACAAAATAGCCTCCAACACTCTACTCAGCAAACTGGATGCAGTCTATCACAGTGCCATCCGTTTTGTCACCAAAGCCCCATATACCACCCACCACTGCGACCTGTATGCTCTCGTCGGCTGGCCCTCGCTACATATTTGTCGCCAGACCCACTGGTTCCAGGTCATCTATAAGTCTTTGCTAGGTAAAGCTGCGCCTTATCTCAGCTCACWGGTCACGATAACAACACCCACCCGTAGCAAACGCTCCAGCAGGTATATCTCACTGGTCATCCCCAAAGCCAACACCTCCTTTGGCCGCCTTTCCTTCCAGTTCTCTTGGCCGCCTTTCCTTCCAGTTCACTGCTGCCAATGGCTGGGACGAATTGCAAAAATCGCTGAAGCTGGAGACTTATATCTCCCTCACTAACTTTAAACATCAGCTATCCGAGCAGCTAACAGATACGCTGCAGCTGTACATAGCCAATCTGTAAATAGCCCACCCAATCTACCTTCCCTCTTCCCCATATTGTTTTCATTTACTTTTCTGCTCTTTTGCACACCAGTATYTCTACTTGCACATCATCATCTGCATATCCATCACTTCAGTGTTAATTTTGCTAAATTGTAATTACTTGCTACTTACTATGTCCTATTTATTGCCTTACCTCCTCACGCCATTTACACACTGTATATAGACTTTCTTTTTTTATATTGTGTTATTAACTGTACGCTTGTTTATTCCATGTGTAACTCTGTGTTGTTGTTTGTGTCGCACTGCTTTGCTTTATCTTGGCCAGGTTGCAGTTGTAAATGAGAACTTGTTCTCAACTAGCCTACCTGGTTAAATAAAGGTGAAATTAAAAATAAAAAAATTCTGCGCAGTGCAAGAAGAGGCGTTGGCCAATTTCATATTGTCAACCAAATACATTTGTAAAATCCTTTCGGGCTACATTCCAGCTAAACTAGGAGTGGAGAGTTAACTACCGGTACTTACAAAAAGCGTGCATCTAACAAAGAGCTACGAAAGTAAGTAAATAACCATATTAGACTTCAAGACATAAGGTAATTTTGTCAAACGCTCATTCAACATATTTACTGCTACTTTATTCAATCCTGTTTTAAAAGTCTCCCTAACAGTTTACATTCCCTGACACCAACCAGAAATGTTTCCTTGGCCAAATATTCCCAGATTTTCATAAAACAGTCACATAAGTGTTCTCTTATTTTTCTGGATCACCAAAAGAGTAGGCTACGTACACTTCAATTATCTCACGCTGTGCAGCTGGGGGAGATGTGTGTGTGCTTGGCATTATATAGTGCCAAATTCCTACTGCCCCCCCCAAAAAAAAGTTTCGGTAGGTGCCCTGGAGCCCCAAATGCGGTGGTCAGTCAGGTCCTGTATTCAGCATGTTTGTCATAAAAACGCTGTCATGTAATTTCGAAATATTTTATCATGGCATGAAATGGAAATTAAGTTGTGTCATGACTAACTGGCATCTTGTGGGAAACTGTCGTAACTAGCAAAGCTAACGCATTAGCAAGAAAGTCGAGATAGCCAGCTGAGAATTCGCAACTCCCCAAATCTATGTAACTACCGTTACACAGAGTTTATCTGCTATGTCGCTACATCACATCTCGAGTTGAGAATGATCAGCTAGGAGCTGGCTAGCTAACGTTAGCTAGGCTAGTAGGCTACAACACGTTAGTTAGCTGACTTTTTAGCCAGTTAACTTAGTTTCATTGCTAGTTTATTATTATAMAATTGCGAAGTTGTCAGCTGCTGCCTTGTAAGAATCACATGCTAAATAGTTACAGGCATCATTAGCCAAACAGCTAGTTAGTTAGTCTGACTTCCATCCATATGAAATATGGAATAAGGTTCTGATTTTTCAGAATAGTATTCTAGAGCTCTTCAGAATTCATACCTTATTTTTTATATATACCTGCTGATGTAGCTACTGTAGACCGCTTCTGGAGGCGGTTGAAGAAGCACGGATTTTGTCGTTGAATTTCTTTCAATCTGAAGTCAAATATGCAGCTATTTCCCAAAATTATCTCTTTCAGGCAGTCCGTCTGGGAATCCTCTTCCTTTAAATGGAGTCGTGGCACTTTGAGCTGGCTCGCATCGGGCCAGTGAGGGGGTTCGATTAATATCGCCCGGTCGCCCGTGTAGAGGTGTTTTGCAACGACTGAAAATTAATTGCTTTCGATTTTAAACCGGGCTGTTCCCGGCGTGAGCCAGGCGCCCGGTTCAAAACCCACGGCGAAATCGGCTCAAAACAAAAGTGACTTAATTAAGTACGTGTGTAAATTGGTAGGATTCTGTKTTTTCCCATGGAAAAGTGATTGATTTTTATTTTAAAAACGCTTTATCTGCTTTCCCAAAGATTTGTTTTTTTAAATGCAAACATTTATTTTATGTTGACAAAATGACTGAGCCGCGCACAGATTAGAGAATGGTGCTCCTCCCTCCCCGCGTTCGCCCGATGTTTGACGGCATTTGCTTAAACACCGACTCTGATTTTGTGCCCATGTCCCTGTTAGATATTGGGCTGGTGCGATTATGCTGAACAGCACGGCACCGGTCCATGGCCCGTGACGTGCCGGGCAAAAGCGGTGAGGGAGGAGCGCCTTTCTCAAATCGAACAGTAATCTGCGCAGTTCAGTCATGTTGTCATCAAGGCAGCATGGTGCATCGTCCACAAACAAATAACATTTATTTTCCATAAAATATGTTATTCATTGGGAAGGCAGATAAAGCATTTTCATCAAAATCCTTCATTACTTCTCGTGCTTAATTACGTCACTTTTGTTTTGAGCCGATTTCGCCGTGGACTTTGAATGGGGCACCTGGCTCACATCCCGGAGGCAACCCGGTCCCAAAACTAATGCAATCAATTTGTGCTAAACACGGCCACACCGCCACTACTAAACATGAATCCCATCATTAATCCACAAGATTCCTAATTGGCTAAATCTACTCAATCAATGGAACCAACGATGTCTGTAGCTCACAATGGAAAGTGTTTCTGGGAGTTGTTGTTTAAATACTCGTTGGAATTACTTGGCTTGAACGGTGAAAGCTCGTTCTTAAAACTACAACAGATGTGGAGACTAGGCACACTGGCAAGGGTGTGAGCATCACATATTATTTCCATGCCCCCTTTGTGGACACGATTTCATTCGAGAATATTCAAGGTAGCTATGCACATCTGTTTCTGGCACAGGAGGTTGGTGGCACCTTCATTGAGAAGGATGGGCTCTTGGTAATGGCTGGAGCAGAATAAGTGGTATGGTATCAAATGCCAATCCATTTGCTCTGTTTCGGCCCGTATGATGAGCCGTCTTCCCCTAAGCAGCCTCCACTGGTTTCTGGATGTCCAGAGGTGTAACATTGCAGTGCTTTGCTCTGCAACATAGGGTAGAATAGAGAATTCCAAGTCAGATATTGAATTCCATAGAGAATAGGAATATGAAACAGTCCTCTGTCTTTTGAGTAGCCTATATCTAATCAGATTAGGTCATTTTGGAGTTTGTGGTGAGTACAATAGAATAGAACTGAATAGAATAACTTTGTTTTCAGGGTGAATTGACCATGATGGTTGCCATCCCTTTTCCCAGGCAACCATGTGAAGAAAAACCGAGATCACGCAGACAGTCATCCAGAGTTACACAAGAAGTGACCATCAATCAATCAAATCTATTTTAAAAAGCCCTTTTTACATTAGCAGTTCTCACAAAGTGCTATACAGAAACCCAGCCTAAAACCCCAAACAGCAAGCAATGCAGAGGCAGAAGCACATTGTCTAGGAAAATCTCCCTAGAAGGGAGGAACCTAGGAAGAAACCTAGAGAGGAACCAGGCTCAGAGGGGGTGGCCTGTCCTCTTCTGCCTGTACCGAGTAGATAACGGTTAGGATGGTGGGGCTCTATCCGGGAGAAGGTAGCACGCCCTGTGAAGTCAGGTTAGGTCAAGGGTCTACAGCTGCAGTCGTAACAGCAACATGACAAGGTGGATTGGGTACAGGAACAGCCAGGAGTTCTGTAAAAAGTACACATACCGGTATTCAAAGAGGAGTCTGTAATTTGTTTTCTAATGATCTTTTCGTTAAAGAAAGTTCAATGTGACAACTTGATCCAAACTTTAGGTCAGAGAACCTTCCACATACGTCACATACGTCACACAAAGATAATAGATGGAAATAGATCTCTATGCTGTCAAATATGTCACTTCAGCACTACAGCCTCTGTTCAGCCATCACCTTCTAATGCGTCACAACCACACCTATCACACAAAGAAAATAGATGGAAATAGATCTCTGTGCTGTGAAGTGATGGCAGCAACCTGTGCATTCAACAGAGCTCTTACATTTCCCTTTAGGGAATACAGTATCCTCTACCTTCACCACTGACAGTGCTGTTCCAAACCATCCACTCCAGGGCCATCACAACTGCACCTGTTGGATGTGCTGAAATGTCATTGGTCGCTGTAGGCTACACACACACACTTCCTGACGTGTGCCAAAATGTAATTTTCTCCAACTGCTAGCTGCAGTCACCAGGATAACAATGTAGGCTACACACACACACTTCCTGATGTGTGCCAAAATGTAATTTTCTCACACAGCTAGCTGCAGGCACCAGGATAACACTGTTAGAAACACTGTCAGCACCGCAGTGACGTCTCTGTTTTTCGGACGTCTGCTGCTGCTGTTAGTGTGTGTGTGTGTGTTACCTTGTCAGCCTTATCTGTTAGCGAAAGAAACGCACACCTGTTTAGGCGAGGTGCTGACTAGCGGAGTAGAACACTTGAAAAATAAAATAGAGCCGCACACTCTAGGAGCTCAGATGCAATAATTTATTAACCTAATAACCAACGTTTCGACAGACAAGTTGTCTTCATCAGGGTATAATAACCTTGTCAGCCTTGCCTGTACTCAACACCTCACCTTCTCTTTCTCCTTTCCGTCCTTTCTACTGAACACAAAAGACTGCTTCTCTCAGGCGTCTATGACATATCAGCTCCTATGAGAGAAAGGTCATATTTTGGTAATGCTGTAGCCATATTCAACTCCATCTATTACAATGCTGTTGAAGCTTACATACAGGGCTGGTCCTGGACGTTCTGCCGCCCTAGGCAAGGCAAAAATCAAGACAATAAAATGTATAACCAATAGAAGTTCTTCCCTAAAAGCTGCCTGGGTGTAAACAAACATATTCTCGTTTCAAAAAGAGAAAAGCTCAATTAATAGGGACAGAACACCAAATATAATTTTTTTGTATCCCCTCGAATATTATAGGCTGCAGTTTAGCTTCAGATTGTCATAGAGATTAATCAATACATCCCCATATGGATCGGAGTCATGTCTTTGCGGGCATTTTAGAGATTGTTTTTACCATAAGGCATTGTTGCTATATACACAAAGTCATAAAACGAAGAACGGAATCCGGTCAATCCTCCAATGTTGACAAATTAATTGTTCTTGTGCACACAAAAATATTTGTTTACCAGTGACACAGTAAAAACTATAACTGCATACATAACCTAAAAAAAGGAAACGCTGAATTAATGAAAGGAAATGCTAAAAGTACTGCTTAGGATTTATTAATTTGATCCATGATTAGTGAACATACTGTATAATGATGTTAAACATKTTGATGCATGTTGGGCCCAACACCAGCCCGATACAGCATTTACAATACAGCCTACCACAGTATGTTGCTATGCAATCTGGTTTCCGAGCAAGTTATGGGTGCACCTCAGCCACACTCAAGGTCCTAAACGATATCATAACCGCCATTGATAAAAGACAATACTGTGCAGCTGTATTCATCAACCTGGCCAAGGCTTTCGACTCTGTCAATCCCCACATTCTTATCGGCAGACTCTATAGCCTTGGTTTCTCAAATGACTGCCTCGCCTGGTTCACCAACTACTTCTCAGACAGAGTTCAGTGTGTCAAATCGGAGGGCCTGTTGTCCGGACCTCTGGCCAGTCTCTATGGGGGTGCCACAGGGTTAAATTCTCAGGCAACTCTTTTCTCTCTACATCAATGATGTCGCTCTTGCTGCTGGTGATTCTCTGATCCACCTCTACGCAGACGACACCATTCTGTATACTTCTGGCCCTTTGGACACTGTGTTAACAAACCTCCAGACGAGCTTCAATGCCATACAACTCTCCTTCCGTGGCCTCCAACTGATCTTGAATACAAGTAAAACTAAATGCATGCTCTTCAACCGATCGCTGCCCTGCACCTGCCTGCACGTCTAGCATGACTACTCTGGACGGTTCTGACTTAGAATATGTGGACAACTACAAATACCTAGGTGTCTGGTTAGACTGTAAACTCTCCTTCCAGACTCACATTAAGCATCTCCAATCCAAAATTAAATCTAGAATCGGCTTCCTATTTCGCAGCAAAGCATCCTTCACTCATGCTGCCAAACATACCCTCGTAAAACTGACTATCCTACCAATCCTTGACTTCGGCGATGTCATTTACAAAATAGCCTCCAACACTCGACTCAGCAAATTGGATGCAGTCTATCACAGTGCCATCCGTTTTATCACCAAAGCTCCATATACTGCCTGTATGCGACCTGTATGCCTCTCGTTGGCTGGCCCCCGCTTCATATTTGTCGCCAAACCCACTGGCTCCAGGTCATCTATAAGGGTCTTTGCTAGGTAAAACAAATAAAATATATAATAGCTATAGTATATGTGTCAATCCATTTTAATTCAATAACTATTTGACAGCATCCATTTTGATTTAAACAAAACTTTCCATACATGTTTGCCCATGGAAGAAGTGGTCGGAAAGTGACTTTTTGGACCTGAATCCCAAAACATTCAGRAGTTTAAGGTGCTCAAAGTTGTCCATTTTGAATACCCCACCATACCATGAAACATCCATGTCTTCATCACTGGGAAAGATAAACGGTTGAGTTTGATATAATTTAAAAGCTTACAAACACTCTTCTCAAACAACTTTATTATTTCTTGAAATAAATATTTTAAATTAAAATTGTAATAAAATAAAAAAAACTTTAATGTCAATTATCTATCCGCATAGGTTGTACTGTAGCTTAGACCCTATTTCACATCGTCTGAGGATTTTGTGTTGTGCCCTCATCGGTTGAGACACAACATGCTCTTGAATAAAGCGGGGCATTTCAATCATAGAAATAACATTTATAGAATGGGCCTATCCCTTCAGACCACAGACCATTAGCTGGCACACCATTGAAATTTAAATAAAATTGACATTTTTACTACTAATTACTACCACAAAGATGACCGCCGGCCCACCCACCGTTGAATGTTATGTCTGTTGTATTATCTATATTTATATGATTTCAATAGGTTTCCTATGGAGGATTGACAGTATAATTTAAAACAACAGATATTCCCATTCAAGTCAACATTCTCTCGTGTGAACCTCCAACCATCTTTGTGGTAYCATTTGAAAGACAAAATTTCAATTTTATTCATATTTTAGTATGTTTATTAGCCAAAACATGTGTCTCAACTGATGGCGGGCACAACACAAACACCTTTGTGGTTGAATTTGTGTTTAAAATTCACTGCTCGAATGAGGGACCTTACAGACAATTGTATGTGTGGGGTACAGAGATTAGGTAGTCATTCAAAAATCATGTTAAACACTATTATTGCACACAGAGTGAGTCCATGCAATTTATTATGTGAGTTCTTAAACACATTTTTAGTCCTGAACTTATTTAGACTTGCCATCACAAAAGGGGTTGAATACTTATTGACTCACTTTTCATTTGTAATTCATTTGTAAACATTTCTCAAAACATAATTCCACTTTTACATTATGGGGTAAGTGTGTAGATCAGTGACACAAAATCTAAATTGAATCCATTTTAAATTCAGGCTGTAACACAACAACATTTAGAAAAAGTCAAGGGGTGTAAATACTTTGTGAAGGCACTCTACCCTTGACACAGACTACACTTCAGTGCTCTGTGGTGTGTGAGCCTCATGTGAAGTACTTTCAGATGCATAACCCTTAAGTGCCAACCAACTGACTAAGGGGAACACAGTTCAAGTCATGCGTGTTTCATCTTTAAGTTCAACCCAGCATGAAGGAGAGCCTGAAGCACTTTCTTTCCTGGGCCTGTACTGAGACTAAGAGTATGACCACGGACCCTGAAGCCTATGTTTTTGTGCTGCTTTGCCCTCTGGCTCCGTTTCCTCATTTTTGGCAACACCATGTGACTCATATCCAGCTCCTAAAAGTAAAACATTGGATGCGTCCCAAATGGCAGCCCACGCCCTATAAAGTTCACCACTGATGACCAGGGCCCATATGGTTCAACAGACAGTGAGAAGAGAGACATGCAGATAGGAGACAAGAACACAGCTCCATCCAAGGATAGCCAGCCAGATGCTGAGAGAACATTCCAGATTCTCCACCAACGCCATTACACTGCCATCCGTGTGTGTGTGTGTGTGTGTGTGTGTGTGTGTGTGTGTGTGTGTGTGTGTGTATACGTACGTGTGTGTGTGTGTGTGACCTATCAGCCTGCTCTGATAGCCCATGTTAATGGTTGACTCCCATCCAACGGGAGAATTCGGACAGAAACAGGGAGAGACTAGCTACCTCGACTTGTCCAATAAGAACGCCGTTTTTGTTTTCGCTTTCCGTTGCAAAATAAGAAGTTCAAGTTTCAACTTAATTTGTTCCAGAGGGCAATTGGTTTGCAGCAAAGAAGCATAAAAACAACATTGAACATATCAAATCCACAATGACAGTTTTAGGAAATACAGTGGACTACTACATCAAGTCATAGGGCTGACACCATCAATACTAATATATACAGTAGGCCTACTTCGTGTGTGCTCTAGTGAATACAGCCCTGGCTTGAACTTTTGATGTGTCCTGTTCTCTTTGGTTCTTCTCCAGTGAGGTTTTGTGTGACACACACTGGAGTTGCAGTGGTTCCAACACTCAGCCACAGGACTTACTGTAGGAGTCACTGACTCTGTAAGTCAGTAGTAGTCTACTATCACTGTTGCAGAGGTTCTTTCGAACTGTCAACCACAGCTGGCTTTAGGAAACAGGACCTAGTGGTCACTCTGACCCTGTGAGTCGGTAGTAGGAGGCTACAGTCAGGCCTGGTCAACCCAACTGGGGCGTGACTGGATAGATCGGAGTAAAGTATAAAAGTTGCCCGTAGCCACAGATCTAGGATCAGCTTACCATACCTAAATCCTAACCTTAACCATTAAGAGGAGAAACACAAAACTAACGTTAGATCAGTGTCAAGAAGAAACTATATCCTACTCCTCTGTCTCATATGAAGGACTCTGGTTACCTTCTACCTTTAACAACTGATTTAAGGTCAGCTTTCTTAACATCAACAAGAAATGCATTAGAAGTCATGACGTCTGCAGTATGGCGAAAGCTGGTGTGGCTGACTTGAGAGCCGGTTGTGTGTGTGTGTATAATTGGCCTTAACCATTATGTCACCAGTCACCTCACCGAAAGAGCCAGGGAGGGGCATTCGTACTTAAAGACATTTAAACTGCAATTACCAGAAAACAAGTTTGACATGTTTCATAACATGAGAGACAAAGAGGTAACACTTCACTATTCTTAGAATAATTTATTAAGGGTTTATAAGCGGTTCAGCCATATCTCTTATAATCCCAGAGTACTCACCAAGGCTCTATGACAGCCTTGGCAACATACTGTAGTGTATATTCCCTCCATGGAATTGCCTTTGGACGAGTTCATTGAACAGGAAGGCACAAGTCTTTATCGAATATTTTTTACATTCAAACAACTCTTCTAATTTACTCAAACATCAACATGGCCTATTAGACCACTTTCCATTGGTGCTGATAGACGTGAGTTTGAATCCAAAATCGTACCCTATTCCCTATATAGTGCACTTCTTTTGACCAGAGAGCTATGGGCCCTGCTCAAAAGTAGTGTACTACATGGGGAATAGGGTGCCATTTGGGACASAACCATCGTGAACACGATTTGTCATTCTGCAGTTGAATAGTGAGTGTTATTTGCCAGTCAGGCTGCTGTGTGGGAAATGACTGTTTGCTCTCCACATGTTACAACAATGTTTGCTCAGGAAGTCTAGGGCTCCAGAGTGGTGCAGTGGTCTAAGACACTGCATCTCAGTGCAAGAGGCATCACTGCAGTAGCTGGTTCGAAATCAGGCTGCATCACATCTGGCCATGATTGGGAGTCCCATATTGGCCCAGCGTCGTCCGGGTTTGGCTGGGGTAAGCCGTCATTGTAAATAAGAATTTGTTCTTAAATGACTTGTCTAGTTAAATAAAGGTTAAAAAATATATATTTTTAAGAAAGTCTCAGCACAGCCCTCACATTGGAGGAGGAAGAGACACGCACAAATTCCACAACCTCGAAGCACATTTCCTCCAGAGCTTATGGTTCTGTGAAGAGGAAGGTAAAACGAGCTGCAATACTAGGTGCAAGAATCTACACTGAACAAAAATATAAAACTCAACAAGTAGAAGTGTTGGTCCCATGCATCATGAGCTGAAATAAAAGATCCCAGAAATTGTCCATACTCACAAAATGCCTATTCAAATCAAATTTAATTTGTCACATGCGGTGTAGACCTTACCGTGAAATGTTTAGCTCAAACCAGATGGAATGGCGTATCGCTGCAGAATGCTGTGGTAGCCATGCTGGTTAAGTGTGCCTTGAATTATAAATAAGCACCCTCACACCATCACACCTCCTCCTCCATGCTTCACGGTGGGAACTACACATGCGGAGATCATCCGTTCATCTACTTTGCATCTCACAAAGACACGGCAGTTGCAACCAAAAATCCCCAAATTTGGAATCATCAGCCCAAAGGACTGATTTCCATGAGTCTAATGTCCATTTATTGGCACAAGCAAGTCTCATTATTATTGGTGTCCTTTAGTAGTGGTTTCTTTGCAGCAGTTCGACTATGAAGGCCTGATTCACACAGTGTCCTCTGAACAGTTGATGTTGAGATGTGACTGTTACTTGATGCATTTATTTGGGATGCAATCTGAGGTGCAATTAACTCTAACTCTAAACTTATCATTCGCAGCAGAGGTAACACTGGGTCTTCCTTTCCTGTGGCGGTCCTCATGAAAGCCAGTTTCATCATAGCGATTGATGTTTTTTGTGACTGCACTTGAAGAAATCTTAGCAGTTCTTGACATTTTCCGGATTGACTGACCGTCAGGTCTTAAAGTAATGATGGACTGTCGTTTCTTTTAGCTTGTTTGAGCTGTTCTTACCATAATATGGACTTGGTCTTTTACCAATTAGGGCTATCTTCTGTATACCAACCATACCTTGTCACAACACAACTGATTGGCTCAAAAGCATTAAGAAGGGCCTCCTGAGTGGCGCAGTGGTCTAAGGCACAGTGCTTATCGCAGTGCTAGCTGTCTCCTGAAGGGAAAAAGGTGTTGTCACAACTGTCTAGGTGTGTTTGGACCATGATAGTTCGTAGGTGATGTGGACACCAAGTAACTTGAACCTCTTGACCCGCTCCACTACAGCCCCGTCGGATTTAATGGGGGCCTGTTCAGCCCGCCTTTTCCTGTAGTCCATGATCAGCTCCTTTGTCTTGCTCACATTGACGGAGAGGTTGTTGTCCTGGCACCACACTTCCAGGTCTCTGACCTCCTCCCTATAGGCTGTCTCATCATTGTTGTGTCGTCAGCAAACTTAATGATGGTGTGAAGTCGAGTTTGGCCACGCAGTTGTGGGTGAACATGGAGAACAGGAGGGGACTAAGCACACACCCCTGAGGGGCCCCAGTGTTGAGGATCAGCGTGGCAGATGTGTTGTTACCTACCCTTACCACCTTGGGGCGGCCCGTCAGGAAGTCCAGGATCCAGTTGCAGAGGAAGGTGTTTAGTCCCAGTGTCGTTAGCTTAGTGATGAGCTTTGTGGGCACTATGGTGTTGAATGCTGAGCTGTAGTCAATGAACAGCATTCTCACAGAGGTGTTCCTTTAGTCCAGGTGGGAAAGGGCAGTGTGGAGTGAGATTGAGATTGCGTCATCTGTGGATCTGTTAGGGCGGTATGCGAATTGGAGCAGGTCTAGGGATTCCGGGATGATGTGAGCCATGACCAGCCTTTCAAAGCACTTCATGGCTACCGACGTGAGTGCTACGGGGCGGTAATCATTTAAGCAGGTTACCTTCGCTTTATTGGGCACAGGGACTATGGTGGTCTGCTTGAAACATGTAGGTATTACAGACTTGTTCAGGGAGAGGTTGAAAATGTCAGTGAATACACTTGCCAGTTGGTCCGCACCTGCTTTGAGTACTCGTTCTGGTCATCCGTCTGGCCCCGCGGCTTTGTGAATGTTGACCTGTTTAAAAGGTCTTGCTCACATCAGCTACGGAGAGCGTGATCACACAGTCGTCTGGAACAGCTGGTGCTCTCATACATGCTTCAGTGTTGCTTGCCTCAATGCGAGCATAAAAGGCATTTAGCTCATTTGGTAGGCTCGCGTCACTGGGCAGCTCGCGGCTGGGTTGCCCTTTGTAGTCCGTAATAGTTTGCAAGCCCTGCCACATCCGACGAGCGTCAGAGCCTGTGTAGTAGGATTCAATCTTAGTCCCGTATTGATGCTTTGCCTGTTTGATGGTTCGTCTATGGGTGTAGCGGGATTTCTTATAAGCATCCGGATTAGTGTCCCTCTCTTTGAAAGCGGCAGCTCTAGCCTTTAGCTCGGTGCAGGTGTTGCCTGTAATCCATGGCTTCTGGTTGGGATATGTACGTACGGTCATTGTTGGGACGACATCATCGATGAAGCCAATGACAGATGTGGTGTACTTCTCAATGCCATTGGATGAATCCTGGAACATATTCCAGTCGGTGCTAGCAAAACAGTCCTGTAGATTAGAACTCGTGTCATCTGACCACTCCCATATTGAGCGAGTCACTGGTACTTCCTGCTTTAGTTTTTACTTGTAACCAGGAATCAGGAGGATAGAATTATGGTCAGATTTGCTAAATGGAGGGCGAGGGAGACCTTTGTATATGTCTCTGTGTGTGGAGWAAAGGTGGTCTAGAGCTTTTTCCTCAGGTTGCACGTGACATGCTGGTAGAAATGAGGTAAAACGAATGTAAGTTTTCCTGCATTAAAGTCCCCGAACACTAGGAGTGCCGCTTCTGGAAGAGCATTTTCTTATTTGCTTATGGTCTTATACAGCTCGTTGAGAGAGGTCTTAGTGCCAGCATCGCTTCGTGGTGGTAAATAGACGGCTACGAATAATATAGATGAGTACTCTCTTGGTAGATAGTGTGGTCTACAGCTTATCATGAGGTACTCTACCTCGGGCAAGCAATAACWAAAAAATTCTGTAATATTAGACATTGCGCAACAGCTGCTATTGACAAATAGACACACACCCCTGCCCCTTGTCTTATCAAACGTAGCTGCTCTGTCCTGCCGATGCACGGAAAACCCAGCCAGCTCTATATTATAACTTAAGATATTCGTTTTTAAATGTCCAGTTGGTAGGATAGTCTTAATCGTAGATCGTACAGTTTATTTTCCAATGATTGCACTTTGACTAATAGTACGGATGGTAGGAGGTTTACTCACTCGCCTATGAATTCTCACGAGGCACCCCGACCTCCGCCCCTTTTTTCACTGCCTTTTCTTCACACGAATGACAGGGACCTGGTCTCGAGAAAGCAGTATATCCTTCGCAATCGGACTCGTTAAAGGAAAAAAAGTATTTGTCCAGTTCGAGGTGAGTAAATCGCTGTTCTGATGTCCAGAAGCTCTTGGTCATAAGAAACAGTAGCAGCAACATTATGTACAAAATGAATTACAAACAATGTGAAAAAACAAACAAAAATAGCACAGTTGTTTAGGAGCCCGTAAAACGGCAGTCATCCCCTCCGGCGCCAAACTAATTTCTCTGTACAAATAAAAAGGACGCTCTAAAATGTGCAGTTTTGTCACACAAACTCAAGACCACCTTTACAAATACAGCACAATGCCACAGACGTCTCAAGTAGAGGGAGTGTGCAATTGGCATCCGGTTTGACACACTGAACTCTATCTGAGCAGTAGTTGGTGAACCAGACGAGGCAGTCATTTGAGAAACCAAGGCTGTTGAGTCTGCAGATAAGAATGCAGTGATTGACAGAGTCGAAAGCCTTGGCCAGGTCGATGAAGACGGCTGCACAGTACTGTCTTTTATCGATGGCGGTTATGATATCGTTTAGGACCTTGAGCGTGGCTGAGGTGCACTCGGAATCCAGATTGCATAGCGGAGAAGGTACAGTGGGATTCGAAATGGTCGGTGATCTGTTTGTTAACTTGGCTTTCGAAGACTTTAGAAAGGCATGGTAGGATAGACCTATGTCTGTAACAGTTTGGGTCTAGAGTGTCTCCCCCTTTGAAGAGGGGGATGACCGCGGTAGCTTTCCAGTCTTTAGGGATCTCAGACGATACAAAAGAGAGGTTGAACAGGCTAGTAATAGGGGTTGCAACAATTGCAGCAGATAGTTTTAGAAAGAGAGCGTCCAGATTGTCTAGCCCAGCTGATTTGTAGGGATCCAGATTTTGCAGCTCTTTCAGTACATCAGCTATCTGGATTTGGGTGAAGGAGAAATGGGGGAGGCTTGGGCAAGTTTCTGTGGGGGGTTGCAGAGCTGTTGACCAGGGTAGGGGTAGCCAGGTGGAAAGTATGGCCAACCGTAGAAAAATTCTTATTGAAATTCTAGATTATCGTAGATTTATTTGTGATGACAGTGTTTCCTAGCCTCAGTGCAGTGGGCAGCTGGGGGGAGGTGCTCTTGTTCTCCATGGACTTTACAGTGTCCCAGAACTTTTTGGAGTTTCTTCTACAGGATGCACATTTCTGTTTGAAAAAGCTAGCCTTAGCTTTCCTAACTGCCTGTGTATATTGGTTCCTAACTTCCCTGAAAAGTTGCATATCGCGGGGGCTATTCGATGCTAATGCAGTACGCCACAGGATGTTTTTGTGCTGGTCAATGGCAGTCAGGTCTGGAGTGAACCAAGGGCTATATCTGTTCCTGGTTCTACATTTTTTCAAATGGGGCATGCTTATTTAAGATGGTGAGGAAAGTACTTTTAAAGAGCAACCAGGCATTCTCTACTGACGGAATGAGGTCAATATCCTTCCAAGATACCCGGGCCAGGTCGATTAGAAAGGCCTGCTCATTGAAGTGTTTTAGGGAGCGTTTGACAGTGATGAGGGGTGGTCGTTTGACCGCGGACCCATTACGGACACAGGCAATGATCACTGAGATCCTTGTTGAAGACAGCCGAAATGTATTTAGAGGGCAGGTTGATCAGGATGATATCTACGAGGGTGCCCGTGTTTACGGATTTTGGGTTGTACCTGGGAGGTTCCTTGATAATTTGTGTGAGATTGAGGGCATCTAGCTTAGATTATAGGACTGCCGGGGTGTTAAGCATATCCCAGTTTAGGTCACCGAACAGTTCAAACTCTGACAATAGATGGGGGGCAATCAATTCACATATGGTGTCCAGGGCACAGCTKGGGGCTGAGGGGGAGTCTATAACAAGCAGCAACAGTGAGAGACTTATTTCTGGAAAGGTGGATTTTTAAAAGCAGAAGCTTTTACTGTTTGGGCACAGACCGGAATAGCATGACAGAAATCTCCACCCCCTTTGGCAGTTCTATCTTGGCGGATAATGTTGTAGTTGGGGATGGAAATTTCAGAATTTTTGGTGGCCTTCCTAGGCCAGGATTCAGACACGGCTAGGACATCAGGGTTGGCGGAGTGTGCTAAAGCAGATGAATAAAACAAACTTAGGGAGGAGGCTTCTGATGTTAACATGCATGAAACCAAGGCTTTTTTTGGTTACAGAAGTCAACAAATGATAGCGCCTGGGGAATAGGAGTGGAACTGGGGGCTACAGGGCCTGGGTTAACCTCTACATCACCAGAGGAAAAGAGGTGGAGTTGGATAAGGGTACGGCTAAASGCTATAAGAACTGGTCGTCTAGTGCATTGGGGACAGAGAATAAAAGGAGAAGATTTCTGGGCGTGGTAGAATAGATTCAGGGCATAATGTACAGACAATGGTATGGTAGGATGTGAGTACAGTGGAGGTAAACCTAGGCGTTGAGTGACGATGAGAGGTTTAGTCTCTGGAGGCACCAGTTAAGCTAGGTGAGGTCTCCGCATGTGTGTGGGGTGGGACAAAAGAGCTATATAAGGCATTTTGAGTGGGACTGAGGGCTATACAGTGAAATAAAACAAGAACTAGCTGAGACAGCAGTAGACAAGGCATATTGACATTAGAGAGAGGCATAAAGCAATCACTGGTGTTGATCAGGAGAGCTAAGACAACAATGGAGAAATGGCGATGGATGGGCAGAGCGGGTCAGTAAGGTAGTACATACAGGACCTGAGTTCAAGGCTGGGGCCGACAGGTAAACAAAATGAGGTACCGTGTTATTGAAACAGTCCAGGGGCATCAGCTGTGTAGCCGGGTGATCATAGGGTCAAAAGAGCAGCAATAGGTGAGTCAGGGTGCCGTTCGGTAGTCACTACTACGCTAGGCGAGCAGGGGTCAAAGCGTTGAAAAAAGCTAGCGGGCCGTGGCTAGTAGATGGTTTTTCGGCGATATGGTAACATAATAGCCTGTTGAGACCACATTGAGCGAKCACGTCGGCAGTCCAGTCGTGATGGCCAATTGGCAAAGGAGGTATTGTAGCCCTAGAATTAGCTGGTAAATGGGCCTAGCTCGAGGCTAGCTGGTGCTTGCTTCGGGACAGAGGCGTTAACTAACAGTAGCGATCCAGAGCTGCAGGAATCCGGTGATTGATAGAGAGAAGCAGTCCGATAAGCTCTGGGTTGATATCGCGCTGTGCAGACTGGCAGGTGTTGTCCGAGCTAAGGCTGGCTGGTGACCGAGAAAAAGGTGAAGACTGCTAGCCGTGGCTAACAAAGACTAGTAGCTAGTTAGCTGGCCAGCTCCTGATGGAAGTTCCAGTTATAAGGAATAAAAATAGCAGATCCGTACCACATTTGGTGAAGCGGGTTGCAGGAAAGTATATTTAGTTCGTAAATAGAAAATGAAATTAAGATATATACGACACAGGATAAGAAAGACAAATACACACGTCCTACTGCTACGCCATCTTGGATTGCCATTGACAGGCATGACTCAGGCCCATACTCTACACAGAACAGTGCGCCATAACCAATCAGAGCTGGGGTAGGCCTATATGCAAATAGACCATTGCCATATATGGATCTCTGCCATTCACTTTGAACTGGACTGTTTTTACAGCATGCGCAGTTATAGATCATTTGTAGTCAGCAATGGGGGAGTGATTGCTTCCTACAAGAGCACAAAACATGTGCATTTCTAGACAAGTCAGGTAAAGAGCTTTTTTTTGTCTTAAAAGGGGAGTGTTGTGTTTTGAGACAGGCTTGAATAAGCTTAGTAGCCAATAGGCAGAGGGTAGCATAATTTGTATGAGTCTCTATAATAACGGTAGGGGAATAATGATGCATTTAATTTTGTAAAGCGGTTTCTCGCATCAAAACAACATTTTCAGTCACCTCCTTGTCTGAAGGACAAGTGGATAAACATGTTAATGTCACGCCCTGCATGTTTTTTCCCAAAAGTCTCATGGAATGTAGGTCTACATTGAACGCCACACATTGGCTGCTACTGTAGGCTGAATGATAATACAGCCATTTCATTGTTAAAATGTTATGTGATGCATTTTTAATGTTCAACTAGCCACAGTAGCCTACTTGAACACTTAAAACTAACTTAAAGCAGGTACAGCCTCAGTGTTCACAGTAAACAGACGCCGGAAGTTGCACCTAAATTTCACAACTTTCAAGTTTACGCTCAGCAGACCTGAAATTTGCTGTGCCATTTTTGTTGTTGTTGAGGGAACGTTGATTTCCAATAATGTGAAATCCATAGATTAGGGCCTAATTTATTTATTTCAATTGACTGATATCCTTATATGAACTGTAACTCAGTAAAATCTTTTAAATTATTGCATGTTGAATTTATATTTTTGTTCAGTGTAAATCTGATTGTTGTAGCTAAAAGGCTTGTCAGTTATCAACACTTGGTTTGTACCTATGGAATTATCTTTCATCTTTGACAAACATTCAGAAAAAGACCAGTTTAAAGTACAAAATACAAGGTAGTGTATACATGTACAGTTCTGTAGATTGTAGACAGCGTCAGGCCTTAGGAAAGCTTTTACCAATCATATGATCACTGAACCCAAACAAGCAGAAGCGTGTTAAGAGCTCAGCCAGTGTATTTCAGAGGCCCCAGTGCAGGGCTGTAAAGAGCTCAGCCAGTGTATTTCAGAGGCCCCAGTGCAGGGCTGTAAAGACGCTCAGCCGTGTATTTCAGAGGCCCCAGTGCAGGGCTGTAAGAGAGTCCAGTGTTTCAGAGGCCCCAGTGCAGGGCTGTAAAGAGCTTCAGCCAGTGTATTTCAGAGGCCCCAGTGCAGGGCTGTAAAGAGCTCAGCCAGTTGTATTTCAGAGGCCCCAGTGCAGGGCTGTAAAGAGCTCAGCCAGTGTATTTCAGAGGCCCCAGTGCAGGGCTGTAAAGAGCCCAGCCAGTGTATTTCAGAGGCCCCAGTGCAGGGCTGTAAAGAGCTCGGCCAGTGTATTTCAGAGGCCCCAGTGCAGGGCTGTAAAGAGCTCAGCCAGTGTATTTCAGAGGCCCCAGTGCAGGGCTGTAAAGAGCTCAGCCAGTGTATTTCAGAGGCCCAGTGCAGGGCTGTAAAGGCCTCAGCCAGTGTATTCAGAGGCCCCAGTGCAGGGCTGTAAAGAGCTCGGCCAGTGTATTTCAGAGGCCCCAGTGCAGGGCTGTAAAGAGCTCGGCCAGTGTATTTCAAAGGCCCCAGTGCAGGGCTGTAAAGAGCTCAGCCAGTGTATTTCAGGCTGTAGGCCCGCTGGTTTGTTTAGTAGCGGTTGCTAAGAAGCACTCACCGAGCAAGATATGTAGCCACAGTGTGTTTTGGTAGTGACAAGTCCCTGAGGCACACTGGCATTTCCTCTCCACTCACCTACAGCAGACTGTCTGTCCCAATCTTATCTCAGGACACAGGATGAGTGACCAATCTTAACAGACACAGCGACGCATACACACAGTTTACTGTTCTAAGATATGGAAGTTCCTCTTACAGTTGAGTAAAGTTAGTCAAGATAAGTTCCACTTACAGTCCAAGGGGAAACTGCACCTAGCATTGTAACTGGGAGTCTTTTCCAGCAGAAATATATGCTACCTTCCCATGACACTCCCAAATATGTTGGCATCAAATCAGCATTGCCAATGATAGGCCTACTGTGGACCTTACTGTCAGAACAGACACATACTGTAGGTTCAACAGTATAGGGGCAACGCTCTGAGAGAAAGTACGTCATTACGTAGTAGTGTTTTTACTTCTTCATTCTAGTGTTTTAATTGCTATATTGTATTTACTTCGCCCCCATGGCCTATTTCTTGCCTTTACCTCCCTTACTCACATTGTATATAGACTTATTTTTCTACTGTATTATTGACTGTATGTTTGTTTTACTCCATGTGTAAAACTCTGTTGTTGTGTGTCGAACTGCTTTGCTTTATCTTGGCCAGGTCGCAGTTGTAAATGAAAACTTGTTCTCAACTTCCTACCTGGTTAAATAAAAGGTGAAATAAAATAAAAATATTAGTAGTTTAGGTTTTTGGTGAAGTCTACTCTCTCCTATCCTCTTCAGCATGCAGACTGCACCACCTGCTGGTGTGAAGATGCCATGGCCCCAGTGACAGTTGACGTTCACTTCAATAGTAATATGCTACTTCCAAATTCTTTTTTTTTTTTGCATATTGCTTAGTATCAGAATCAACCAATAATACGTCAGACATGTCCAAATTCTGAGTTGTCTTGAACGAGTCCATAGTATCAGAGTGATGATATCACACGCAGTTCGATTACCTTAATAAGATACTAACACAGTAAGTATTTTGGGAAAGTAGGACTTATTTAATGACATTATTGCATTTTTTTTTTATGTAGACGCTCCATAAGAAAAATAACTAGGTAAAGAAGTATTTCACACAGTTGTAATCCATTAGAAATACATTCAATTAGCAAAAAACATGTAATATTTCTTTATAAAACACAGCTCTCTCTGGGCTTGGAAATGATTGCTAAGTATTTACCACCTTCATAGTGCATTATATCTTATTMTTTTCTTCAGCAATTCAAAGAATTCAATCGTTTTTGTTTCAATATGAACCCTTTCCATTTCACAGGTTAATGAGTGTAGGCATAGCCTGGTCCCTGATCTGTTAGTGCTCTTGCCAACGCCATTGCTGTCATAGTAAAGCCAGACCAGGCATGACAAATCCATAAGGAGTAGGCAAGAGGGCAGAAACAGACTGGTACCCAGGCAAAGGTTCTGTCAGTAACAAAAAGCAGTAGGAGAAATATACGCGACGCCAAACTTAATTGCTTAAAAACAAATACTGCATCAGCAGTAAGAAGCATGGGGATTGGTTAGGTTAGTGTTGCTCTGTAAGCAGGTGGAGTAGGCCACTGGTAAACAACAGGAAATCAATGAAGTGCACAGTCATGTAGTCTCTGCATCCCAATTATCTTGGTAGTGTACACTCATCCTCATCACACAATTAAAAACATTGGATTGGTATAAGCATGTCAGACCCTTTCAAATTCATGAAGGGAAGTGAACAAGTGCACACTTAGGGCAGAACATTCTAGAATTGAAAACATAGACAACAGCTTCAAGCAGATGCTGAAGGACATGAGTCAGTCAAACTCCTCTGAATAAGTGCTAGGACCAGAGTTACTCTCCAATAGCCAATATAAGTCTAGTGCTTGATGCTTGCTTAATGTTAACTATATAATGCATGAAGCTTCTCAACTGACCAGGCTACATATGCAATGTAATGATTGTGCTGACTTCACAGAGCGCAATCCTACAGTAACTTTAAAATGTATGTCAAGCAAAATCCATTAATTTCAAAGTTTAACAAACCATACAACTATTTTAAACATTTTAGAGAAATAAATAAATTACTGGATAAACTGGGCAGATGCAAAGTTCAGTAACAGAATTATATGAAAATCTGTTTTATTTTGTTACCAAACGTATCCACACAGTTCTTCCTGTAAAATATGCGTTTGTAAACTTTTCAGTGGAAATTTCAATGTTTAACTTAACTTTTTGTTTGGTATACATTTTAAAGTGAAACATCTGAGTATAATTCCGTTACCATGGAAATTCCCTAGAGCAACTGGCTGAAGGGTGAGTGGACTAGGACCTGCTGCTGCCCTCACACTTCCTGCTGTGTGGGTGTCACGTGATTCATAGGTATACAGTAGTCAGCTACTACGGGTGGACTTCAATGACTGACTGACTGTCTCAAACTAGTCCACTGAACATTCACTCAATGAGTACAGAAACCAGTGCTCCCTGGCACTCACTAGTCTAGACATGGCAGATTGAAGAGAGGGGGGAATAAACTTTTTTTTTAATAATAAAAATAATAATAATCATGTATCACGTTTGGCAGTCAACTTTGATAAAGGGACGACTACCAGTCCTGACACTCAAAGGGGCTGTGGTGAAAATAATCTTTTGGTCCATAATATGTGTAAGTAAACTTGTCAAAAGCAATGTGAATCTTAAGAATTTAGCTCCAGTTACTGGCAGTAATGAAGACGAATGTGAGAAGAGCCATGTAGCCATTCCTGAGGTACGGCCAAAGCATTTCTGTGTGGTACCACACAGTATAGATACACTACCACACGCACACTAGTGTCTACTCAGCGTTTTTAACCATGAAGAAGAGCACTTCACTTTACTGGTGGTTTGAGAGTTCGGCCCAGACTAATCTTAGAGTATATAGTCTAAGTCCCAATTCTCCACCCTTCTCCCACTTCCTGTCATGGATTTAACAATAGTGGAAACTCCCATCAGCCAATGCTTATATCAATCCAATGTATTTAAATCCAGGATGGGAGTGTGCAWGTGCACACTTGGGTAGAAAGGTGGACAACTGGGACGCAGTCATAAGGACCTTTATTTAGGCACTAAGTTAGTCTCTCTCCCGTTTCCATCCACTTTATATGTTCTTTATGAACAGTTGCTCCATCTGGGTCGTATTCACTAGGCACAAAACCAAAGGAAAAAACAAACAGGGAGGGACTATCTGAACTTGTCCAATAAGAAATTGTTTTTGTTTTCTACTGCAAAATGTTTTGCTACACTGTGGCCTAATGAATACGACCTTTAAAACTGTTCCATTACAAACAAGCTGAGCTCAGCTGTCAGTTATTTACTATGTGATTCTTTAGAGTATTTCTGGTTTAAAGTGGAGTTGCAGTAAGAAAACATTATAGATAGCTATACCCGCACCATAAAAACCTCAGGTTATTCCAAAACAACTCTGCCTAGTTAAACTCTTAAGCTACAGATTCACATTCAGTAGGTCCAAATTCCACCTAAATTAAACACTTGTGTTCAGCCGCAAAACGGTTTGCTACGGAGTTCCCTAATGAACATGACCCAGATGTATGCGTTTACGTTATTAAAAGTGCGGGACCTAACGGGGTTAGTTAGAGTGTGCCGTGAAAAGCAAGCAAAACATCACAATGAGGCTATTATTCCACAATCAACATCGTTAAAAATGGAAAATACAATACAAGAATAAAGAGTAATCCATCCAGAATAGAAAAATGTATCACATAATCTATGGGTGCATTTGTAAATTCACTCTGGAGTGCCAAAGGACCCTCAAGAGAGCGCTCTGGGCGTTCGTAAATTCAGAACATTGTCAGATTGTCCGTTTGTGAATTTAGAGCCACACTGGATGCCCTGGCCGAGGAGTAGGGTTGATCTGAGCATTCTGACCTCACAACAGCAGTCAAACATCCAAGCTAACTGGCTAAAGTAAGTTAGCTTGCTAGTTACTTCCAGACATAAATGAGAGAACACCTCACTCTGCTAGGGCAAGTAAAATGGTCAGAGGTGGTTTGGCTATTTTCACGTTATCCAGAGCGTTGGTGACTAACTGCGCAGCTGGCAACAATTGAATTAATTTTTATTTTATTTWWTTTTTTACAATGTTTACTGACACCGGACATTTTCAACAGGTGTTCGTTCATCAGTTATTCTGCATTCTGGCACACTCAGACGAGAGCGCTCTGAAATCGGAGTAGATAGCCAGAGTGAATTTACGAAGGCGCCCAGATGAAAGAGTAATATCAGAAGACAATGCAAGCGGCTACATTCTCCCTGTTCCGGAATGCTGGCATCACAAAAGGTGAGTGTTCCATGGGACATGGGGCAGAGTAGAACGAGATGGGTTGCCACGTGGGCAGGGACCATGTAAACCTTGAGACAGACAGAAAGACAGACAAACTGCAAACAGACGGCTGCAGGTACTTGTGCAGGTTTCTGAAACGGCATCATTTGGGGGTGGAGGTACCCAGGATCGTGTTTAATAGGCACAGAATGCTCCGAAACCGAGTGAAACGGTGAGGGACCATCTAATGCTGTGCAATAAGAAAGGCTCCTTTTCTTTTGCAAATGGATGTTTTTCTACTATGTGCCCTAATGAACACGACCCAAGGTCCCCTGGGGGTAGAGGGTGGTGGGAAGGGGTATCCAGGTTCCCTTCTCAAAGGCTGGGTCAGTAGCCTGGTTCCAGATCCRTTTGTGCTTTTGCCTACGCCATTGGCACTGTTCTGCATGACAGTTCCATACGGAGTTGGCAAGACAGCAATAAACAGACTGGCACCCAGGTTAGCTGGTCAGTGGGTGGTGGTCTGGCGGTCTGGGAGGATAGGTAGGAGACAGGTGGTTCAGTTGCTCTTGAGAAGCTCAATGCAGCCCTGCAGCAGAGCCATGTTGTTCTGTGGTTACAGAGAGAACAAGGATATCAGTATCATATCCATTCAACAACAGACATTTCACAAGGACAAGGGCACAATATACCACATAACATGAACTACATTTTGCTCATAGTTGCTACATATTCAATATCCACTGAAAGCTCCTGAACAGTCCAATCTATCACTGAGAAAAGTACCAACAAAGTAGAGTGTTGTCTGCGGTTGGTCTAGTGGGGAACGCCTCCTGCAGCACATAACAGTTTAGTGATATTGTGGGATTGAATCCCACGGCTTCTAATTGTGTCATTCGMTCTCTCTCCTCCCCCTATATTTCATTACTGCATATTCCGAAAAAAAATCTCAAACACAGGAAGGAAAAAGAACTCTGTACACAATGACTGACCTTGGCGTGTTTGATCTCCAGTTCAGCCATCTCTATTAGGTTCTTACGGAAAGCCACCACTCTCCTGCCCTTAAAACTGGTCAGCTCTGGGAGGAGAAGACCATACTGTCAGTTTACTCACTGTACTGTATTATGGAAGAAAATGTTATCCCAAACCCACATGCACACTGTCTTACACAAACCTCTTTTTCCAGACTCGGAGAGCTTGTCAAACTTCTGCAGACACTGTTGTTGGTGCTCCTCAGCCTGGGTGATGTCTTTACTCTTCAGCCGGGCCTTGTCCAAGGCCTTGTTACTGTTCTCATAGTCAGCCAGGGCCCGGGCCCGCCTGTACAACAGGTCCTGACACACACACGTAGTGGTTAACACACACAGACTGCATTTCTCAGAGAATGTATGTAATATGCATGCCTACCGTGTTTCCACGTGCATTGAAGAATAAAATGTATGATTCAAAAAGTTGAAGTTGCTGAGGGTTTTTGAGAGAGAAACAGACTAGACGTGGCTCACCTTGGCTGCCTGGATGTCCAGCATGTAGTAACGGAGCAGCTCTGTGAGCTTCAGCTCCTCGTCTGACGCCACTCTGCCCTCCACTTTCTACAGGCAGGACCAAATAGATACAACATCGATGCTACCGCCATGCTCAAAGAACATAATATACACATTTAAAAAAAWAWATATATATATATATATATAAATAACTGACACTCACACATTTCCAACTAGCACTGACTTTGCTGATTGCTACTTTGAGGAAAGTTGTACTTACTACGACTGAGAAATGTTGTCTCCCCTAGCTATCTTAAGATGAACTGCATGTCACGCTGGATAAGAGTGTCTGCTAAATGACTAACTTGTAAAAAAAAATTGACATTTGCACAGCTCACAAAAGCAAAATGCACACACGTGTTTAAATGTATTGCTGACCTCACAAAATTTGAATTTGCATGGAAATGGACAATAGCGGCTTATATAAAAACATACAATGAATAGAAGAACAGTCCAGGTTGAGAAGTGCAGAAGACCAGCACTGTGGTTCTTACCCTTAGTTTCTCAAACAGGTCTGCAAACTTCTCAAGGTGCCTGAAGGGAATAGACAAACCATGAGAACTTAAGCAAAGTCACAATTTGTTGTCGCTGATATTGGGTGAGATGTAAACCATTCATTTAGCAACCCTTAAATTCTTGTAGCTAGACTACATAATCATACATGGTACCACAGGTCGTTCTTTATACTATGGGCACCGATAGCTAACAAGCAGCAATAGTTCCAGTGCTTGGGTTCTCAATCACTGATGATTATTTGGACAAATCACGATTTTGCAGGTGTTCGCATCTTTCTGAATTTCAGAAAGGGGGGGGGGGGGGGCATTCTTGCCATATAATAATTGCCCGTAATTTGCAGAAAGAGAGGTTGGGGCTCCTTGTTCTGTTCGCTCCTCATTCTAGCATTCTATTCATATCTTCCTTAACAAGTATGGTCCCAGAACTTAATCAAGCTTTGACCAATTACGCAGGACTTTAGTTCTGGTTAACCGGATTAGCCACCCGTGAGTTGGCTTGAGGAAACAACGGCACCATTCGTATACAACTATAGTGTATTTATATTGTTACTCACTTTTTAAGTGCAGTGTTGTCATCGACAGAGAGACTGTTCAAAGTGGCAGAGATGGAATGTAT
Source organism: Salvelinus sp. IW2-2015 (assembly GCF_002910315.2). NCBI lineage: Eukaryota > Metazoa > Chordata > Actinopteri > Salmoniformes > Salmonidae > Salvelinus > Salvelinus sp. IW2-2015. Next base: position 60,112,350 of record NC_036858.1, read on the forward strand.
CACAGCAACATCTGAGACAGAATAATATGTTAATCTAAATCATCTGCACACATCTGAACAGAATAATATGTTAATCTAAATTCTTGGCCACTTTAAATCTGAACTCAGCCCCTGAGTGACTTCAAGAGGTTAGCGGTCACCATAATGCAAACCTGGTATCCTAGTGGTCTCCCTGAGGCCAAGGTCAACACCTGTAAATTCCAAGCAATCAATAAAACTCAGTATGGGTAACATACTGTAAGAAGTTGCACCACTTTGGTGACACCACACAATGCTACACACATCCTGCTGTTTACTATAAACATTTTAACGTCTGAAAACCGATCTGGCCTTATGGCTACATGTACTCTTAAATCTCCACCCGCACAGCCAGAAGAGGGCCTGCCACCCCTCGGAGCCTGGTCCTCTCTACCCGCACAGCCGAAGAGCCTGGCACCCTCGGGCTTGTATCTCTTTCTACCCGGCACAGCCAGAAGAGGCCTGGCCACCCCTCGGAGCCTGGTTCCTCTACCCGGCACAGCCAGAAGTGGACTGGCCACCCCTCGGAGCCTGGTTCCTCTAGGTTTCTTCCTACGTTCCTGCCTTCTGAGTTTTTCCTAGCCACTGTGCTTCTGCATCAGCATTGCTTGCTCTTTGGGGTTTTAGGTTAGGCAGTGTTTGACTTGGGCAGGAGCTGAGTACCAGCGTCTCAAATGTTCTGTTCCTTTCATAGAATATTAGCACAAAAGTATTGTGGAGTTTCTGCACCTAACTATAAAACAGTACCAGCACCTATTTTAGTCCCAAGTCCAGCATTGAGGCTAGGTATCGCCAAAGCAATATGTGACAACTGCTGATGTTAAAAGGGCTTTATAAATGACATGTGATTGATTGAGCCAGATGTGAGGGGGGGGGGGGTGACACTGTTCTTATCAATAACTCAAAAAGCTCCAATTCAAGTTGGTTGTTGTTGATTTCATAGTCATACTTTTGTGAGAGCGGGTCATCTTCTCTGCCCTGGCAGTGGAGTCTTTGATCTTGGACGAATAATCAAGCAGGAAGGTCTTCTCCTGCTCAAAAAAATCATCTACTTCCTGCAAGAAAAAAATATTTTAAAAAGACATCAACCTTCTGCCTAAGACACACAAAAAACACACAAAGCCAGATCTTCATCCTGGATACGAAGGTCCCTGCTCAGCTTGTAAACCGTTACGATCTGTAGCTGCATTTGTTTCTCTTTGTTTAAGTCTGCTACTGTAATGCATTGACTTTCTGCATCTGGTTTGTAATGCATTGCTGACTTCACAAAATGACACTTCATGGAAATGGACAATAAAAGCATTGGGCTTGTTTGACAATGCAGGCGACTGCTGACTGATCCTGAAATCACCTTGCATAAATTATTGTTTGTAGGTCAGTCAGTCACAATTTACCCACAAATCAAATCAAATTTTATTTGTCACATACACATGGTTAGCAGATGTTAATGCGAGTGTAGCGAAATGCTTGTGCTTCTAGTTCCGACAATGTATAATAATTGCCCGTAATTGCAGAGAGAGAGTTGGGGCTCCTTGTCTGGTTCCGCTCCTCATTCTAGCATTCTATTCATATCTTTCTTAACAAGTATGGTCCCAGAACTTAATCAAGCTTTGACCAATTACGCAGGACTTTAGTTCTGGTTAACCGAGATAGCCACCCGTAGTTGGCTTGAGGAAACAACGGCACCATTCGTATACAACTATAGTGTATATATTGTTACTCACTTTTTAAGTGCAGTGTTGTCATCGACAGAGAGACTGTCAAAGGCAGAGATGTGAATGTAATCATCAGCAAACATCTGAGACAGAATAATATGTTAATCTAAATTCTTGAACACTTTAAGATACAATGAACTCAGCCCTGAGTGATTCAAGAGGTTAGCGGTCACCCATAATGCAAAACCTGGTATCCTAGGTGGTCTCCTGAGGCCAAGGGTTGATACATACGATCCATAGATAAAATTACACAGAGCAATCATAACATATGTAACAACGTAAATCAGCTTCTCGGTGACTGTACCTACAACAATGTATACACAACTGTGTTATCTATAAACATTTAACGTCTTGAAAACCGATCTGCCTTAATGGCTACATGTACTCTTAAATCTCCACCCGGCACAGCCAGAAGAGGGCCTGGCCACCCCTCGGAGCCTGGTTCCTCTCTACCCGCACAGCCAGAAGAGGCCTGGCACCCCTCGGGGCTGGTTCCTCTCTACCCGGCACAGCCAGAAGAGGCCTGGCCACCCCTCGGAGCCTGGTTCCTCTACCCGGCACAGCCAGAAGTGACTGGCCACCCCTCGGAGCCTGGTTCCTCTAGGTTTCTTCCTACGTTCCTGCCTTCTGAGTTTTTCCTAGCCACTGTGCTTCTGCATCAGCATTGCTTGCTCTTTGGGGTTTTAGGTTAGGCAGTGTTTGACTTGGGCAGGAGCTGAGTACCAGCGTCTCAAATGTTCTGTTCCTTTCATAGAATATTAGCACAAAAGTATTGTGGAGTTCTGCACCTAACTATAAAACAGTACCAGCACCTATTTTAGTCCCAAGTCCAGCATTGAGGCTAGGTATCGCCAAAGCAATATGTGACAACTGCTGATGTTAAAAGGGCTTTATAAATGACATGTGATTGATTGAGCCAGATATGAGGGGGGGGGGGGGGACACTGTTCTTATCAATAACTCAAAAAGCTCCAATTCAAGTTGGTTGTTGTTGATTCATAGTCATACTTTTGTTGGAGCGGGTCATCTTCTCTGCCCTGGCAGTGGAGTCTTTGATCTTGGACGAATAATCAAGCAGGAAGTCTTCTCCTGCTCAAAAAAATCATCTACTTCCTGCAAGAAAAAAATATTTTAAAAAGACATCAACCTTCTGCCTAAGACAACAAAAAACACACAAAGCCAGATCTTCATCCTGGATACGAAGGTCCCTGCTCAGCTTGTAAACCGTTACGATCTGTAGCTGCATTTGTTTCTCTTTGTTTAAGTCTGCTACTGCTAATGCATTGACTTTCTGCATCTGGTTTGTAATGCATTGCTGACTTCACAAAATGACACTTCATGGAAATGGACAATAAAAGCATTGGGCTTGTTTGACAATGCAGGCGACTGCTGACTGATCCTGAAATCACCTTGCATAAATTATTGTTTGTAGGTCAGTCAGTCACAATTTACCCACAAATCAAATCAAATTTTATTTGTCACATACACATGGTTAGCAGATGTTAATGCGAGTGTAGCGAAATGCTTGTTGCTTCTAGTTCCGACAATGCAGTAATAACCAACAAGTAATCTAACCTAACAATTCCACAACTACTACCTTATACACACAAGTGTAAAGGATAAAGAATATGGACATAAAGATATATGAATGAGTGGTACAGAACGGCATAGGCAAGATGCAGTAGATGGTATAGTGTACAGTCTATACATATGAGATGAGTAATGTAGGGTATGTAAACATAAAGTGGCATAGTTTAAAGTGGCTAGTGATACATGTATTACATAAAGATGGCAAGATGCAGTGGATGATATACAGTACAGTATATACATATGAGATGGTAATGTAGGGTATGTAAACATAATATTAAGTGGCATTGTTTAAAGTGGCCATGATACATTTTTACATAATTTCCATCAATTCCCATTATTAAAGTGGCTGAAGTTGAGTCAGTATGTTGGCAGCGGCCACTAAATGTTAGTGGTGGCTGTTGAACAGTCTGGTGGCCTTGAGATAGAAGCTGTTTTCAGTCTCTCGGTCCCTGCTTTGATGCACCTGTACTGACCTCGCTTCTGGATGATAGCGGGGTGAACAGGCAGTGGCTCGGGTGTTGTTGGCCTTGATGATCTTTATGGCCTTCCTGGTGACATCGGGTGGTGTAGGTGTCCTGGAGGGCAGGTAGTTTGCCCCGTGATGCGTTGTGCAGACCTCCACTACCCTCTGGAGAGCCTTACGGTGTGGGCGGAGCAGTTGCCGTACCAGGCGGTGATACAGCCCGACAGGATGCTCTCGATTGTGCATCTGTAGAAGTTTGTGAGTGCTTTTGGTGACAAGCCTGAATTTCTTCAGCCTCCTGAGGGTTGAAGAGGCCTGCTGCGCCTTCTTCACAACGCTGTCTGTGTGGGTGGACCAATTCAGGTGTCCGTGATGTGTACACCGAGGAACTTAAAACTTTCCACCTTCTCCCTACTGTCCGTCGATGTGGATAGGGGGGTGCTCCTCTGCTGTTTCCTGAAGTCACAATCATCTCCTTTATTTTGTTGACGTTGAGTGTGAGGTTATTTTCTGACACACACTCCGAGGGGCCTCACCTCCTCCCTGTAGGCCGTCTCGTCGTTGTTGGTAATCAAGCCTACCACTGTAGTGTCGTCCGCAAACTGATGATTGAGTTGGAGGCGTGCATGGCACGCAGTCATGGGTGAACAGGGAGTACAGGAGAGGCTCAGAACGCACCCTTTTGGGCCCCAGTGTTGAGGATCAGCGGGGTGGAGATGTTGTTACCTACCCTCACCACCTGGGGCGGCCCGTCAGAAAGTCCAGGACCCAGTTGCACAGGGCGGGGTCGAGACCCAGGGTCTCGAGCTTGATGACGAGTTTGGAGGGTACTATGGTGTTAAATGCTGAGCTGTAGTCGATGAACAGCATTCTCACATAGGTATTCCTCTTGTCCAGATGGGTTAGGGCAGTGTGCAGTGTGGTGTTGCGATTCGTCGTCTGTGGACCTATTGGGTCGCGTAAGGCAAATTGGAGTGGGTCTAGGGTGTCAGGTAGGGTGGAGGTGATATGGTCCTTGACTAGTCTCTCAAAGCACTTCATGATGACGGAAGGAGTGCTTACGGGGCGGTAGTCGTTT
>NC_036858.1:60117237-60152068 GCF_002910315.2 Salvelinus sp. IW2-2015
GCCAGTAATAACCAACAAGTAATCTAACCTAACAATTCCACAACTACTACCTTATACACACAAGTGTAAAGGATAAAGAATATGTACATAAAGATATATGAATGAGTGGTACAGAACGGCATAGGCAAGATGCATAGATGGTATAGTGTACAGTCTATACATATGAGATGAGTAATGTAGGGTATGTAAACATAAAGTGGCATAGTTTAAAGGGCTAGTGATACATGTATTACATAAAGATGGCAAGATGCAGTGATTATATACAGTACAGTATAACATATGAGATGAGTAATGTAGGGTATGTAAACATAATATTAAGTGGCATTGTTTAAAGTGGCCAGTTGATACATTTTTACATAATTTCCATCAATTCCCATTATTAAAGTGCTGAAGTTGATCAGTATGTTGGCAGCGGCCACTAAATGTTAGTGGTGGCTGTTGAACAGTCTGATGGCCTTGAGAAGAAGCTAGCTCAGTTACCTTAGCTTTCTTGGGAACAGGAACAATGGTGGCCCTCTTGAAGCATGTGGGAACAGCAGACTGGGATAAGGATTGATTGAATATGTCCTTAAACACACCAGCCAGCTGGTCTGCGCATGCTCTGAGGACGCGGCTGGGAATGCCGTCTGGGCCTGCAGCCTTGCGAGGGTTAACACGTTTAAATGTTTTACTCACCTCGGCTGCAGTGAAGGAGAGCCCGCAGGTTTTGGTAGCGTGCCGTGTCAGTGGCACTGTATTGTCCTCAAAGCGAGCAAAAAAGTTATTTAGTCTGTCTGGGAGCAAGACATCCTGGTCCGCGACAGGGCTGGTTTTCTTTTTGTAATCCGTGATTGACTGTAGACCCTGCCACATACCTCTTGTGTCTCACAGATGTGATGCTCTCGAACTTGGCTAGTATTGTATGATATACGAGGAGGCCACACCTACCTTTATCCCAGAGATGATGACCTCGTCAGCACTCTTGACCATGTTCTTAAAGAAACTCCCAAACGTCTCCTTGGCGTTCTTCCTTCGTACGCTCAGCTACGTGGACCAATCACAGGGAGGGAAATAATTTATTTAGCCAATAAGACCACAGTACAAGTTCGCAATGTAAAATTGATTACGTAAGCTACAACAGCTGTGGCGCTGTCTTGTGGAAGCCTTTTGTTCCACATAGGAATGAAGAAAGTGAGTAAGAAMTACAATAAGTGTTATGGTTTTTCCTGATAATTTTATAAAAAATGCCTGTATAACATTTCCCAAAAGGACAAACAAAACCATCTCGGCAGACCCTAGCTGACTCACAGCTCCACTGACCGAGTGGTTTGGAAATAGAGCTGAACTCAGCAGCAGGATGTGTGTCCTAGGTGTGCTTGCCTATCTTCCTCTATCCCCCTTCCTCCCTCCCTCTATCCCCCTTCCTCCCTCCTCTATCCCCCTCCCTCCTCTATCCCCCTCCCTCCTCTATCCCCCTCCCTCCATCGTGTTCACTAAGCACAAAACAGAAGGGAAAAAATGGAGAGGTACTAACTGAACTGCATTGGGAAATGTTTTTCAATGGTGTGCTCTAGTGAACACGACTCAGCAGTTAACTAGGAAGTCAGTACTGCTGGAAAATACGCAGTCTGTCTTCTTCATTTCCTTTTCCATGTGTCAAACTCACATCCTGGTCATACTCCAGGAATATCTGGAAGTTTCTGTCCTTGCTCAGGATCGGGTGAGAAGATAGTCGCTGCAGGAATACCTCGTGGACTTGTACAGTCTTCTTAAATACAGCCAGGTACTCACTGGGAGAGAGCCAGAAGATGGCAAATTACCAACAGAGTGCACATACAGATACACAATCTTGAGATCACCAGAATCATTCCCACAGGAATCGTAATTCAACATTTAAAAACGCAGAACTGTGCCAATTAAGCTTGGACACAGTGACAAGGGGTAAAGGAGGAAAGGTCAGAACTCACGCCTCCAACTCCTGCTTCATCTTGGTGTATTCCTCCTTGGTCATGGTGGCTTCTCCCTCTCCCAGTTTATGCATCTTCTCCCTTGGGCTCTCGAAGTCTGGCTTTGGGGGGGCTGGAGGGATCTGGACAGACAGGGAGATGGGTGAGGAAAAGAGCAGATACCGGAGTCCTTTGCAGATACCGGAGTCCTTTGCACCTTCCCCTTCATCAAATAACACTCACGTGTCCTGACAGTGAACTTGCGAAATTAAATTCACAGTGGCAGCGAGTGTAAACTATACTGTAATTAAGTGGTGTGTGTGTGTGTTCCGTAGACTACTCCATAGAGCTGGGACGATAAACTGAAAATGATTAATACAGACCACTTGCTGACATTACAATAAGTAGCCGATACTAGAGAAGTTTAAAATTAAATACGTTTGCTAATCTGGGTCACTGTTAACGGGACAACTGATGGCTACAACCATCAAACTAGTATTAGTAGTTAAGGATAAAAATAAACATCTGTGGTGTACATTAAAATGTTATAAACTACTCATTATCGCATCAATCCAGGCAATTTATCGCGATATGGACTTTTTGTCCATGTCACCCAGCTCTACTACTCAAGTCACTCAATGAGCCCAGCGTAGTCCCAAGCCAGTGTGTGCGTGTGTGTGGTGGACTTAACAGGTCACTCACGATGAGCCCAGCGTAGTCCTCAGTCTCAACCAACGTGTCATGGAGCCAGATAAAGTCCTCATGTTGCCTAGGAACAGAGAAGTCTGGCTTCTGGAAGGAGCTCAGGGTGGTCTGACAGAAAAGACAATTCAAGCTCCATTTAAAATGCATTACCACAAGGTTGTAATATACTTTAGAAGTAAAAGATCTGAGAGACAGTTACTGTTATTTATTTTTGGCTGACACTGATCCAGAGTGACTTACAGTGCAGCATTCAACTAAGGCAGGTAAGACAACCACATTTGACATAGAAACAACATGAGCTGTAGTTCTAGCCTGCTGTACACGAAGAGCATTATATATTATTTGAATAACTGACAGGGAAGTGAGGGTGACCCTTAGCTTAAGAACTGAAACTGTGGAGTTGCTGTTTTTACCTTGGTGTGGACAGTGAACTTGACTTTGTCACGTTCACAGAGTGCATCAGGAATGTCGATGAGTAGAGAGGCGTCGTTGTTTAGGTCCACAGACACAGAGCGTGCCTAAGACAAGGGGGAACAGGGTAAAGGACAAGGACAAAGTTATTTCAGCTTTTATTTCTTTCTGCATATTCCCAGTGGGTCAGAAGTTTACATACACTCAATTAGTATTTGATAGCATTGCCTTTAAATTGTTTAACTTGGGTCAAACGTTTCTGGTAGCCTTTCACAAGCTCCCACAATAAGTTGGGTGAATTTTGGCCCATTCCTCTGACAGAGCTGGTGTAACTGAGCCAGGTTTGTAGGCCTCCTTGCTCGCACAGGCTTTTTCAGTTCTGCCCACAAATTTTCTATGGGATTGAGGTCAGGGCTTTGTGATGGCCACTCCAATACCTTGACTTTGTTGTCCTTAAGCCATTTTGCCACAAATTTGGAAGTATGCTTAGGGTCATTGTCCATTTGGATGACCCATTTGCAACCAAGCTTTAACTTCCTGACTGATGTCTTGAGATGTTGCTTCAATATATCCACCCTCATGATGCCATCTGTTTTGTGAAGTGCACCAGCCCCTCCTGCAGCAAAGMACCCCCACAACATGATGCTGCCACCCCTGTGCTTCACGGTTGGGATGGTGTACTTCAGCTTGCAAGCCTCCCCACTTTTTCCTCCAAACATAACGATGATCATTATGGCCAAACAGTTCTATTTTTGTTTCATCAGACCAGAGGACATTGCTCCAAAAAGTCTGATCTTTGTCCCCATGTGCAGTTGCAAACCGTAGTCTGGATTTTTTATGGCGGTTTTGGAGCAGTGGCTTCTTCCTTGCTGAGCGTCCTTTCCGGTTATGTTGATATAGGACTCGTTTTACTGGGGATATAGATACTTTCGTACCTGTTTCCTCCAGCACCTTCACTAGGTCCTTTGCTGTTGTTCTGGGATTGATTTGCACCTTTTTGCACCAAAGTACATTCATCTCTAGTTGACAGAACGCGTCTCCTTCCTGAGCGGTATGACGGCTGCATGGTCCCATGGTGTTTATACTTGCGTACTATTGTTTGTACAGATGAACATGGTACCTTCAGGCATTTGGAAATTGCTCCCAAGGATGAACCAGACTTGTGGAGGTCTACAATTTCTGAGGTCCTTAGCTGATTTTCCCATGATGTCAAGCAAAGAGGCACTGAGTTTGAAGGCAGGCCTTGAAATACATCCACACATATACCTTCAATAKACTCAAATTATGTAATTCGCCTATCAGAAGCTTCTAAATCCATTACATAATTTTCGGGAATTTTCCAAGCTGTTTAAAGGCAGTTAACTTACTGTATGTAAACTTCTGACCCACTGGAATTGTGATACAGTGAATTATAAGTGAAATCATTTGTCTGTAAACAATTTTTGGAAAAATCACTTGTGTCATGCACAAAGTAGATGTTTTAACAGACTTGCCAAAACGATAGTTTAACAAGACATTTGTGGAGTGGCTGAAAAACGAGTTTCAACCTAAGTGACTCCAACCTAAGTGTATGTAAACTTCCGACTTCAACTGTATATATCCTTGGGATTGAATTACACACTCACCGCACTTGAAGCAATAACTTCAGCTGATTTCCCAAAAGGGTCAGTCAGTGTTCCCAAGAGTCTGCTAGCTAGTGCACACTTCTCCTAGCATGGTCCTAGATCTGGTTGTGCCATCCTACCACTCCCTATGGTCATTATTGTCAAGGCTACGTTTCTCCCATCTTAACAGCTGTTTCTGTTTGAGTAGGAGAAGCCTTGATCGTATGGGTGGCCCCAGTGGGAACAGACCCACAATCCTGGCGTTGCAAGCAGCATTCTCTATCAATTTAGCCAGTACTTCCTGTGTGAATGACCCACTGAGCATCAGTGTTTCACCATACTACTACCCGAACTCTGCTACTCAGCTTGACAAAGTCAACCGAAATAAAGCAGAGTAAGTCTCCTCTGGAAAGTCTCAGAGGAAAAGAAAAAAAATTGCAGAAAAGAAAATAACCACAGGCCTGTCAAATTCCACACCAGTCCATATGTAAGCCATCTGAGTTATTMTGTCATTGGCCAGGACAATACTAGCCTCTTACTGCCACGTTGCAAGTCCCCAAAGGCAATGGTTAGATCAGTGGTCTGTGGTCCATATTCTAAAATCAATAGCCCTCTAGCCAGATATAATTCAAAATAGTAGTGGGGGAAACAGGAAGAGCAGAAATGAAACCAGCGAGCCTGGCCTGACGTTATTGGGGAAGTGCAGTGCCATACAAGCCCAACTCTCTTGTCAGAGGCAGTGGAACACTTAGAGGCTACGACATCAAGTACTTATGGCAAACTAAAGTAGCCTGGGGTGGTGACAATACAATAATGGATAAGACATTTTGTGACAACATTCATCTGTGAAGTAGTTAACTAGCTAAGCCAATGCCAAAGATGGTAGTAGAATGCTTTCTATACCGCCTCCAATACTAGTTGACGTTAAAAGTTACACTGTTGCTTTCAACAGACTGCAGCTGTTGATTCCTCTAGATAGCTATTTAGCTAGCCAGGCAACCTTATTTTCAGTTTATTAGGTAGCCAGCTAAATTTATCATATTTAGCTGACTGTATGAATAGCGTTACCTAAATACTGCACAGTTGTGTTTTATTAAGCAAGTGAGCATCTCATGAACTTCCTCGCTAGGTAAAATATAGGCTACAGTTAGCTGGCTATTTAACATTAAGCGAAGAGCTAGGTAGTTGGATAACAAGGACGATAGTACATCGCCCATAACGTACCTTTTCTTTTTCGCTATCATCAAGAGTAGATGTCATGGTTATAAAAGTACAACAAGGCTGCAGATCGTCGTGTTGTGCAGCAAGTCTAGCTATTATCGCTATCTTCTGGAAACAACCCCCGTTTCGCTCTTCCTGTCTCATGACAGATAAATCCCGCCCAATAACTCGCCCTGATGTTTTTGATTGGACAAGGTTTCTGAACGTCAATCAAAATAGTTCGTTGCTTTTTTTGTCCAACCCAAGTCGCATTTCGAACATACGTTACCGATACAACAATTAAACATACTAAATTATTACATATTGTAATAATATACTGTATATGGCCACAGCGTATGTGTAATTTTCGAAGTTCACTTTGGTTCCATGTCAGGAACACACGGACCTGTTTCAAAGACCCACCTTGAAGAGATTACTGGACTAGTTTTGTCTATCATGTACCATCAAGAATTTACTTGAGAAAAAAAACGACATGCCTTGCAGCCTGTCCCTCATCGGTCAAAATGTTGTAACAAAACAAAAATTGCGCGATGTTTGGGAGGTAACGACTTTCACTACTTGTATTCATTGTTTTCCATATATTCAGTAATCATTTCATGTAACCAAAGCATAGCCTAAGGTACTCCCTGTTCACCCATGACTGCATGGCCAAGCACGACTCCAACACCATCATTAAGTTTCCCGAGGACACAACAGTGGTAGGCCTGATCACGAACAACGACTAGACAGCCTATAGGGAGGAGGTCAGAGACAACAACCTCTCCCTCAACGTGATCAAGACAAAGGAGATGATTGTGGACAACAGAAAAAGGAGGACCAAGCATGCCACCATTTTCATCGACGGGGCTGTAGTGGAGCAGGTTGGGAGCTTCAAGTTCCTTGGTGTCCACATCACCAACAAACTATCATGGTCCAAACACACCAAGACAGTCGTGAAGAGGGCACGACAATGTCTATTCCCCCACAGGAGACTGAAAAGATTTGGCATGGGTCATCAGATCCTCAAAAAGTTCTACAGCTGCAACATCAAGAGCATCCTGACTGGTTGCATCACTGCCTGGTACGGCAACTGCTCGGCCACCGACCGCAAGGCACTACATAGGGTAGTGCGTACGGCCCAGTACATCACTGGGGCCAAGCTTCCTGCCATCCAGGACCTCTATACCAGGCGGTGTCAGAGCATGGCCCCAAAAAATTCCAAGGACTCCAGCCACCCCAGTCATAGACTGTTCTCTCTGCTACCGCACGGCAAGTCTAGGTCAAAAAGGCTTCTTAACTGCTTCTAACCCCTATAAGACTCTTGAACAGTTAATCAAATGGCTACCCGGACTATTTGCGTTGTCCCCACCTCACCCCCCATTTTTACGCTGCTGCTACATTCTGTTTATTATCTATGCATAGTCACTTTACCTCTACCTACATGTATATATTACCTCGACTAACCGCTGCCCCCGCACATTGACTCTGTACCGGAACCCTCTGTACCGGAACCCCCTGTATATAGCCTCGCTACTGTTATTTTATTGTTGCTCCTTAATTATTTGTTATATTTCTATTCATTTATTTTTTTTTCTAAAACTGCATTGTTGGTTAAGGGCTTGTAAGTAAGCATTTCACTGTAAGGTCTACACCTGTTGTATTCAGTGCATGTGACAAATAACATTATATTTGTTGTATTGAGTCACTCTAAATACAAAGCCGCAAACGCAAAGATGGAGAAAGAACGGATATCAAATCAAATCAAATTTATTTATATAGCCCTTCTTAGATCAGCTGATATCTCAAAGTGCTGTACAGAAACCCAGCCTAAAACCCCAAACAGCAAGCAATGCAGGTGTAGAAGCAAAGTGGCTAGGAAAAACTAGGCCAAAACCTAGGAAGAAACCTAGAGAGGAACCAGGCTATGAGGGGTGGCCAGTCCTCTTCTGGCTGTGCTGGGTGGAGATTATAGCAGAACATAGCCAAGATGTTCATAAATGACCAGCATGGTCAAATAATAATAATCCCAGTAGTTGTCGAGGGTGCACCAGGTCAGCACCTCAACCGCTCCTGCTGTCTCTAGAGAGTTGAAAACAGCTGGTCTGGGACAGGTAGTATGTCCGGTGAACAGGTCAGGGTTCCATAGCCGCATGCAGAACAGTTGAAACTGGAGCAGCAGCACGGCCAGGTGGACTGGGAACAGCAAGGAGTCATCATGCCAGGTAGTCCTGAGGCATGGTCCTAGGGCTCAGGTCCTCCGAGAGAGAAAAAGAGAGAATTAGAGAGCATACTTAAATTCACACAGGACACCGGATAAGACAGGAGAAATACTCCAAATAACAGACTGACCCTAGCCCCCCGACACATAGACTACTGCAGCATAAATACTGGAGGCTGAGACAGGAGGGGTTAGGAGACACTGTGGCCCCATCCGATGATACCCCCGGACAGGGCCAAACAGGCAGGATATAACCCCACCCACTTTGCCAAAGCACAGCCCCCACACCACTAGAGGGATATCTTCAACCACCAACTTACCGTCCTGAGACAAGGCCGAGTATAGTCCACAAAGATCTCCACCACGCCCCCAAGGGGGGGCGCCAACCCAGACAGGAAGATCACGTCAGTGACTCAACCCACTCAAGTGACGCACCCTTCCTAGGGACGGCATGGAAGAGCACCAGTAAGCCAGTGACTCAGCCCCTGTAATAGAGTTACAGAAAGGGGGGAACCGGCCAGGCAGAGACAGCAAGGGCAGTTTGTTGCTCCAGTCCCTTTCCGTTCACCTTCACACTCCTGGGCCAGACTACACTCAATCATAGGACCTACTGAAGAGGAGTCTTCGATAAAGACTTAAAGGTTGAGACCGAGTCTGCATCTCTCACATGGGTAGGCAGACCATTCCATAAAAATGTAGCTCTATAGGAGAAAGCCCTGCCTCCAGCTGTTTGCTTAGAAATTCTAGAGACAATTAGGCGTCCTGCGTCTTGTGACCATAGCGTACGTGTAGGTATGTACGGCAGGACCAAATCGGAAAGATAGGTTGGAGCAAGCCCATGTAATGCTTTGTAGGTTAGCAGTAAAACTTTGAAATCAGTCCTTGCCTTAACAGGACGCCAGTGTAGGGAGGCTAGCACTGGAGTAATATGATCACATTTTTTGGTTCTAGTCAGGATTCTAGCAGACGTATTTAGCACTAACTGAAGTTAGCATGGATTCATTTTTCTGCATCATTTTTGGACAGAAAATGTCTGGTTTTTGCAATGTTACGTAGATGGAAAAAAGCTGTCCTTGAAACAGTCTTGATATGTTTGTCAAAAGAGAGATCAGGGTCCAGAGTAACGCCGAGGTCCTTCACAGTTTTATTTGAGACGACTGTACAACCATCAAGAGTAATTGTCAGATTCAACAGAAGATCTCTTTGTTTCTTGGGACCTAGAACAAGCATCTCTGTTTTGTCCGAGTTTAAAAGTAGAAAGTTTGCAGCCATCCACTGCCTTATGTCTGAAACACAGGCTTTCAGCGAGGGCAATTTTGGGGCTTCACCATGTTTCATTGAAATATACAGCTGTGTGTTATCCGCATAGCAGTGAAAGTTAACATTATGTTTTCGAATGACATCCCCAAGAGGTAAAATATATAGTGAAAACAATAGTGGTCCTAAAACGGAACCTTGAGGAACACCGAAATKTACAGTTGATTTGTCAGAGGACAAACCATCCACAGAGACAAACTGATATCGTTCCGACAGATAAGATCTAAACCAGGCCAGAACTTGTCCGTGTAGACCAATTTGGGTTTCCARTCTCTCCAAAAGAATGTGGTGATCGWTGGTATCAAAAGCAGCACTAAGGTCTAGGAGCACAGATGCAGWGCCTCGGTCTGACGCCAWTAAAAGGTAATTTACCACCTTCACAAGTGCAGTCTCWGTGCTATGATGGGGTCTAAAACCAGACTGAAGCATTTCGTATACATTGTTTGTCTTCAGGAATGCAGTGAGATGCTGCGCAACAGCTTTTCAATTTTTTTTGAGAGGAATGGGAGATTCGATATAGGCCGATAGTTTTTTATATTTTCTGGGTCAAGGTTTGGCTTTTTCAAGAGAGGCTTTATTACTGCCACTTTTAGTGAGTTTGGTACACATCTTGTGGATAGAAAGCCGTTTATCATGTTCAACATAGGAGGGCCAAGCACAGGAAGCAGCTCTTTCAGTARTTTAGTTGGAATAGGGTCCAGTATCCAGCTTGAAGGTTAAGAGGCCACGATTATTTTCATCATTGTGTCAAGAGATATAGTACTAAAACACTTGAGTGTCTCCCTTGATCCTAGGTCCTGGCAGAGTTGTGCAGACTCAGGACAACTGAGCTTTGGAGGAATACGCAGATTTAAAGAGGAGTCCGTAATTTGCTTTCTAATGATCATGACCTTCTCCTCAAAGAAGTTCATGAATTTATTACTGCTGAAGTGAAAGCCATCCTCTCTTGGGTAATGCTGCTTTTTAGTTAGCTTTGCTACAGTATCAAAAATACATTTTGGATTGTTCTTATTTTCCTCAATTAAGTTGGAAAAGTAGGATGATCGAGCAGCAGTGAGGGCTCTTCGATACTGCACGGTACTGTCTTTCCAAGCTAGTCGGAAGACTTCCAGTTTGGTGTGGCGCCATTTCCGTTCCAATTTTCTGGAAGCTTGCTTCAGAGCTCGGGTATTTTCTGTATACCAGTGAGCTAGTTTCTTATGACAAATGCTTTTAGTTTTTAGGGGTGTGACTGCATCTAGGTTATTACGCAAGGTTAAATTGAGTTCCTCAGTTAGGTGGTTAACTGATTTTTGTCTTCTGAMGTCCTTGGGTATATCTCCTACAACTTTCACTGTGTACTATTGTATGTGGCTAGCTAAGTTATCTAACTAACTAGAATGCATTTCCATCAGCTGTTTAGATGTGCCCATCGTGTGTGGGAGCCAGCTAGGGTTGTGACTGGACTCTTCTCCCATTGTACCCCGACTTCCGTGAATACTTTCTCCACTTCCAATGTATCTCCAGCTCGTAAGAAAAGCAGTCCATACAGTTCCATGGACAGCAGACGCTACTCTACACTTGTCAAGTCAGTTGTGTCCCACTGAGTCAGTGCTCAAACTACCAAGATCCTAGAGGAGCCAGATGCTCAAATCTACAGACCTGTGAGAAAATCCCAAACACCCTCTTAACGACTGCCACCCAAAGTGTTTAAAATGCTCCACCCGTTGCTTAACCGCAGCAGGGCATTTGAATATGGCGAAACTGAGCTTGGATGTGTGATCATATCCTTCAGCAGACACTGTCCCCGGAACAAAAGTTTTACCTGGAGAGGTGTAGGAGGAAGATGATCACTCAACTGGTAGAGGACGGCTTTAAGGAATACAATATGAGTAAGTAGGTGTAAGCAGAACCCTCTGATTGTAAAAGTATATTTAATTCTCTAAAATATGAATTTGACATATATGAGGACATGATACACACAAACAAACATGTCAGATCTATTCAGGCAAGGGAAGCTTTTCTACGTGACCGTRGGGAGTGTTTGCCCATTGACAACAGAGGAGGCCCCAGGGGAAGACACAGCAGATCCTGGGAAGGCACCAGAGGTTCCAGCAGAGGTAGAGGGGTACATGGAGAGTATACACCATGTGYTGTAGGACGTTAGGGGAGTGAGAGCCATCGAGAGCCGTGTGCAGCATGACAAACTAGGCTATCTTTGATTTGTTAGGCCGTCATTGTAAATAAGAATTTGTTCTTAACTGACTTGCCTAATTAAATAAAGGTTTAATTAAAAAATTCTTTCTGTAAGGTGATGCAAGAAAAATGTGCATTTGCATTTGATTGGTGACTTGGAGTAAGGAGTGTGACAGTTGGCTCAGTATCTGACAATTAAGCATTTTATACTATGTCCTGTGACTGTATTTTCCTCAATTAATCTATTTTGAGCCTGACACGTTTGACAACAACCATTATTCTAATGTTGTGTTACCTTAAGGAAGTATTTCAAGCTGGAAAATGCATCATTGACCTTACACTGTGTTGAGAATGTAAAATGGTTGTCTTGAACAACCTTTCCTCTAGTCTAAATGTTGAGTTTTTTTTTTTGCTTTTCACTTCTGAGGAACTCTAACCACTTTGGTAGTATCAGCCTGTGAAGTTCAGTACTAAACAAAGATGAATAAGAAATAGTTTGTCATGTTTTACACTATATAAACTCAGCAAAAACAGAAACGTCCTCTTACTATCAACTGCGTTTATTTTCAGCAAACTTAACATGTGTAAATATTTGTATGAACATAACAAGATCCAACAACTGAGACATAAACTGAACAAGTTCCACAGACATGTGACTAACAGAAATTGAATAATGTCTCCCTGAACAAAGGGGGGTAACAGTCAGTATCTGGTATGGCCACCATCTGCATTAAGTACTGCAGTGCATCTTCTCCTCATGGACTGCACCAGATTTGCCAGTTCTTGCTGTGAGATGTTACCCCACTCTTCCACTAAGGCACCTGCATGTTCCAGGACATTTCTGGGGGGAATGGCCCTAGCCCACACCCTCCGATCCAACAGGTCCTAGACGTGCTCAATGGGATTGAAATCCGGGCTCTTCGCTGGCTATGGCAGAACATTGACACTCCTGTCTTGCAGGAAATCACACACAGAACGASCAGTATGGCTGGTGGCATTGTCATGCTGGAGGGTCATGTCAGGATGAGCCTGCAGGAAGGGTACCACATGAGGGAGGAGGATGTCTTCCCTGTAACGCATAGCGTTGAGATTGCCTGCAATGACAACAAGCTCAGTGCGATGATGCTGTGACACACCGTCCCAGACCATGACGGCCCCTCCACCTCCAAATCGATCCCATTCCAGAGTACAGGCCTCGGTGTAACGCTTATTCCTTCGACGATAAACGCGAATCCGACCATCACCCCTGGTGAAACAAAACCGCGCCTTGTCAGTGAAGAGCACTTTTTGCCAGTCCTGTCTGGTCCAGCGATGATGGGTTTGTGCCCATAGGCGACGTTCTCAGCCTATTGTGTACAGTCTGAGCACTGATGGAGGGATTGTGCGTTCCTGGTGTAACTCGGGCAGTTGTTGCCATCCTGTACCTGTCCCGCAGGTGTGATTTTCGGATGTACCGATCCTGTGCAGGTGTTATCTTTGAAAGACAGGGTCCTGAAAARGGGACTTTTCTTTTTTTGTTGAGTTTAATTATATTTATTTTTCAATTTTTTGTTTTGTTTTTGTAAACATTCCCTCATTTGATGTTTTAAATTAACATTTGGAATCAGAAATCTAAACAACACGGATGAAGTGTTATAGCTCAGAATACAATTAGCATATTTTACTGTGGCATTCTAATTACACCACACTGAAAATAAGCCTGGAGAAAAAAACATCACAGGGTACCGTGTGGCTCAGTTGGTAGAGCATGGCGCTTCCAACGACAGGGTTGTGGGTTAGACTCCCACAGGGRACCGTGTGGCTCAGTTGGTAGAGCATGGCGCTTCCAACGACAGGGTTGTGGGTTAGACTCCCACAGGGGACCAGTAAAAAAAATGTAAGCACTCACTACTGTAAGTTGCTCTGGATAAGATAGTCACTAAATGAAAAATAATGGAATCGTTGCCAGTCTAAAAGGTATTTGAATCGTGTGCATAGATAAGATACATTTAATAACTGTTCAGTGTAATATTTGCTCAAAGTCCATCCTGATCTCTTCACACACTGTCTTCTTTTTTGGAGATAATAGCATAGCTTTTAATGTCAACATTGATCTCTATGCAAGACCTTAATCACAAACTGTTAAAGTCAAACCATGCAGCCCTGTATTGAGGGTCCTCAGTAAAGCCCAGGTTGGTGTAGAGGCTGTAGGACAGTGTATTCTCCTCCTCAACGAAGCAGTACACTGGGAAGCCCTGAGAATAGAGTCTCCTGGACATGCTGCTGACCAGGGATTTGGCCAGGCCCTGTCCTCTGTGCTCCTGCAGGGTGTACAACATACCTGTGACGGGGTAGGAACCATTGTTTTGGTAATTGTTTCCCAGTGCGCCCAAAATAAGGAGGGATATGTAAAATGTATAAAAGCATTCCTTAGTCCTGTTCAAGTGAGAGCTGTGTACAGTGCCTTCAGAAATTATTCACACCCTTTAACTTTTTCCATATTTTGTTGTGTTACAACCGGAATTTCAAATGTATTAAATTGAGTTGTTTCACTGTCATACACATAATACCCCACAATGTCAAAGTGGACTAATGTTTTTTTAAATGTTTACAAATTAATAAAAAATGAAAGGCTGAAATGGCCAGCAGCACATCACCCTGCATCCCACTGCTGGCTTGCTTTTGAAGCTAAGCAGGGTTAGTCCTGGTCAGTCCCCGGAAGTGGTGTTGGAGTACCAGTAGGAGTGACCCTTTCCTCTGGTCTAAAAAAAATATCCCAATGCTCCAGGGCAGTGATTGGGGACATTGCCCTGTGTAGGGTGCTGTCTTTCGGATGGGAAGTCAAACGGGTGTCCTGACTCTCTGTGGTCACTAAAGAGCCCATGGCACTTATCGTGAGAGTAAGGGGTGTCAACCCCTGTGTCCTGACTAAATTCCCAATCTGGCCTTCATACCATCTTGGCCACCTAATCATCCCCAGCTTCCAATTGGCTCATTGATCCCCCCTCCTCTCCTTTGTAACTATTCMCAGGTCGTTGCTATAAATGAGAATGTGTTCAGTCAACTTACCTGGTAAAATAAGGGATAAATAAATTTAAATAAATGTTTTGAGTCAATACATTTTCAACTCCTTTGTTAAAGAAAGCCTAAATTAGTTCAGGAGCAAAAATTACAAGTCACATAAGTTGTATGAACTCACTGTGTGCAATAATAATGTTAAACATGATTTTTTAATGACTACCTCATCTCTGTACCCCACACATAGAATTATCTGAAGGTCCCTCAGTCGAGCAGTGAATTTCAAACACAGATTCAACCATAGTGGTGGCTGCATCATGCTATGGGTATGCTTGTAATCATTAAGGAGAGGGGAGTCTTTCAGGATACAAATGAAACGGATGGAGCTAAGCACAGGCAAAATCCTAGAGGAAAACCTGGTTTAGTCTGCTGTCCACCAGACACTGGGAGATTAATTCACCTTTCAGCAAGACAATAACCTAAAACACAACGCCAAATCTACACTGGAGTTGCTTACYAAGAAGACATTGAATGTTCTTGAGTGCCCGAGTTAGTTTTGACTTAAATCTACTTGAAAATCTATGGCAAGACCTGAAAAAAATCATTTGAAAACCAATTTGACAGAGCTCGAAGAATTTTGAAAATAATAAAATATTGCACAATCCAGGTGTGGAAAGCTCAGAGACTTTCCCAGAAACATTTGACTCAGGGGGTTGAATACTTACATATCTAATCAAGATATATTAGTGTTTTATTTTTCATATTTTTTTTTACAAATGTTAGACATTTTTTCTTCCACTTTGACGTTGGAGTATTTTGTGTAGATTATTGACAAAAAATGACAATGACAATTAAATCCATTGTAATCCCACTTTTTAACACAACAAAATGTGGAAAAAGTCAAAGGGTGTAAATACTTTCTGAAAGCACCGTAGATATTCCACATACCCATGGCAGAGGAGGGATAGGTCAGAACCCAGGCTATGGGCTGCTGGCTCTCTGCATCCAGCACACAGCAAGACGGGTAGTGCCGGATCATGTTCCGGATCATCTGGAAACTGTTCTCCGTGTTCCCGAACTTCCAGGTTTTGTTGACTAGATCAGAGTGGGATTCGTCCAGTGAGGTTATCATTGATTCAATTGCACTGTGGATTTGAGAAGGAAAGAAAGAAGAGGTGTGAGAGATAGCACATCGTAGAGCGGCCGCTYGGGGTAACTCCGTCGGGGTCTCAAATTACCGTTGAGAGTTAGAAAAGTAGAATACACAAGGTTCACTTATCATTAAGGACCTAAGCCACCCGAGCCATGGTCCATTCACTCTGCTACCATCTGGCAGGTGCATCAGAGCTGGGACTGAGAGACTGAAATACTGCTTCTATCTCAAATCAAATTTTATTTGTCACATAGACATGTTAAGCAGATGTTAATGCGAGTGTAGCGAAATGATTGTGCTTCTAGTTCTGACCGTGCAGTAATATCTAACAAGTAATCTAACCTAACAATTTCACAACTACCTTATACACACAAATGTAAATGTAACGGCAGTCTAAGTCGTCCTCCTCATCGGACAAGGAGAGGCGAGAAGGATCGGAGGACCAATGTACAGCGTGGTAAGTTTCCATGATTTAATAACACAAAAACTAGACAAAATACAAAAACAACAAACGAACCAACCGTCACAGTCCCGTGTGGCACAAACACTGACACAGGAAACAACCACCCACAAAATCCCAACACAAAACAAGCCACCTATATATGATTCTCAATCAGGGACAACGATTGACAGCTGCCTCTGATTGAGAACCATATTAGGCTGAACACAGAAACAGACAAACTAGACACACAACATAGAATGCCCACGCAGCTCACGTCCTGACCAACACTAAAACAAGCAAAACACATAAGCACTATGGTCAGGACGTGACAGTAAAGGAATGAATAAGAATATGTACATAAAAAATATATGAATGAGTGATGGCCGAACGGCATAGGCAAGATGCAGTAGATGGTATAGAGTACAGTATATTATCTCCAGGCCATCAGACTGTTGAACAGTCATCACTAGTCGGATACTTGCCCGGTATTCTGCCCTGCACCTTGAGACTAATGCTCCATGTATATAGAGACATTTAACACTGGTCACTTCATTTACTTTTTATATACTGTTGTTTACTCACTGTGTATGTATACTGTATTCTCCACATAGCTCATCCTAATATACCTACTACTGTACCTACCATTTTCTTTTCCAAATGATATACTGTCTATACACATCATGTATTTATATTCTGGATTTTTACATCGCTCACTCTAATATAGTATCTACTTTGGATTTTTAATTGTACTTGTTCTCATTTCTTGTTAAGATTGTTTTATTATTTGTGTATTGAATTTGCTAGACATTCTACTGCACTGTTGGAGCTGGTAATACAAGCATTTCACTGCACCTGCTATAACAAATGCAAATCTGTGTACGCGACCAATAAAATTTGATTTTAAATTTGGTATAGTGCATCCTCAGTTTTCCTCTATGTTAGTCACTGACAGTCACTCAAGTAGCCCATGTCAGCAATGGTACCGCCCATGCATGCAGTGCACTTGCCACTGATTTTGTTTGAATGTGACACTCAGATATCATAAGAACATTGCATAAGTCATGGTAAAATGTGTAGAATTGCAGAAAATAAGCTTTAAAATTGCAAAAATGTCTCTACCCCATGGTAAAATGAATCGAGCTGAGCCCATCATACCTTTCTACAGGTGGAAGGCGGGATGGATCCTGGAGCATCATCATGTGACACACAGACACTTTATTCACTGGCACCTTTCTCTCAGAAGCCACCGCCATCACCATCTCCTCATAGCAAAGACTGGTGCCTAAAATAGCAGAGGGCTGTAATGTTGGCAAACAACTTCTACGAAATTGAACTTTGTGCTATATGGTGTGTGAGTAATGAAACCACCCCAGATCCCAGCAGTCTAGAGACAACCAGAGACACCAGGGGCCGTATCTATCAAGCGTCTCAGAATAGGAGTGCTGATCTAGGAACAGTTCCTCCTTCTTCATAATTATGCAAAACTGATCCTAGATCAACACTCCTACTCTGGCAAGCTTTATACATACAGCCCAGGTCTTTCTTTACTTGTAAAATAGGTCTTCTGACCTCAATGGGACTTCCTGGATAAAGCAATAGGTTAAATGAATAAAACACAATGGGGAGCTCACCATCCCCTGTTTTATGGCCCTGCTATTTGCTGCAGCAGGGCAAGGCTGAGTTTGTGGGTAGCTCTGGTCCATGTTGTTGGTGCACGTTCCTCCACTATGTTAGTAGAGGAAGGTGCAATAATGACCTGAACCAGAGCTCAGTTTGGGAGAGCTTGAGAGAGAGCTAAAGATGGCGTTACACTCCGAATGGGGAATTCTCAACATGGTACATGGGTGATGGTTTTAGGAGAGAGAGAGAAACTTACTTTAGTTTTAGGAAAGAGAAACAAGAGACAGAGGAGGGTGGGGCAAGCAGGCAAAGTGCAAGTGGCAGGTACTGTAATTACAGTGTAATTACCTAAACATAGGAACTTTGTCCAGTCAATTGTGTTGTTCTCTCCAAGGATATTCCTAAAAGAAGCTTCATCTTTAGTAAAAACACATGTGTCTTTAAAAAGGTCCCCCTCCTGCAAAATGGGCAAATGAGGAGTTGAGACAACAAAATACACATTATTTCTATTAATTAAGTTTGGGACAAGTGTATCTTTATGAATTTATCTAATGTTACCTTCTCATATGGTGGTTTGCAGAGAATGACATTGAATTCTGGCCAGTGGTCCACAAAAACCTGAATCGGGTCAGCCATAACTCTGTTCATCTGGAAAATGTAACCATAAACCTTGACAGACAAGGCAGAAATAACCCTTAGACACTACAGATAAAATTGGACATGTACCTGACAGTTCCCTAGATGCCTCCTTTAGAAAACAAAGTATGAACTCTATCCTTGTTTGATATAAATGAAATACTCAATATATSTTGTCTAGCATTTGTATCTGTAGTATATATATATATATATGTCAATATATGTTTGAAGTCCTGTGTGGCTCAGTTGGTAGAGCATGGCACTTGCAACACCAGGGTTGTAGGTTCAATTCCCACAGGGGTGCAATACAGTAAAAAAGATACAAAAAAATKTATCCACTCAAGTTTCTCTGGATGAGAGCTAAATATGTACAGTGGGGAGAACAAGTATTTGATACACTGATGATTTTGCAGGTTTTCCTACTTACAAAGCATGTAGAGGTCTGTAATTTTTATCATAGGTACACTTCAACTGTGAGAGACGGAATCTAAAACAAAAATCCAGAAAATCACATTGTATGATTTTTAAGTAATTAATTTCCGTCTCTCACAGTTGAAGTGTACCTATGATAAAAATGACAGACCTCTACATGCTTTGTAAGTAGGAAAATCTGCTAAATCGGCAGTGTATCAAATACTTGTTCTCCCCACTGTAAATGTTGCTGTTATACACCGAGTATACAAAACATTAGGAACACCTTCCTAATATTGAGCTGCCATCAGAAYAACCTCAATTCATCAGGGAAAGCATTCCACAGGGATGATGGCCCATGTCGACTCCACACAGGACTTCAAACAACTTGACACAGTTGGCTGAATGTCCACAGCGTTGCAGTTCTTGACACACTCAAACCGGTGCGCCTGGCACCTACTGCCATATCCTGTTCAAAGGCATCTTTTGTCTTTCCCATTCACCCTCTGAATGGCACACATGCACAATCCATGTCTCAATTATGTCAAGGCTTAAAAATACTTATTTAATGTGTCTCCTCCCCTTCATCTGAAGTGGATTTAACAAGCGACATCAATAATGGATCATAGCTTTCACCTCGTCAGTCGATGTCATGGAAAGAGCAGGTGTTCCTGATGTTTTGTACACTCAGTGTATGTTTTAATATATCCTTTTTATATATTTATTCATTTTATTTCAACTTTATTTAACTAGGTAGGCTAGTTGAGAACAAGTTCTCATTTGCAACTGCGACTTGGCCAAGAAAAATCTAAGCAGTGTGACACATACAACAACACAGAGTTACACATGGAATAAACAAACATACAATCAATAATACAGTAGAAAAATATATTTACAGCATGTGCAAATGAGGTAGGATAAGAGAGGTAAGGCAATAAATAGGCTATGGTGGCAAATTAATTACAATATAGCAATTAAACACTGGAATGGTAGGGTGTGCAGAAGATGAATGTGCAAGTTGAGATACTGGGGTGCAAAGGAGCAAGATAAATAAATAAATACAGTATGGGGATGAGGTAGATTGTATGGGCTAGATTGTATGGGCCTTAGCTTTCCTAACTGCCTGTGTATATTGGTTCCTAACTTCCCTGAAAAGTTGCATATCACGGGGGCTATTTGATGCTAATGCAGAACGCCACAGGATGTTTTTGTGCTGATCAAGGGCAGACAGGTCTGGAGTGAACCAAGGGCTATATCTATTCCTAGTTCCAWTTTTTTTTGAATGGAACATGCTTATTTCAGATTGTGAGGAAGGCACTTTTAAAGAATAACCAGGTATCATCTACTGACGGGATGAGGTCAATGTCATTCCAGGATACCCCGGCCAGGTCGATTAGAAAGGCCTGTTTGCTGAAGTGTTTTAGGGAGCGTTTGACAGTGATGAGAGGTGGTCGTTTGACCGCAATGAGGCAGTGATCGCTGAGATCCTGGTTGAAAACAGCAGAGGTGTATTTGGAGGGCGAGTTCATTAGGATGATATCTATGAGGGTGCCCGTGTTTACGGATTTGGGGTTGTACCTGGTAGGTTCGTTGATCATTTGTGTGAGATTGAGGGCATCAAGTTTAGATTGTAGGATGGCCGGGGTGTTAAGCATGTCCCAGTTTAGGTCACCTAGCAGCACGAGCTCAGAAGATACACGGGGGGCAATCAATTCACATATGSTGTCCAGGGCACAGCTGGGGGCAGAGGGTGGTCTATAGCAAGCGGCAACAATGAGACACTTGTTACTGGAAAGGTGAATTTTTAAAAGTAGAAGCTCAAATTGTTTGGACACAGACCTGGATAGTAAGACAGAAGTCTGCAGGCTCTTTGGCAGTTCTATCTTGGCAGAACATTTTATAGTTCGTGATGGAAATTTCAGGGTTTTTGGTGGTTTTCCAAAACCAGGATTCAGATACGGCTAAGACAGAATGTGCTGAAGCAGTAGGGAGTAGGCTTCTAATGTTAACATGCATGAAACCAAGGCTCTTACGGTTACAGAAGTCAACAAATGAGAGCACCTGGGGAGTAGGAGTGGAGCTAGGCACTGCAGCTCCTGGATTAACCTCTACATCACCAGAGGAAAAGATGAGAAGTAGGATAAAGGTACGGCTAAAGGCTATAAGAACTGGCCGTCTAGCACGTTTGGAACAGAGAGTAAAGGGAGCAGGTTTCTGGGCACGATAGCATAGATTAAAGGCATAATGTACAGACAAAGGTATGGTAGGAAGAGAGTACATTGGAGGTAAACCTAGGCATTGAGTAATGATGAGAAAGATATAGTCTCTAGAGATGTATAAACCAGGTGATGTCATCGCATATGTGGGAGGTGGAACAGCATGGTTGGTTAAGGCATATTGAGCAGGACTATAGGCTCTACAGTAAAATAAGACAGTACTCACTAACCAGGACAGTAATGGACAAGGCATATTGATATTAGGGAGAGGCATGCGTAGCCAAGTGATCGTATGGGTCCAGTGAGTGGTTGGGCTGGCTGGGGACACGGCGATTCAGACAGTTAGTAGGCCGGGGCTAGCAAGCTAGCAGTTAGCAGGCCGGGGCTAGCGAGCTAGCATAAGGGCCTTAGAGGGACGTCGCGATGGGGGAAAGTCTGTTTTTGCCTCCTCGTGCGGTGACGTCGATAGACCAGTCGTGGAATTAGTAGCGTTCCAAGTAGCAGAGGGATCCAAGTCCAATTGGMAAAATGGGTATAGTGGTCCAAGAAACTGGCCGATAGTTCAGCTAACAGTCCAATATGCTCTAGATAGCTAGCAGGCCGTGGTTAGCAGAATGGGCCTTCAGGGGACGGCGCGCCTGAGGGGCCTGTTGGGATCCTCGGACAGATTATGTTGGTATTCCAGTCGTGAAGGATCGGCGGGGTTCCGTGCCCCGTATCGGCAGTAGAAGGGGTCCGGATATTGTAGCCGAGGAGTGGGCTTCAGGAGTAGCCCAGGAGCCCTAGCCGAGAGATGGGTCTAGCATGGGCTAGCTCCAGGCTAGTTGGTGCTTGCTCCGGGACGGAAACGTTAGCCAGGAGTAGTCAACCCGGGTTGCGGTTATCTAGCTGCCATGATCCAGATGAAAGGGTTCAGAGTTTGCGGTAGGAATCCAGGGATATGGAGAGAAAAATAGATCCGTATGCTCTGGTTTGAAACGCATTGTACGAACTGGCGAGAGCTTTCCGAGCTAAAGGTTAGCTGATGACCGCTAGCAGTGGTTAGCTGACTGATAGCTGATAGCTGGTAGCTAGTTAGCTAGCTGGGCTGCTGAATATGGCGGCGAGTGCAGACGAGATTTTAGCTTGCTCCGAGTAACCTTAACTTTTATCCCTCCTAAACTTACTTAAATGTAACAGAACTTGGCTTATAGTTAACACAATAGAGAACAACGCTTAGTTGACCGTTATTTGATCAGAAATTTTGAGAAATGGCAGAAAAGAATGTGCGAAGGGAGGAGAAGGCAGTTGCTAGCTGAGCACTCATACATTGGAGAAAAAMCGCCACCTGACTCCTCAGGAGAAGAAATGGAGGAATCTGGACATTCGGTTGATTCTGAAAATCCAGTCAATAGTCCCGCACCCAAAAAGACACAGAAAGAATTGTCTTTGCGCGAACTACAGGTCAACATAATCGATGCTGTCTCTGCAAAGATAAACGAAAGAGCCGATGGTCTGGAGAAAAGGATACGCGAAAACACATCAAAAATTGTTGACCTCGAGACCTCTCTGAATCATGCATACAAGAGTATCGAAGAGCTTAAACTTGCAAACACTGCTACTTCTGAGAAATGCACTGCACAGGAGAAGACCGACATGCAAGAGCGCTTATCTGTCGGAAAGATATCAGTTTGTCTCTGTGAATGGTTTGTCCTCTGACAAATCAACTGTAAATTTAGGTGTTCTTCAAGGTTCCGTTTTAGGACCACTATTGTTTTCACTATATATTTTACCTCTTGGGGATGTCATTCGAAAACATAATGTTAACTTTCACTGCTATGTGGATGACACACAGCTGTTTATTTCAATGAAAACATGGTGAAGCCCCAAAATGGCCCTCGCTAGAAGCCTGTGTTTCAGACATAAGGAAGTGGATGGCTGCAAACTTTCTACTTTTAAACTCAGACAAAACAGAGATGCTTGTTCTAGGTCCCAAGAAACAAAGAGATCTTCTGTTGAATCTGACAATTAATCTTGATGGTTGTACAGTCGTCTCAAATAAAACTGTGAAGGACCTCGGCGTTACTCTGGACCCTGATCTCTCTTTTGACGAACATATCAAGACTGTTTCAAGGACAGCTTTTTCCACTACGTAACATTGCAAAATCAAAAACCTTCTGTCCAAAAATTATGCCGAAAAATTAATCCATGCTTTTGTTACTCTAGGTTAGACTACTGCAATGCTCTACTTTCCGGGTACCCGGATAAAGCACTAAATAAACTTCAGTTAGTGCTAAATACGTCTGCTAGAATCCGACTAGAACCAAAAAATGTGATCATATTACTCCAGTGCTAGCCTCCCTACACTGGCTTCCTGTTAAGCAAGACTGATTTCAAGGTTTTACTGCTAACCTACAAAGCATTACAAGGGCTTGCTCCTACCTATCTTTCCGATTTGGTCCTGCCGTACATACCTACGCTACGTCACTAGACGCAGGCCTCCTAATTGCCCCTAGAATTTCTAAGCAAACAGCTGGAGGCAGGGGCTTTCCTATAGAGCTCCATTTTTATGCATACCCATGTGACAGAAGCAGACTCGGTCCAACCTTTAAGTCTTTATTGAAGACTCATCTCTTCAGTAGGTCATATGATTGGTGTAGTCTGGCCCAGAGTGTGAAGGTGAACGAAAGGCTCTGGAACAACGAACGCCCTTGCTGTCTCTGCCTGGCCGGTTCACCTCCACTGGGATTCTCTGCCGATAACTCTATTACAGGGGCTGAGTCACTGGCTTACTGGTGCTCTCCATGCCGTCCCTAGGAGGGGTGCGTCACTTGAGTGGGTTGAGTCACTGACGTGATCTTCCTGTCTGGGTTGCGCCCCCCCTTGGGTTGTGCCGTGGTGGAGATCTTTGTGGGCTATACTCGGCCTTGTCTCAGGATGGTAAGTTGGTGGTTGAAGATATCCTCTAGTGGTGTGGGGGCTGTGCTTTGGCAAAGTGGGTGGGTTATATCCTGCCTGTTTGGCCCTGTCCGGGGTATCATCGGATGGGCCACAGTGTCTCCTGACCCTTCCTGTCTCAGCCTCCAGTATGTATGCTGCAGTAGTCTATGTGTCAGGGGGCTAGGGTCAGTCTGTTATATCTGGAGTACTTCTCCTGTCTTATCCGGTGTCCTGTGTGATTTAAGTATGCTCTCTCTAATTCTCTCTTTCTTTCTCTCTCTCGGAGGACCTGAGCCCTAGAACCATGCCTCAGGACTACCTGGCATGATGACTCCTTGCTGTCCCCAGTCCACCTGGCCGTGCTGCTGCTCCAGTTTCAACTGTTTGCCTGTGGCTATGGAACCCTGACCTGTTCACCGGACGTGCTACCTGTCCCAGACCTGCTGTTTTCAACTCTCTAGAGACAGCAGGAGGTAGAGTAACTCTTAATGATCGGCTAATGAAAAGCCAACTGACATTTACTCCTGAGGTGCTGACTTGTTGCACCCTCGACAACTACTGTGATTATTATTATTTGACCATGCTGGTAATTTATGAACATTGAACATCTTGGCCATGTTCTGTTATAATCTCCACCCGGCACAGCCAAAAGAGACTGGCCACCCCTCATAGCCTGGTTCCTCTCTAGGTTTCTTCCTAGTTTTGGCCTTTTCTTAGGGAGTTTTTCCTAGCCACCGTGCTTCTACTCCTGCATTGCTTGCTGTTTGGGGTTTTAGGCTGGGTTTCTGTACAGCACTTTGAGATATCAGCTGATGTAAGAAGGGCTATATAAATACATTTGATTTGATTTATCGGAAGCAGAGCGATACCGGAGAAGGTGGGGGCTACGGCCTTACGGTGTAACCGAGGACCAGGATGAGAATGTGAAGCGCTTAGTAAGAGACATCTGTAACCGTGTGGCACCGGACTTCCCTGATGGATATATGGATATGGCTGTGGATGTTGCTCATCGTATTGGGAAGAAGCAAGATGCCATCGTCAGCCGCTCGATCATCACTCAGTTTGCTTTTCGCACAACGAGATGCAGTTTGGAAGAAAGCAAAGGAAAGCGCATTTCTGAAAGAGAGAACATTTATATTTGGTGAGGACCTGACTGCAGCAGACAAGGCAGCAAAGGCAAAATTTTGGCCTCTTGTACAACAGGCCTGAAATCAAGGAAAGGGTGGATACTACAGGGGAATCAGAGCCTTTTGCGCCGACGGAAAATAAATATGACCGGGGTGATTTGTTCTGTTGGTAGGTTTACAAGGTAGCTCCTTCCCCACTGCAAACTGAGCGTTCTAGTTTTGAATTATGGTGCTCCTGTTTACAAGTTAAGACTTCTGTTAATACATATATGAAGCAACTTTTTATAGAGAGGGTAGAGTTAAGATTGCATAGGATTTTTATTTCTATTCTATAGATATGGACTTGAAGTTTATGTCAATCAATGCCAGGGGGACATGAAACCTGTTGAAGAGAAAAGCTTTTTTTTTTTTTTTTGAAAGGACTGCAATGCAGTCTTGTATTCGTTCAAGAAACACATTCATGCAAAGAGGACTATAATTAWTGGAAAAATCTGTGGGGCAATGTCATTTTTTTGGCCCACGGGACTAATCATTCAGCTGGGGTTGCAATTTTAGCACACAATTTCAAAGGGAAATTTTTGTTTACTCAAATGGACACCAATGGACATTGGCTAGTAGTGGTCATCAACCACATGGACAGATGATTTGTGTTGTGTAATGTATATGGATACTGTTCTAGTCCTCCAAATAACTTACTTCAAGAGGAAATTTAAGAAAGTCTTAAAAGTCTTTTGAGAAAATATCCATCCAGTCAGATTATAGTTGGTGGAGATTTTAATATGGTTTATTCTAATGAGACTGATAGATTGCCCCATAGGCCTAACATTGGTGTGAACAAGTTGGTGAAGTTCTGCCAAAGCCTGGACTTAATTGACATATGGAGAGTTTTAAAACCCTGGAGAGAAACAATACACATGGAGTAATAGAGATCGTTCTCTACAATCAAGAATTGACTTGTGGGTGATAACCTCTAGTCTTGAGCCCAACACTGTAGAGGTAAAAATACTGCCTGCAGTCCTGACAGATCATAAAGTCATATGGTTGACTGTAAGAATGTGCAGTGATGGTAAGAATGATGGTAAGAAATACTTGGGTGGTTATTGGAAATTAAATAACTCATTGTTATTGCATGATGATTTAAAAAATGTGATTAAGAATCTAATTTCTGTTTACTGGATTTTATCTACATCTAATGCAGAATTTGGGAAATATTGGGAACTGCTGAAATGTAAAATCCGCTCAGCCTGTATTACTGATGGAAAACGGCTTGCTTTAAGAAGGAGATGTGCGGTAGCTGAACTCTCTAAGACAATTGCGGATATTGCAGAGATTGAGCATCTTGATCTTAACGAGAAAGCTAAATTAAATGATTTACAGAATCAACTAGATACATTGTATGAGGAAAAGGCTAGAGGAGCTTTCATAAGATCCAGAAAACAATGGCTTGAAAAAGGTTAAAAGAACAGTTGATACTTTTTTAATTTGGAAAAGAGGAGAAGGGAACTCAACACACTTAAGGAAATTTAAGATTAATGGGGTTACCACTGAGGATAGAGAGTTGTTATCAGACTTTACCACTAAGTTTTATGAGAATCTTTACTCCTTAGATAACAATTTGGGTGACTAAGGATCTCCTTGATTCTATAGAGAATGTTAATTCGGTTAGTGAAGAATTCAATCGGTCTTGCTGTCAAGATTTATCCATTATGGACATCCAGTACGGGGTTGCTCAGTTAAAAAATAACAAATCTCCAGGTTGTGATGGATTAACCTCTGAATTTTACAAAACCTTCTCTGAAGAAATAGCACCATTTTTACTTGAAGCCTTTAAGGAGGTTTTAAAGAAGGGAGAACTAACTGCCTCTCTGAAGTAAGGGGTTATCACTCTTATACCTAAACCACACAAGGATCTCTTAAATATTGATAATTGGCGTCATATCACACTCCTAAATAACGACTACAAAATTATAGCCTTAATCTTTGCAAAAAGGTTAAAGTCTTGCTTGAATGATCTGATTGATGAATGTCAATCAGGGTTTATGAAAGGGTGCCATATATATAATAATCTGAGGCTGCTGTTAGACTTGGTTGAGTATTGTGATCTATTGGATGACTTCCCTGTTATCCTATTTTTGGATTTTCAGAAAGCATTTGATACAGTAAGTCACAATTTTATCTTTGATTGTCTTAAGCATTTGAAGTTTGGTCTTTTTTGTTGTTGATGCTATTAGAACCCTGTATAATGGTGGCAATAGCTGTATCAAACTCTGTCATGGAACATCTTCAAGGTATAACATTTACAAAGGAATACGACAAGGTTGTCCAAGTTTGTTCTAAAGGGAGCTGTCAATCCAGCAGATTGTAACATCTCTGAAAAAGATACTGTAACCTACCTCGGTGTAAAGATCACCAAAAATCTTAAGGCTGTGAATGATCTTAATTTGAACCAACAGGGTTTGTGATGGCGGTCTAAATGTCTTAGACTTCACTCTCTTCAATCAGATATCAAAATACACTGGATTAAAAGGTACATAAAAAATCCTCATAGTTTCTGGAATATTAAACCTCATTTTGTTTTTCAGAAGAGGGCTTCATTTTTTACTAGAATGTCCATATATTGTGGGTAAACTTCCTGTGAAACTGGCGGCTTTTCACAAGCAGGCTTTAATGTGCTGGGCTTTGTTGTATAAACACAACTTTTCACCTCATAAATGTTTTATATGGAACAATGGGTCGATATTACATAGAAACAAGATGTTATTTTACTATAAATGGTTCTCGAAAAACATTTTCCTTGTCAGCCAATTAGTTAATATTAGTGGGAACCTATTTACACAGGGAGAATTTATGGAAAGATACAACTTTGAGGTTTCAAGCAAGGAATATGACACTGTTATTAAAGCTATACCTAGTGGGATAAAAACTTTACTTCAGAATAATGCATATTTTGGAATATCTCCGATTGTAAGCAATATCCAGGTGAATGGCATAGGTCTACTAGATACAAAATTCAACAATCGTTTATTAAGGGATATTTTCTACAGGAAGTCTATTCCCTCTGCGATATTTTGTTGGGCTTCATCGTTTGATGTAATCTGGCGCCGTGCTTGGCTCACTCCACACAAATTGGTGACCAATAAAGAAAAGGAGATCTCCTTAAAGATTATCCATAGATTCTATCCGTGTAATAGCTTGATTTCTAAATATATACCTGATGTTACCAGTGAATGCAGTTTTGTGAACTAGAAACTGATTCTATTGAACACTTATTCTGTCATTGTTTATATAGTGAATTGTTCTGGACTGATTAAAACTATATCTTGGCCTCAAATTGCATACAACCATTGACATTTCTAAGTTTGACATATTTTACTACACTGATTCCATAATTGAACGTGAGTATGTCATAAATCTCTTTATTTTATTAGGAAAATGTTTTTTACACAAATCAAAATTTATGAAGAAAAAGCCACTTTTCTAAAAAAAAAATTGTTTTATCTGATGTGGAATGCTATTTAGAGTCATTAAAATGTATACAAAACAAAATGTAAAAAAAAATATATTCACTACATGTCTGTATTTGAATTGATTTACTGTGGAATAGTTTATTTTAATTTTTCTAATTTCTTTGTGGAATCCCTCTGGCTGTTATGTTTATGTTTTGCATGTTACTGTTAATAAAAAATAAAAATAAACAATAACCCCCCCTAAAAAAAAATGTTTTTCAAGTTAGCTAGCTAGCTTCAGTTGAGGTATTCCAGTTCGAAGGAAAATAGAAATACTTTAGGRAAAAAAAGAGTATTTTGAAGTTGAGGTTTAGGAAAAATATTAAAAAGAATGCGAAGAAAAAGTTATAAAAATATATATACATGGGACGAGACAAAACAAAGAAGCACATAAAAAGCTTCAGAAAACATAAAGGTCATGTTAACTGACTGATATTATCTCATAGAAAAAAGTATAAAATATCCTAAGCCTGTGTTAACCTCAGACCTTATTTTCGGCTTTTATCCAAAACCCAATTCTTTCCCGACTCATTTTCCATAGGAATGGCTGAAAGAACCAGAGGTAACTAATTTCAGTTTTTTTGGACTCAACAATATGAAGACAGGCTAAAACTGTTTCTCCAATATAAATCCCCAATCACGCTGGTAGGAGATGTCATGGCGACGTTGGCTTGCTAAATGTAAGCGTACAAATACGTCATCGGGTCTAACGGTCGTCTTGCACCAAACTGCGCATATGCACAGACACTCGTTTGATTTAAAGTTGCTTTTGACGAAATAAAAACGTGTCAGTTTGTCACTTTCACGAAGTTGGAGTAATACCATGTACAACTTCTTATGTCATTGGCTCGAATCTACGTTGTGCCTTTAGCTTTCGAGAAAATTAACAACTAGGAAGAATCGTTCACTTCTCTCGTTGACTTTCAAACCCCGCCTGCTCTGTTAAGTTTATGCATGTTTATAAATGTTTGCATAGTATAAGGGATTTGCGTCAATTCAAATCTGGTATCAGGACATAATGTGATTCAGAGTCACGCGAATATACTTTAAGTATTTTTATTAAACTCAAGCGATAAATGGTAAATGCAATTTTCGTATATACGGGTTCTCTGTATCACTCGCAGGGCAGAACAGAGAACTGGCAGGATGTAGGTAAACAGCTGTTCTTATACTGTGAAGACTAGTTCCAACCCGTCTGTTGGCCTATCACAGTAGAGGCTGAGCGTGGTTTAAACTCTGCTCAGCCTATCACGCGCGCTCAGGCTAGTCCCAGCCTCTTTGCGCTCTTTGGTGTCCCGGCGCTGTAGATTACGCTCCATCACCCAGAGACTGAGGTCAGATAGCTCTGTAACATTGTCTGAGCTATTTGCACCTGCATACAGAGCACACTGTTCTCGCTCAAGGCTAACCACAGCTTCCCAGCACACTTATCTGGGGCTAACTGTTACTTCCAGCACACACACACAGACACCCAGGCGCCCAGGCAACAGTTGCTAATATTCATCACATGTGATTTAGCATTGGGTTATAGTGCAATAAACACAAATCCTAACAATAGTGGCCGATGTGAAGTCAATTTCCCTCCCTCGTGACTCCGAAAGTAAAGTACTGAAGGTTGTAAAACTTGTTGAAGTAAAAGTGAGTGTTCACTATTGCGTAATAAATTCAGTAAGAAATGTAATGATTTACCCGCCTTAGTCTATTTAGCCTATTGTACAGTCGTTCGTTTGTTTAGTGTCAAGTCATGCAAGTGTCAGAACGAGGAACAACCATGGAGCAACTGAATGAAATCCAGCTGAAGACTGTTGAGACCCAACTGAAAGAGCTATTTCCTCAGTCGCAGCAGGTGGGTATTAGGTAGTATAGTGTGCATTATATTCATTTTTATTATTAAATTATACTTTTTGTGTGAAGTTTATTAAGGCTTAATTGCACTTTTAAAAAATTGTGATTTGATAATGCAAAGATTATGCTTTTTGGAATAGATTACATTATTATATATTATAACAGAATAACTATTTTTCCTAGAGGAAATTACTTTGTTGTGGCAAGTCGGATAAGATGTAGCCTAAAGATTTCAAAGATGGAGTAGCAGTCAGACGTCTTTGTCTTTGTTTTGTCTTGTCCCATGTATATATATTTTTATAACTTTTTCTTCGCATTCTTTTTAATATTTTTCCTAAACCTCAACTTCAAAATACTCTCCTGCAACCCGCCTCACCCAATGTGGCGGTGGATCTGTTTTTTTCCCTAAAGTATTTATATTTTCCTTCTAACTGGAATACCTCAACTGAAGCTAGCTAGCTAACTTTTTTATTTTATTTTTATTAACAGTAACATGCAAAACATAAACATAACAGCCAGAGGGATTCCACAAAGAAAATAGAAAAAATAAAAAATAAACTATTCCACAGTATATCAATTCAAATACAGCCATGTAGTGAATACATTTTTTTGACATTTTGTTTTGTATACATTTTAATGACTCTAAATAGCATTGCACATGAGATACTTTTTTTTTTTAGAAAAGTGGCTTTTTCTTCATAAATTTTGATTTGTGTAAGAAACATTTTCCTAATAATTGTTAATTTACAAAATATACATGACAGGACTCTTATAGAGAGAAAGTAGAGAAAGTAATGCTGTCTTTTGTAGGCACTAACTCTGCATGGTTCATTGGACAAAGCCTATGGGAATATGAATGGAGTTTTTGTAGGGCTTTTGGATAAACACCGAAAATAAGGTCTGTGGTTACACAGGCTTAGCAGATCTTATACGTTTTGTTCTGAGATAATCTTAATCAGTGTATGTCACTTTTTGTGAATTTTGAAGCATTTATGTAATCATTTAAAAAAGCACATAAAAAGCTTCAGAAACAATAAAGGTCATGTTAACTGACTGATATTATCTCATAGAACAAAACGATATAAATATCCTAAGCCTGTGTTAACCTCAGACCTTATTTTCGGCGTTTATCCCAAAACCCAATTCTTTCCCGACTCGTTTTCCCCATAGGAATGGCTGAAAGAACAAGAGGTAACTAATTTCTGTTTTTTTGGACTACAACAATATGA
The DNA here is from genome assembly GCF_002910315.2 of Salvelinus sp. IW2-2015. NCBI lineage: Eukaryota > Metazoa > Chordata > Actinopteri > Salmoniformes > Salmonidae > Salvelinus > Salvelinus sp. IW2-2015. The sequence goes on from NC_036858.1 coordinate 60,148,894, forward strand.
AGACAGGCTAAAACTGTTTCTCCAATATAAATCCCAATCACGCTGGTAGGAGATGTCATGGCGACGTTGGCTTGCTAAATGTAAGCGTACAAATACGTCATCGGGTCTAACGGTCGTCTTGCACCAAACTGCGCATATGCACAGACACTCGTTTGATTTAAAGTTGCTTTTGACGAAATAAAAATGTGTCAGTTTGTCAATTTCACGAAGTTGGAGTAATACCATGTACAACTTCTTATGTCATTGGCTCGAATCTACGTTGTGCCTTTAGCTTTCGAGAAAATTAACAACTAAGGAAGAATCGTTCACTTCTCCTCGTTGACTTTCAAACCCGGCCTGCTCTGTTAAGTTATGCATAGTTTATATATGTTTGCATAGTGGCCGATGTGAAGTCAATTTCCCCTCCTCGTAACTCCGAAAGTAAAGTACTGAAGGTTTGTAAAACTTGTTGAAGTAAAATGAAGTGTTCACTTTGCGTATTAATTTCTGGAGCAATGTAATGATTTACCCGCCTTAGTCTATTTAGCCTATTGTAAGTCGTTCGTTTTGTTTAGTGTTAAGTCATGCAAGTGTCAGAACGAGGAACAACCATGGAGCAACTGAATGAAATGCAGCTGAAGCCTGTTGAGACCAACTGAAAGAGCTATTTCCTCAGTCGCAGCAGGTGGGTATTAAGGTAGTATAGTGTGCATTTATTCATTTTTATTATTAAATTATACTTTTTGTGTGAAGTTTATTAAGGCTTAAATGCACTTTTAAAAAATTGTGATTTGATAATGCAAAGATTATGCTTTTTGGAATAGATTACATTATTTATATTATAACAGAATAACTATTTTTCCTAGAGGAAATTACTTTAGTTGTGGCAAGTCGGATAAGATGTTGCCTAAAGATTTCAAAGATGGAGTAGCAGTCAGACGTCTTTGTCTTTGTTTTGTCTCGTCCCATGTTATATATTTTTATTAACTTTTTCTTCGCATTCTTTTTAATATTTTTCCTAACCCCTCAACTTCAAAATACTCTTTTTTTTCCTAAAGTATTCTTATTTTCCTTCGAACTGAAATACCTCAACTGAAGCTAGCTAGCTAACTTGAAAAACATTTTTTTTTAGGGGGGGTTATTGTTTATTTTTATTTTTTATTAACAGTAACATGCAAAACATAAACATAACAGCCAGAGGGATTCCACAAAGAAATTAGAAAAATAAAAATAACTATTCCACAGTAAATCAATTCAAAATACAGACATGTAGTGAATACATTTTTTTTACATTTTGTTTTGTATACATTTTAATGACTCTAAATAGCATTCCACATCAGATAAAAAATTTTTTTTTTTAGAAAAGTGGCTTTTTCTTCATAAATTTTGATTTGTGTAAAAAACATTTTCCTAATAAAATAAAGAGATTTATGCATACTCACGTTCAATTATGGAATCAGTGTAGTAAAATATGTCAAACTTAGAAATGTCAATGGTTGTATGCAATTTGAGGCCAAGATATAGTTTTAATCAGTCCAGAACAATTCACTATATAAACAATGACAGAATAAGTGTTCAATAGAATCAGTTTTCTAGTTCACAAATGCATTCACTGGTAACATCAGGTATATATTTAGAAATCAAGCTATTACACGGATAGAATCTAGGGATAATCTTTAAGGAGCTCCTTTTCTTTATTGGTCACCAATTTGTGTGGAGTGAGCCAAGCACGGCGCCAGATTACATCAAACGATGAAGCCCAACAAAATATCGCAGAGGGTAGACTTCCTGTAGAAAATATCCCTTAATAAACGATTGTTGAATTTTGTATCTAGTAGACCTATGCCATTCACCTGGATATTGCTTCAATCGGAGATATTCCAAAATATGCATTATTCTGAAGTAAAGTTTTTATCCCACTAGGTATAGCTTTAATAACAGTGTCATATTCCTTGCTTGAAACCTCAAAGTTGTATCTTTCCATAAATTCTCCTGTGTAAATAGGTTCCCACTAATATTAACTAATTGGCTGACAAGGAAAATGTTTTTCGAGAACCATTTATAGTAAAATAACATCTTGTTTCTATGTAATATCGACCCATTGTTCCATATAAAACATTTATGAGGTGAAAAGTTGTGTTTATACAACAAAGCCCAGCACATTAAAGCCTGCTTGTGAAAAGCCGCCAGTTTCACAGGAAGTTTACCCACAATATATGGACATTCTAGTAAAAAATGAAGCCCTCTTCTGAAAAACAAAATGAGGTTTAATATTCCAGAAACTATGAGGATTTTTTATGTACCTTTTAATCCAGTGTATTTTGATATCTGATTGAAGAGAGTGAAGTCTAAGACATTTAGACCGCCATCAAACCCTGTTGTTCAAATTAAAGTCATTCACAGCCTTAAGATTTTTGGTGATCTTTACACCGAGGTAGGTTACAGTATCTTTTTCAGAGATGTTACAATCTGCTGGATTGACAGCTCCCTTTAGAACAAACTTGGACAACCTTGTCGTATTCCTTTGTAAATGTTATACCTTGAAGATGTTCCATGACAGAGTTTGATACAGCTATTGCCACCATTATACAGGGTTCTAATAGCATCAACAAACAAAAAAGACCAAACTTCAAATGCTTAAGACAATCAAAGATAAAATTGTGACTTACTGTATCAAATGCTTTCTGAAAATCCAAAAATAGGAATACAGGGAAGTCATCCATAGATCACAATACTCAACCAAGTCTAACAGCAGCCTCAGATTATTATATATATGGCACCCTTTCATAAACCCTGATTGACATTCATCAATCAGATCATTCAAGCAAGACTTTAACCTTTTTGCAAAGATTAAGGCTATAATTTTGTAGTCGTTATTTAGGAGTGTGATATGACGCCAATTATCAATATTTAAGAGATCCTTGTGTGGTTTAGGTATAAGAGTGATAACCCTTACTTCAGAGAGGCAGTTAGTTCTCCCTTCTTTAAAACCTCCTTAAAGGCTTCAAGTAAAAATGGTGCTATTTCTTCAGAGAAGGTTTTGTAAAATTCAGAGGTTAATCCATCACAACCTGGAGATTTGTTATTTTTTAACTGGCAACCCCGTACTGGATGTCCATAATGGATAAATCTTGACAGCAAGACCGATTGAATTCTTCACTAACCGAATTAACATTCTCTATAGAATCAAGGAGAT
>NC_036858.1:60152093-60157555 GCF_002910315.2 Salvelinus sp. IW2-2015
TATTACCAGAGCACACTGTTCTCGCTCAAGGCTAACCACAGCTTCCCAGCACACTTATCTGGGGCTAACTGTTACTTCCAGCACACACACACAGACACCCAGCGGCCCAGGCCAACAGTTGCTAATATTCAATCACATGTGATTTAGCATTGGGTTATAGTGCAATAAACACAAATCCTAACAATAGTGGCCGATGTGAAGTCAATTCCCCTCCCTCGTGACTCCGAAAGTAAAGTACTGAAGGTTGTAAAACTTGTTGAAGTAAAAGTGAAGTGTTCACTATTGCGTAATAAATTCAGTAAGAAATGTAATGATTTACCCGCCTTAGTCTATTTAGCCTATTGTACAGTCGTTCGTTTGTTTAGTGTCAAGTCATGCAAGTGTCAGAACGAGGAACAACCATGGAGCAACTGAATGAAATCCAGCTGAAGACTGTTGAGACCCAACTGAAAGAGCTATTTCCTCAGTCGCAGCAGGTGGGTATTAAGGTAGTATAGTGTGCATTATATTCATTTTTTATTATTAAATTATACTTTTTGTGTGAAGTTTATTAAGGCTTAAAGCACTTTTAAAAAATTGTGATTTGATAATGCAAAGATTATGCTTTTTGGAATATTACATTATTATATATATATAACAGAATAACTATTTTTCCTAGAGGAAATTACTTTAGTTGTGGCAAGTCGGATAAGATGTAGCCTAAAGATTTCAAAGATGGAGTAGCAGTCAGACGTCTTTGTCTTTGTTTTGTCTTGTCCCATGTATATATATTTTTATAACTTTTTCTTCGCATTCTTTTTAATATTTTTCCTAAACCTCAACTTCAAAAAACTCTCCTGCAACCCGCCTCACCCAATGTGGCGTGGATCTGTTTTTTTCCCTAAAGTATTTATATTTTCCTTCTAACTGGAATACCTCAACTGAAGCTAGCTAGCTAACTTTTTTATTTTATTTTTATTAACAGTAACATGCAAAAACATAAACATAACAGCCAGAGGGATTCCACAAAGAAAATAGAAAAAATAAAAATAAACTATTCCACAGTATATCAATTCAAATACAGCCATGTAGTGAATACATTTTTTTGACATTTTGTTTTGTATACATTTTAATGACTCTAAATAGCATTGCACATGAGATACTTTTTTTTTAGAAAAGTGGCTTTTTCTTCATAAATTTTGATTTGTGAAGAAAACATTTTCCTAATAATTGTTAATTTACAAAATATACATGACAGGACTCTTATAGAGAGAAAGTAGAGAAAGTAATGCTGTCTTTTTGTAGGCACTAACTCTGCCATGGTTCATTGGACAAAGCCTATGGGAATATGAATGGAGTTTTTGTAGGGCTTTGGATAAACACCGAAAATAAGGTCTGTGTTAACACAGGCTTAGCAGATCTTATACGTTTTGTTCTGAGATAATCTTAATCAGTGTATGTCACTTTTTGTGAATTTTGAAGCATTTATGTAATCATTTAAAAAAGCACATAAAAAGCTTCAGAAAACATAAAGGTCATGTTAACTGACTGATATTATCTCATAGAACAAAACGTATAAAATATCCTAAGCCTGTGTTAACCTCAGACCTTATTTTCGGCGTTTATCCCAAAACCCAATTCTTTCCCGACTCGTTTTCCCCATAGGAATGGCTGAAAGAACCAGAGGTAACTAATTTCTGTTTTTTTGGACTACAACAATATGAAGACAGGCTAAAACTGTTTCTCCAATATAAATCCCCAATCACGCTGGTAGGAGATGTCATGGCGACGTTGGCTTGCTAAATGTAAGCGTACAAATACGTCATCGGGTCTAACGGTCGTCTTGCACCAAACTGCGCATATGCACAGACACTCGTTTGATTTAAAGTTGCTTTTGACGAAAATAAAAATGTGTCAGTTTGTCAATTTCACGAAGTTGGAGTAATACCATGTACAACTTCTTATGTCATTGGCTCGAATCTACGTTGTGCCTTTAGCTTTCGAGAAAATTAACAACTAAGGAAATCGTTCACTTCTCTCGTTGACTTTCAAACCCGGCCTGCTCTGTTAAGTTTATGCATAGTTTATATATGTTTGCATAGTGGCCGATGTGAAGTCAATTTCCCCTCCCTCGTAACTCCGAAAGTAAAGTACTGAAGGTTGTAAAAACTTGTTGAAGTAAAAATGAAGTGTTCACTATTGCGTATTAAATTCTGGAAGCAATGTAATGATTTACCCGCCTTAGTCTATTTAGCCTATTGTACAGTCTTCGTTTGTTTAGTGTCAAGTCATGCAAGTGTCAGAACGAGGAACAACCATGGAGCAACGAATGAAATGCAGCTGAAGACTGTTGAGACCCAACTGAAAGAGCTATTTCCTCAGTCGCAGCAGTGTGGTATTAAGGTAGTATAGTGTGTCATTATATTCATTTTTATTATTAAATTATACTTTTGTGTGTGAAGTTTATTAAGGCTTAAATGCACTTTTTAAAAAATTGTGATTTGATAATGCAAAGATTATGCTTTTTGGAATAGATTACATTATTATATATTATAACAGAATAACTATTTTTCCTAGAGGAAATTACTTTTAGTTGTGGCAAGTCGGATAAGATGTTGCCTAAAGATTTCAAAGATGGAGTAGCAGTCAGACGTCTTTGTCTTCTGTTTTTAAATGATTACATAAATGCTTCAAAATTCACAAAAAGTGACATACACTGATTAAGATTATCTCAGAACAAAACGTATAAGATCTGCTAAGCCTGTGTTAACCACAGACCTTATTTTCGGTGTTTATCCAAAAGCCCTACAAAAACTCCATTCATATTCCCATAGGCTTTGTCCAATGAACCATGGCAGAGTTAGTGCCTACAAAAAGACAGCATTACTTTCTCTCTATAAGAGTCCTGTCATGTATATTTTGTAAATTAACAATTAGGGTGAAAATGTGCACAATTATCGATATATGTATACTAGTTATCCTACAAAGAATAATCAAAAATTTCTATAAGTTATTCTGTTATTTAAAAAAATWAAAATAATTTTAAGCCTAAATGGACAACATGTTTTTTGTGTGTGTACTCCTATCATTAATTGGACTGTATATACAGTGAGCTCCAAAACTATTGGGACAGTGACAAATGTTTTGTTGTTTTGGCTCTGTACGCCAGCACTTTGGATTTGCAATTGCCCAATATCATTAAATAGTACCTGCAAAACACCAGTCTCAACGTCAACAGTGAAGAGGCGACTCCGGGATGCTGGCCKTCTAGGCGAGAAAGAAAAAGCCATATCAGACTGGCCAAGAAAAATACAAGATTAAGATGGGCAAAAGAACACAGACAATGGACAGAGGAACTCTGCCAAGAAGGCCAGCATCCCGGTGTCGCCTCTTCACTGTTGACGTTGAGACTGGTGTTTTGCAGGTACTATTTAATGAAGCTGCCAGTTGATGACTTGTGAGGCGTCTGTTTCTCAAACTAGACACTCTAATGTACTTGTCCTCTTGCTTAGTTGTGCACCGGGGCCTCCCACTCCTCTTTCKATTCTGGTTAGAGACAGTTTGCGCTGTTCTGTGAAGGGAGTAGTACACAGCATTGTACGAGATCTTCAGTTTCTTGGCAATGTCTCACATGGAATAGCCTTCATTTCTCAGAACAAGAATAGACTGACGAGTTTCAGAAGAAAGTTTTTGTTTTAGTCGCCCGCAGCACGGTGGGCTACAATAGGCTATATGTTCAAAGGTATGCAGTTCGCAGCATGAATCTAAATAAGTGTGTTTGTTTTAGCTCGCCCGCAGCACCGGTGGGCTACAATAGGCTAATGTCAAAGGTATGCAGTTCGCAGCATGAATCTAATAAGTGTGTGTTGTTTTAGCTCGCCCGCAGAGCGGTGGGCGGAGTCTGCCTTTTTGGGAATATTCCATTGTACAAGTTTTCAAAACATTCGACTCCCATCACATAATGAAAAATAACAGACAGGCTTATTGTCAGTGTTGAAAAATTATAGCACAAGTAGCCTAACATATAATAGGTATTTCGAGAACATTCCATTGAATCTAAATACAATAGCCAGTTTCCCACTTCTTTCTGTGGAGACGACCACAGATAGCACTCAGTCAGTCATCAACACATTATAAAGACGTTATAAGGCATTATACTATTGTATACCTCATTTATAAATTGATAAAAAGTCAGACAAATGACTAACAAGGCTATATGTCAAAGGTATGCGGTTTGCTGCATGATGGACTGACTGAGTGCTATCTGTGGTCGTCTACACAGAAGAAGTGGGAAACTGGCTTTTGTATTTAGATTCAATATGAAGGAAAAGGAAACCGCACACTGTCTTTGATAGTATCACCGATATTTAATAAGCTTACGTATTGGCCTCACGGCCTTCGTCAGAGCTTTTGTGATTTTTTAAAATTTGCACCCTTATGTAGACTGACCCACCCACATCCGTTCTACACATCGAAGGGGGTTGGAGGCAAAGGAAAAACAAATAAGTGCTACCAAATATAACAATATGCATTTCATAAATATTACATAAGTGTATAAATAAGGCGTATTGAACACGTCTGTAAAACCTCAATGAGGACTAGCAAGTTTTCATTAGTCATTGGATACATCGTACGAAAATCAGAATAATCTACAATAGGCACATATTTCATGTTCAAATTCACACATAACATACATAGGCATTTCATCATTAAGTCCTTTAGGAAATAATGTCTGGAGAGTGAAAATCCAAAAACATTCTCTTTTACTATTATTAATATCCCTCCCCTGTCTGTATCTTAATTTTCTCTAAACACAAAAATCTAAAGGTGGAAATGTCATGCTTCAGGTCATTGAAATGTACAGCGACTGGATAATCCCTGTCGTTTCTCCTATACAATAGATAGTTATTATGGCATCATGCAGGGGGCACAGGGGAACGTGCACCCTCAGATTTGTCCTGTAAAAAATATATAGATACTATATGTATGTTATATATATATATTAACTACCGTTCAAAAGTTTGGGGTAACTTAGAAATGTCCTTGTTATGAAAGAAAAACACTTTTTTGGTCCACTAAAATAACATCAAATTGATCAGAAATACAGTATAGACATTGTTAATGTTGTAAATTACTATTGTAGCTGGAAATAGCAGATTTTTTTATGGCATCTACATAGGCGTACAGAGATCCATTATCAGCAACCATCACTCCTGTGTTGCAATGGCACATTGTGTTAGCTAATCCACGTTTATATTTTAAAAGGCTATTGATCATTAGAAAACCTTTTGCAATTAGTTAGCACAGCTGAAAACTGTTGTTCTGATTAAAGAAGCAATAAACCTGGCTTCTTTAGACTAGTTGAGTATCTGGAGCATCAGCATTTTTGGGTTCGATTACAGCTCAAATGGCAGAAAAAAGTACTTTCTTCTGAAACTCGTCAGTCTATTCTTGTTCTGAGAAATGAAGGCTATTCCATGTGA
>NC_036858.1:60160644-60169658 GCF_002910315.2 Salvelinus sp. IW2-2015
CCTCAGGAAACTGAAAAGATTTGGTATGGGTCCTCAGATCCTCAAAAAGTTCTACAGCTGCACCATCGAGAGCATCCTGACTGGTTGCATCACTGCCTGGTATGGCATCTGCTTGGTCCGAATGCATGGCACTACAGAGGGTAGTGCGTACGGCCCAGTACATTACTGGCGCCAAGCTTCCTGCCACCCAGAACCTCTTTACCAGGCAGTGTCAGAGGAAGGCCCTAAAAATTGTCAATGACTCCAGCCGTAGTCACTTTAACTCTACCTACATGTACATATTACCTCAACTAACCAGTGCCCCGCACATTTACTCTGTACCGGTACCCCTGTATATACCTCGCAACAGTTATTTTACTGCTACTCTTTAATTATTTGTTACTTTTATTTATTTTATTTTTTACTTATCTATTTTTTACTTAACATTTTTTTTCTTAAAACTGCATTGTTGGTTAAGGTCTGTAAGTAAGCATTCCACTGTAAGGGCTACACCTGTTGTATTCGGCACGTGACAAATTTAATTACATTTTATTTTATTTTAAATAAATGTGATCGAATAATTATTCAGCAACCAGCAGTTCATTCGAGTTCAGAATCTTTATTCTTGAGCAAAACAACGGTCAGCAGAACTAAAACCAACTACCCACACAACAGGAACCACAAACAGGCTGAAATTATACCCTAATTATACCCTATACCCTTGCACAATGGAGTAATAGGCCTGCAAAGTAACCAAATCACTTGATTACTTATGCTTTCGACTGTCCCCAAATGGTATAAACTTCGTTAATGTTTAATTTTGAGTAAACTTCGGAGCTATGATTGGATGTGTTACAAGTAAGTATATACTGTAGGTGTGTTTGTTTTAGCTCGCCCGCAGCACCGGTGGGCTACAATAGGCTATATGTCAAAGGTATGCAGTTCGCAGCATGAATCTAAATAAGTGTGTTTGTTTTAGCTCGCCCGCAGCACCGGTGGGCTACAATAGGCTATATGTCAAAGGTATGCAGTTCGCAGCATGAATCTAAATAAGTGTGTTTGTTTTAGCTCGCCCGCAGCACCGGTGGCTACAATAGGCTATATGCAAAGGTATGCAGTTCGCAGCATGAATCTAAATAAGTGTGTTTGTTTTAGCTCGCCCGCAGAGCCGGTGGGCGGAGTCTGCACTTTTGGGAATATTCCATTGTACAAGTTTCATAAACATTCGACTCCCATCACATAATGACAAAATAACAGACAGGCTTATTGTCAGTGTTGAAAAATTATAGCACAAGTAGCCTAACATATAATAGGTATTTCGAGAACATTCCATTGAATCTAAATACAATAGCCAGTTTCCCACTTCTTTCTGTGGAGACGACCACAGATAGCACTCAGTCAGTCCATCAACACATTATAAAGACGTTATAAGGCATTATACCTATTGTATACCTCATTTATAAATTGATAAAAAGTCAGACAAATGACTACAACAGGCTATATGTCAAAGGTATGCGGTTTGCTGCATGATGGACTGACTGAGTGCTATCTGTGGTCGTCTACACAGAAAGAAGTGGAAACTGGCTTTTGTATTTAGATTCAATATGAAGGAAAAAGGAAACCGCACACTGCTCTTGATAGTATCACCGATATTTAATAAGCTTACGTATTGGCCTCACGGCCTTCGTCAGAGCTTTTGTGATTTTTTAAAATTTGCACCCTTATGTAGACTGACCCACCCACATCCGTTCTACACATCGAAGGGGGTTGGAGGCAAAGGAAAAACAAATAAGTGCTACCAAATATAACAATATGCATTTCATAAATATTACATAAGTGTATAAATAAGGCGTATTGAACACGTCTGTAAAACCTCAATGAGGACATAGCAAGTTTTCATTAGTCATTGGATACATCGTACGAAAAACATCAGAATAATCTACAATAGGCACATATTTCATGTTCAAATTCACAACATAACATACATAGGCATTTCATCATTAAGTCCTTTAGGAAATAATGTCTGGAGAGTAAAATCCAAAAACATTCTCTTTTACTATTATTAATATCCCTCCCCTGTCTGATATCTTAACTTTCTCTAAACCACAAAATCTAAAGGTGGAAATGTCATGCTTCAGGTCATTGAAATGTACAGCGACTGGATAATCCCTGTCGTTTCTCCTATACAATAGATAGTTATTATGGCATCATGCAGGGGGCACAGGCACGTGCACCCTCAGATTTGTCCTGTAAAAAAATATATAGATACTATATGTATGTATATATATATATAACTACCGTTCAAAAGTTTGGGGTAACTTAGAAATGTCCTTGTTATTGAAAGAAAAACACATTTTTGGTCCACTAAAATAACATCAAATTGATCAGAAATACAGTATAGACATTGTTAATGTTGTAAATTACTATTGTAGCTGGAAATAGCAGATTTTTTATGGAACATCTACATAGGCGTACAGAGATCCATTATCAGCAACCATCACTCCTGTGTTGCAATGGCACATTGTGTTAGCTAATCCACGTTTATCATTTTAAAAGGCTAATTGATCATTAGAAAACCCTTTTGCAATTATGTTAGCACAGCTGAAAAACTGTTGTTCTGATTAAAGAAGCAATAAACCTGCTTCTTTAGACTAGTTGAGTATCTGGAGCATCAGCATTTGTGGGTTCGATTACAGGCTCAAAATGGACAGAAACAAAGTACTTTCTACACACTTATTTAGATTCATGCTGCGAACTGCATACCTTTGACATATAGCCTATTGTAGCCCACCGGTGCTGCGGGCGAGCTAAAACAAACACACCTACAGTATATACTTACTTGTAACACATCCAATCATAGCTCCGAAGTTTACTCAAAATTAAACATTAACGAAGTTTATACCATTTGGGGACAGTCGAAAGCATAAGTAATCAAGTGATTTGGTTACTTTGCAGGCCTATTACTCCATTGTGCAAGGGTATAGGGTATAATTAGGGTATAATTTCAGCCTGTTTGTGGGTTCCTGTTGTGTGGGTAGTTGGTTTTAGTTCTGCTGACCGTTGTTTTGCTCAAGAATAAAGATTCTGAACTCGAATGAACTGCTGGTTGCTGAAATAATTATTCGATCACATTTATTTAAAATAAAATAAAATGTAATTAAATTTGTCACGTGCCGAATACAACAGGTGTAGCCCTTACAGTGGAATGCTTACTTACAAGACCTTAACCAACAATGCAGTTTTAAGAAAAATAAATGTTAAGTAAAAAATAGATAAGTAAAAAATAAAATAAATAAAAGTAACAAATAATTAAAGAGTAGCAGTAAAATAACTGTTGCGAGGCTATATACAGGGGGTACCGGTACAGAGTAAATGTGCGGGGGCACTGGTTAGTTGAGGTAATATGTACATGTAGGTAGAGTTAAAGTGACTACGGCTGGAGTCATTGACAATTTTTAGGGCCTTCCTCTGACACTGCCTGGTAAAGAGGTTCTGGGTGGCAGGAAGCTTGGCGCCAGTAATGTACTGGGCCGTACGCACTACCCTCTGTAGTGCCATGCATTCGGAGGCCAAGCAGATGCCATACCAGGCAGTGATGCAACCAGTCAGGATGCTCTCGATGGTGCAGCTGTAGAACTTTTTGAGGATCTGAGGACCCATACCAAATCTTTTCAGTTTCCTGAGGAGGAATAAGCTTTGTCGTGCCCTCTTCACGACTGTCTTGGACCATGATAGTTTGTTGATGATTTGGACCCAAAAGGAAGCTCTCAACCTGCTCCACTACAGCCCTGTCGATGAGAATGCATACCTTTGACATATAGCCTATTGTAGCCCACCACTGTGCTCGGTCCTCCTTTTCCTGTAGTCCACAATCAAATCCTTTTTCTTGGTCATGCTGAGGGAGAGGTTGTTATCCTGGCACCATACGGCTAGGTATCTGACCTCCTCCTTGTAGGCTGTCTCATCGTTGTCGGTGATCAGGCCTACCACTGTTATGTCATCGGCAAATTTGATAATGGTGTTGGAGTTGTGCCTGGCCATGCRATCAAGAGTGAACAGGGAGTACTGGAGGGGACTGAGCACGCACCCCTGAGGGGCCCCGTATTAAGGATCAGCATGGTGGATATGTTGTTACCTACCCTTACCACCTGGGGGCGGCCCGTCAGGAAGTCCAGGATCCAGTTCCAGGTGTTTAGTCCCAGAGTCCTTAGATTAGTGATGATCTTTAAGGGCACTATAGTGATGAACGCTGAGCTGTAGTCAATGAATAGCATTCTCACATAGGTGTTCCTTTTGTCCAGGTGGGAAAGGGCAGTGTGGAGTGTAATAGAGATTGCATCATCTGTGGATCTGTTGGGGCGGTTGCAATATTTGTAAGTAGTCCTAGGGTTTCCTGGATAATGGTGTGGTGTGGAGCATGACCAGCCTTTCAAAGCACTTCATGGCAACGATTGAGTGCTACGGTCTGGAGCCATTTAGCAGTTTACCTTAGTGTTCCAGGGCACAGGACTATGGTGTCTGCTTAACATTTGTTTAGACTTAGCAGGGACAGGTTGACAGTGTCAGTGAAGGACTTGTCAGTTGTCAGCGCATGCTCGGAGTACATGTCCTGTTATCCATCTGGCCTTGCGCCTTGTGAATGTTGGCCTGTTTAAAGGTCTTACTCACATCGGCTACGGAGAGTTGATCACACAGTCGTCCGGACAGCTGATGCTCTATGCATATTTCAGTGTTACTTGCCTTGAAGCTAGTATAGAAGTAATTTAGCTCGTCTGGTAGGCTCGTGTCACTTGCAGCTCGCAGCTTGCTTCCCTTTGTAGTCTGTAATAGCTTGCAAGCCCTGCCACATCCGACGAGCATCGGAGCCGGTGTAGTATTTGGCTGTCCCCATTGGAGAACCCTTTTTGGTTCAGTAGAACCCTTCTTGGTTTTAGGTGAACCTAAACTCAGCAAAACAGAAACGTCCTCTCACTGTCAACTGCGTTTATTTCAGCAAACCTAACATGGTAAATATTTGTATGAACATAACAAGATTCAAACTGCCCAGACCATGACGACCCTCCACCTCCAAATCGATCCCGCTCCAGAGTACAGGCCTCGTGTGTAACGCTCATTCCTTCGACAATAACTTGATTCCGACCATCACCCCTGGTGAAAAACTGCGACTCGTCAGTGAAGAGCACTTTTTGCAGTTCTGTCTGTCACACACGTGGTTTGTGTCATAGGCGAAGTTGTTGTCGGTGAGATGGTGAGCGATGCCTTACAACAGGCCTACAAGCCTCAGTCTAGCCTCTCTCAGCCTATTGGACAGGTCTGAACTGATGGAGGGATGTGCATGCCTGATGTAACTCGGGCAGTTGTTGATGCACCCTGAACCTGTCCCGCAGGTGTGATGTTTGGATGTACCGATCCTGGCAGGTGTTGTTACACATGGTTGCACTGGAGACAATCAGCTGTCCGTCCTGTCTCCCTGTAGCGCTGTCTTAGGCGTCTCACAGTAGGGACTTTGCAATTTATTGCCCTGGCCACATCTGCAGTCCTCATGCCTCTTTGCAGCATGCCTAAGGCACGTTCACGCAGATGAGCAGGGACCCTGGGCATCTTTCTTTTTGTGTTTTTTCTAGTCAGTAGAAAGGCTTCTTTAGTGTCCTAAGTTTTCATAACTGTGACCTAATTTCATACCATCTGTAAGCTGTTAGTGTCTTAACGACCGTTCCACAGGTGCATGTTCATTTCTTGTTTATTGTTCATTGAACAAGCATGGGAAACAGTGTTCAAACCCTTTACAATGAAGAGCTGTGAAATTATTTTGATTTTTACAAATGATCTTTGATAGACAGGGTTCTGAAAAAGGGCTGTTTCTTTTTTTGCTGAGTTTATTTGGGTTCCGTGTAGAATCGTCTGTGGAAAGGATTCTACATGTATCCCAAAAGGGTTCTACCTGGAACCAAAAAGGGTTCTTCAAATGGTTCTCCTATGGGGACAGCCAAAGAACCCTTATAGGTTGTAGATAACATTTTTTTTAAAGAATGTGGCTTACTTTCCAGTGCCTAACTATAAAACCTTGTAAATCATATTTACACTGTGTTGTAGGAGTATGGATTCCTGTATGGTATCAACAGAAGTAAGCCAAGCACATTGGAAATAATTACGACAGCTGGCCTGATTTTAAGGTTATTATTGCGGACCAGACACTAATATGAGCTTTATGGTGTCCCATAGGTCCATCAACCACCACAGTCTACACAAAAGTCAGTCATATGTCAATAATTTTTAGTTAGTCACATGAAGCTTGTATGTGGACACCTGCTCATCGATCATCTCGTTCCAAAATCATGGGCATTAATATGGAGTTGGTCCCACCTTCGCTGTTATAACAGCCTCCACTCTTCTGGGAAGGCTTTCCACTAGATGCTGGAACATTGCTGCGGTGACGTGCTTATTCAGCCACAAGAGCATTAGTGAAGTCGGGCACTGATGTTGGGCGATTAAGCCTGGCTCGGAGTCGGCGTTCCAATTCATCCCAAAGGTGTTCGATGGGGTTGAGGTCAGGGCTCCGTGCAGGCCAGTCAAGTTCTTCCAGACTGATCTCGACAAAACATTTCTGTATGGACCTCGCTTTGTGCGCAGGGGCATTGTCATGCTGAAACAGGAAAGGACCTTCCACAAACTAATGCCACAAAGTTGGAGGTACATAATCGTCTAGAATGTCATTTTATGCTGTAGCGTAAAGATTTCCATTCACTGGAACTAAGGGGCCTAGTCCAAACCATAAAAAACATCCCAAGATCATTATTTTCCTCCACCAAGCTATCCAGTTGGCTCTATGTATTTGGGCAGGTAGCGCTCTCCTGGCACCACTAATCCCAGATTTGTCTGGGATTTGACTGCCAGGTGGTGAAATGACAGCCGACGTTTGGCATTGTGCATTGTGATCTTAGGCTTGAGTGTGGCTGCTCGATCATGGAAACCCATTTCATGAAGCTCCTGATGAATAATTTTGTGCTGAAATTGCTTCCAGAGGCAGGCAGTTCTGAACTCGGTAGTGAGTGTTGCAACCGAGAACAGATGATTTTAATGCGCTATGCGCTTCAGCACTCTGCGTTCCCGTTCTGTGAGTTTGTGTGGCCTACCACTTCGTGGCTGAGCCTTTGTTGCTCCTAGACGTTTCCACTTCACAATAACAGCACTTACAGTTGACCAGGGCAGTTCTAGAAGGGCAGAAATGTGACGAACTGACTTGTTGGAAAGGTGTTATCCTATGACGGTGCTACCTTGAAAGTCACTTAGCTCTTCAGTGCAGGCCATTCTACTGCCAATGTTTGTCTATGGAGATTGCATGGCTGTGTTCTCGATTTTATACACCTGTCAGAAATGGGTGTGGCTGAAATAGCAGAATCCACACATTTGAAGGGGTGTCCACATACKTTTGTGTATCACTCAAAAAAGAAAAGCCCATTATGAATAGATTTTGTTTTCATGAATAGAACAAACGTGACAGAGTTCATGAAAAAAATAGCTTTCTTCTGCATGGATGAAGAGATCTTGAAAAGAATGGTGACTGAAGAAAATGCCATTTCAGATGCAGTCAATATGAAGGGTTTTACCCTGGTGCAGTTTATGATGTTACCAGACCCTAGTCTCCTGCCCCAACTCAACAAGTACTCACAGACGGGTTTAGTAACCTAGTGATATCTTGTGATGTATGATGTACACTGAGTGTACTAAACATTATGAACACCTGCTCTTTCCATGACATAGACTGACCATGTGAATCAGGTGAAAGCTATGATCCCTTATTGATGTCACTTGTTAAATCCACTTCAATCAGTGTAGATGAAGGGGAGGAGACAGGCTAAAGAAGGCGCACCGGTTTGTGTCAAGAACTGCTACACTGCTGGGTTTTTCACACTCAACAGTTTCCTATGTGTATAAATAATGGCCCACCATCCAAAGAACATCCAGCCAACTTGATACAACTATTGGAAGCATTGGAGTCAACTTGGGCCAGCATCCCTTTGGAACGCTTTCGATACCTTGTAGAGTCTATGCCCTCAGAACAGCCTCAATTCGTCTGGGCAAAAGGAGGTGCAACTCAATATTATGAACATGTTCTTTATGTTTTTACACTCAGTGTATTTTCTAATTAGAGGCTTTGAAGCTACCGGTCGGCCATATTGGCAATCCCCAGAACGCGTATATATTTTAAATGTTTTATTTGAAGGTTTAGTTTAATATAATTGAAATGTATAAATGAAGTTGTWTGTAATAGAATATATGTGGTAAAAACAAATGTAGACATTAATGAATGAATGCATTTCTATAGCTTCCAAAAGATGTTTTACAAGATGGAGKCTTGGTGGCTTCCAAACAGCGGCCCCTGTTAGTCATCTAATGTACGTATAAATCATTGGGTCAAACACCTTATCTGTGTCTTTCTCCCGGGCGGGACGTTCCCAGGGGAACTATGTGGAGTGGGCATAGTGGGAGAGCAGGTGTACTGTTGGCTATTCAGGGTCACGCTCCACACACAGGTTTTTATCTTAGAGATTATTTTGAATTGAAGACACATGTAACCACAAGTCTTATTTAGTTGATAGTCATTTACTCTGTTTTATTTTGTAATGTAGTGTTAATTCGTTCATGGCTAATACATCCTATTAGTTGAATTGAGTAAATGCAGTCCTCGTTTTAGAGAGTAATTATTTGATTGACATTTATAGTTTAGTAGGTCAATTGATAGTTGTTATTTACACTACACATAGTACAGTGGGGCAAAAAAAGTATTTAGTCAGCCACCAATTGTGCAAGTTCTCCCACTTAAAAAGATGAGAGAGGCCTGTAATTTTCATCATAGGTACACTTCAAATATGACAGACAAAATGAGAAAAAAAATCCAGAAAATCACATTGTAGGATTTTTAATGAATTTATTTGCAAATTATGGTGGGTTTTTAAACAAAAAAATAACAAAGTATTGAGATAAACTTTGTTATTGACGAATACTTATTTTCCACATAATTTGCAAATATATTA
>NC_036858.1:60170570-60181531 GCF_002910315.2 Salvelinus sp. IW2-2015
ATTAAAAATCCTACAATGTGATTTTCTGGATTTTTTTTCTCATTTTGTCTGTCATAGTTGAAGTGTACCTATGATGAAAATTACAGGCCTCTCTCATCTTTTTAAGTGGGAGAACTTGCACAATTGGTGGCTGACTAAATACTTTTTTGCCCCACTGTACATGCTTGGCTACCACCTTTRAACATTGGCCGCCAGGATTAGCTATTTGTAACTATTCTCTTAATAATTGCAGAACGGTGCAAGATAGAAACATGTTCATTATAGTTATACTGAGAGGTGATGTAACTAGATTCCTCCAGAAACATACAGGGCCTGTTTTTATTCACATTATATTGGAGTCAGATTGATGAATGTAGTTTATTATATTCAACATCATTTTCTTTTAACCATGTGTCTGTATCATCATATCCATTCTCTTTCCTCTACAGTGGCATTGAATTGAGGGTCTCCTCCCTGAACGAATCACACATTGACTTAGTTCGATGGGGAMGAGCAGGGCTACAGGAACATTAAACCCATCAGTCACTTACTTGCATTTCCCCAAATAATGGTTAAGGTTAGTACACCCCGGAGCATGTAACATCTACACAGGTCTCACCTGAACCGTACCAAGGGGTGCTTTATATGTTCCCCCTGGGAAACAATTACCAAAGCTGTGGTTCCTATCCTGCTCTAGSTATGTTGTCAATAGGAACAGAGGACAGGGCCTGGCCAAAGCCCTGGTCAGCAGCATGTCCAGGAGACTCTATTCTCAGGGCTTCCCAGTGTACTGCTTCGTTGAGGAGGAGAATACACTGTCCTACACTTCACCAACCTGGGCTTTACTGAGGACCCTCAATACAGGGCTGCAGGGTACCAGTTCAATTATTAGTGTTAGCCAGGGGCTGTTCGGTCATTGGGCTTCTCGATTATAAATGTGAATTGTAATCTACGCGAATAACCATATTTGTTACGCTATCCATGTCTATTCATGTTGGGACCAAATAAAACATGTTTATATTTGTTTTAATCAGAAGCCTATTCATTTCATAAAACGTGCTTTTTTGTTGTCCTGTCTACTTTTCTTGAATGGCAGGCTATGCAACCATGATTTAACCAACAAACATAAATTTTAATTGTATTGAGTCATGGACATGTCTGTAGTCTTGTATTAAGAAGCCAAGACAAGATCTATCTTAGTGACTTGCCAAGCAGAAGTCATCACTGACAGTTAACCAGTGGTGTAAAGTGCTTAATAAGTAAAAATACTTTTAAGTTCTGCTTAAGTAGTTTTTTGGGTATCAATACTTTACTATTTATATTTTTGACAACTTTACTTCACTACATTCCTAAACAAAATATGTAGTTTTTACTCCATACATTTTCCCTGAACCCAGAAGTATCCATTACATTTTGAATGCTTAGCAGGACAGGAAAATTGTCTAATTCACACACTTAATCAAGAGAACATCCCTGGTCTTCCCTTCTGCCTTGATCTGGCGAGCTCACTAAACACATGCATTGTTTGTAAATGTGTTGGATTGTGCCCCTGGCTATCTGTAATTAACACAAAATAGAAATGCTGTTGCGTTAATATAAGGAATTTGAAATGATTTCACTTTTGATACTTCAAATATATTTTATCAATTACATTTACTTTGATAGGTATATTAGGTATATTTAAAACGAAATACTTTCCTGATGTGGTGTTTTATTGGAGTCATTTTCTATTAAGGTATCTTTATCTTACTCAAGTATGACAAATGGGTACTTTTCCCACCAGTTAAACACATCAGTACGCCGCAGTTATTCAACACTGCTGTAGAGACTGGAATGAGAAAACGGTTCTCAAATGCTTCAACATTTTCCTGCAAATGTCAATTCACGAATATAACCTAGCCTGTACACAACCACTTGCTTAAACTAATTCTATAATATATTTAGCAATAAGGCCCCAGTGGGTGTATACCACAGCTAAGAGCTGTTTTTACGCACGACGCAATGAGGATTGCCTGGGTTCAGCCCTTAGCTGTGCTTTGTGCAGTTGGAATGTATTCAGACCAGACTTTTTCCACATTTTGTTACGTTACAGCCTTATTCTAAAATTGATTACACCCCCCCCCTCTCAATCATTACACAATACCCCATATTGGACAAGGCAAAAACAGGTTTAGACATTTTTGCAAAAAACATGAAAATATCATATTTACATAAGTATTCAGATCCTTTACTCAGTACTTTGTTGAAGCCCTTGGCAGCGATTACTGGCTCAAGTCTTCTTGGGTATGATGATCCAAGCTTGGCACACCTGTATTTAGGGAGCTTCTACCATTTTCTATGCAGATACACACAAGCTCTGCCAGGTTGGATGGTGATCGTTGCTGCACAGCTATTTCCAGGTCTCTCCAGAGATGTTCGATCTGGTTCAGATACTGTGTTGTGGTCTGTGCTTGGTCGTTGTGTTGAAGGTGAACCTGCCCCCCCCCGAGGCCCCCATACTGGCCCATTTTTTCTTCGAGGCCCCATTAGCCAGATAATGATAATTTTTCACAACATAAAAAAAGTTTGACAGGCCACTGCTAGAAAAAAGACCAGCCCATCTGTCTTATTACATTTATCTGTCACGTCCTGTTTTCTGTGGGYTCTGTGACTCATTGGGCGTGTGACTGGCAGTTGTATTTCTCAACTTTGGACACAGTCATGTGAAAAGAACACATCTAGAACTTACTTTGTAAAGGAGAGGTTTGGGCATATGGCAACAAAATAAAGCAAATAACCACATGTAAATGTTCCAAAATATTTCTTTATTTAGTTAACTGTTGCATCAAAAAAAATGTTTTACCCCCTTTTCTTCCCAATTTTCATGGTATCCAATCGCTAGTAATTACTATCTTGTCTCATCGCTACAACTCCCGTACGGGCTCAGGAGAGACGTACGGGAGTACGCACAGCGCGCCTCCAACCCGGAAGCCAGCCGCACCAATGTGTCGGAGGAAACACCGTGCACCTGGCCCCCTTGGTTAGCGMGCACCCAGAGACTCTGGTGGCACAGCTAGCGCTGCGATGCAGTGCCCTAGACCACTGCGCCACCCGGGAGGCCCCCTGTTGCATCATTTTAATACTACATTCTCAAGACAGCAATGTGTGCATTAAGTGCTTATATTAGTGTGGGGATACAATACGTTTGAAAATCTTTTATTAGTGGGATTCTAAGAATACATCCTAGACAAGGAGGTTGAACTGCATTGGTAAGACTAACAAATAACACTAGTACTAGATAATACTAGTTATTGGGTAGACTAGACATTGATTGAAGTTCTCTTCATTGGGTCTTAACTATTGCACTCGTTCTTGACCATCTGGATATCGCTCWGCCAGGGGCGGCTCCACACCTCRAAGGTGCACTTGTAGGGCTGAGGAGACAGAAAKCAACATGAGTTGGCATAGTAACACAACCTTTCAGCAAGCAGAACACTTGACAATGGACTTGTTCGACATTGCAGCCGACTGCCTGATCTACAAATCAACTTGCGTCATAAATAACTACTCATTATTTGTAGATCAGTCACAATTTACACACAATATATCAGTTTTTATGGTCTTGAACATGGCCAAAGGCTGCACACACAGCCTCAATTCGTAGGGCATGGACTGAATGAAGTGGATTTAACAAGTGACATCAGTTAGGGAACATAGCTTTCACCTGGTCAGTCTGTCATGGAAAGAGCAGGTGTTCTTAATMTTTTGTATACTCAGTGTATAGCAATAACAACTGAACTGAGCAATTTTAAGTAGTTTATCAACYGTTGTCTAAATTCTTAGTTACCAATGTGCTATGACTGTTTGCAACATGTTATAAARAATCTATGGACCAGTCATAAGCCGGACATATAGGAAGCTCTGATAACCGACTGGCACTTAGGCTGAGGACAAACCGATCTGGGAACAGGCTAGTCTAGGCCCTAGTGGTCCTTACCGCAGCCATCTGTGTGTCCTTGTGCACGGMGCAGACCTTCTCAACACCTCCCTTCCTGCATGGGGTCCTGGCCATCTGCACTGTGAAGATGTACTTCATCCCAGATACCACCTGTAGGCAAGAGGGTGGGTTACATAAACAATCTTTTTAATCATGGCCATCATTTTTTGGGATCATATCATTCACATATACAGAAATCACATCTGCTTTCAAAGCAATTTTGAAAGTTTTATTGATTGTCCACGTCATGTTAGATTAGGCCAGGGTGGCATTCTGTTTCTGCTCTTTTGCCAAATCCGGGCAGAACTGTAATGCAAAACACAGTACAGTAAAGCAKAAACAGATTGGCACTCTG
The DNA here is from genome assembly GCF_002910315.2 of Salvelinus sp. IW2-2015. Classification (NCBI taxonomy): domain Eukaryota; kingdom Metazoa; phylum Chordata; class Actinopteri; order Salmoniformes; family Salmonidae; genus Salvelinus; species Salvelinus sp. IW2-2015. The sequence continues at coordinate 60,174,881 of NC_036858.1, forward strand.
ACTATCTTAGGCTATGAGGTTAACTAACAGAGGTGATAAACAGCKTTTTGGCCTAATCCTAGATTGGTTCTTCTCCCTATCATGCACGGATGATAAATAATTGAACAGGAAAAAACAGAATCCAATCCATGATCCACCCCTTCCGCATTCTATGCTGTGTTCTCAAATCAGCGCAGATGCTCGCCTGGTTTAGAAATGAATAGTCCTCTGCATAATGGCAAATGTGCACTGATCCAGAGGGGTTGGGAAATTGCCATATAAACACAGACAATCATTGAGCTTTCAATGTGGTGGTACTCTTGTGTTAATCTGATGAACTTCCTGACAATAAGACCCATTCCCATTTTCAGTCATATAGCAGATGCTCTTATCCTTAGCGACTTAGTTCAATTACTAGGCTCATTTCACCTGAGGAATGAAACACGAGCAAACACAATAAGCATGGACAGGCGCCAGAGGTCTTTTGGGCGTCTATGTTTGGTTAAGATTTGGTCCTGCCTAGACTGGCCTTGTTTGTCCCAATCATAGACATCTATGTTTCACAGCACAGTACAGTACAGAAGAGCGCAGCACAGRACAGTAGAGAAAATGAGGTACAGTAGAATGTACCATATTGTACTCTACTGAATTAAACTATATTGTACTGTACTCTGAATAGTACTGTTCAAACTTGTGAAACAGCCTTGACGTCTATGATTCTTTCAGATTTGGTCTGGGCCGGACTGACCAAATTGGTACTTGTTTGTTGGCGACTTGTATTAGAATAATACGCAGCATGCCTTGTTCGTTTAAAAAAAACATTTAGGTCGTTCAGCTTATCCAGAACGACTTACAGTCAGTGCATTCAACTAAGGTAGATATACAAAAATATATCAGTCATAACAATAAACAGTTATATTATAACCGTTACTATGAATGTTATTGTAGTTGGTTTATTCTTTTGAACATCGCTGACATCTTTAAAGCTATTTTAAAAAGTTAACATAGTCCATGTGACAGATTGGGTGGAATGTATTTATATAATAAATATGGCATACATCCATAAAATGTTAAATGACGAGACAGAGACATTCATGCGAGTAACCAGCGTTGTTCTGTACATCACAACACACCCGGGTATCTCAAGCACCCCGGTATAAATACATGAGTTGCAGTAATGAACATTTACCAACAGATGGCATCACTGTGTCATCTTACACCCATAACACAAGACATCCATAAAAGACCCATTTTGAACATACATAAATGAGAAAATACGTATTTTCTACGTCATTTTGCTCACTGGGTAGACTACACAAACTCAAAATTATCTTGTCGTGAACTAATAAATGGAAAAGGATCTGACCTGTTTCTGTGCATTGACAACCTTGGACACCTGCCTGACAAACATGTCGTTTGTTTTCTTGTTGTGTTCGACCACCGCGAACTGCAGGGCGTCTCTCGTTCCTTGGTCGTTCATATTTGCTGCACGGGGCCTCCGATCAAACCGGCGCTCGCCACGGTAAAGGCCACCGCGAGCAAAGGAACGACGATCTTCCATTCCATGATCATTTTCCCGTTTTGATATATTTTTTAATCGTGACTCCAATCGTAACAAACAAACAAATCCTTGTCTCAGACGACTCTTATGCTGTTATATAAACACGGCGACGTCACTGTCTGCTTGCTGAGAGTGGGGCTTGATCTTGATTCCACCAATCACTTCACCCAAAACCTAAAGAGGAGGACCAAAGTTTCACGCATTAAAGTGCGTTTGTTTTGCAGAACGGCTCTTTAAAAAAATAAACCAGGCAAGTCAGTTAAGACAAATTCTTATTTACAATTACGGCTTAGGAACAGTGGGTTAACTGCCTTGTTCTGGGGCAGAATTACACATTTTTAGCTTGTCAGCTCGGGGATTTGATCTAGTAACCTTTCGGTTACTGTCTCAACACTTACCTGCCGACTGGCTTACCCAGTCTTGTTTGCCTGGTTGTACAGCGAAATACATAATTGAAAAATTCTATTATGAAATGTCACGAGACCCTGCTCACCAATGGATTTGTAAAAAAACGAAATTTCATATATGGCCCTGAAGCAAAATTTGATTTGATTTGCATATTCTTGGTACCATTTGAAAGGAAACACTTTGAAGTTTGTGGAAATGTGAAAGAGATGTAACCTCAAACTCATATTGTACAGATGAAGAATTTTGCAAGCGATATACAAATAAACTCAGCAAAAAAAAAGCGTCCTCTCACTGTCGACTGCGTTTATTTCAGCAAACTTACATGTGTAAATATTTGTATGAACATAACAAGATTCAACAACTGAGACATAAACTGAACAAGTTCCACAGCATGTGACTAAAATAAATTGAATAATGTGTCCCTGAACAAAGGGGGGAGTCAAAATCAAAAGTAACAGTCAGTATCTGGTATGGCCACCAACTGCATTAAGTACTGCAGTGCATCTCCCCTCATGGACTGCACCAGATGTGCCAATTCTTGCTGTGAGTGTCCCCACTCTTCCCCAAGGCACCTGCAAGTTCCAGGACATTTCTGGGGGAATGGCCCTAGCCCTCACCCTCCGTCCAACAGGTCCCAGACGTGCTCAATGGGATGAGATCCGGGCTCTTCACTGGCCATGGCAGAACACTGACACTCCTGTCTTGCAGGAAATCGTGCACAGAACGAGCCGTATGGCTGGTGGCATTGTCATGCTGGAGGGTCATGTCAGGATGAGCCTGCAGGAAGGTTATACATGAGGGAGGAGGATGCCTTCCTTGTAACGCATAGCGTTGGATTGCCTGCAATGACACAAGCTCAGTCCGATTGATGCTGTGACACACCGCCCCAGACATGACGGACCCTTCACCTCCAACTCAATCCCGCGCCAAAGTACAGGCCTCGGTGTAACACTCATTCCTTCGACGATAAATGCGAATCCGACCAGAGACAAAACCGTGACTCGTCAGTGAAGTGCACTTTTTGCCAGTCCTGTTGGTCCAGCGATGGTGGTTTGTGCCCCATAGGCAACGTTGTAGTCGGTGATGTCTGGTTAGGACCTGCCTTACACCAGGCCTACAAATCTCAGTCCAGCCTCTCTCACCCTATTGCGAACAATCTGAGCACTGATGGAGGGATTGTGCATTCCGGATGTAACTCGGCAAGTTGTTTGTTGCCATCCTGTTCCTGTCCGCAGGTGTGATGTTTCGGATGTACCGATCCTGTGCAGGTGTTGTTACACATGGTCTGCCCCTGCGAGGACAATCAGCTGTCCGTCCTGTCTCCCTGTAGTGCTGTCTTAGGCGTCTCGCGGTACGGATGTTGCAATTTATTGCCCTGGCCACATCTGCAGTCCTCATGCCTCCTTGCAGCATGCCTAAGGCAATTCACACAGATGACCAGGGACCCTGGGCATCTTTCTTTTGGTGTTTTTCAGAGTCAGTAGAAAGGCCTCTTTAGTGTCCTAAGTTTTCATAACTGTGACCTAATTTCATACCATCTGTAAGCTGTTAGTGTCTTAACGACCGTTCCACAGGTGCATGTTCATTAATTGTTTATGGTTCATTGAACAAGCATGGGAAACAGTGTTTAAACCCTTTACAATGAAGAGCTGTGAAATTATTTGGATTTTTACGAATTATCTTTGAAAGACACGCGTCCTGAAATAGGGATGCTTTCTTTTTTGCTGAGTTTAGGAGAATATAACACAATAGATCTGGTAAAAGATAAATACGAAGAAAAAACAACCCTTCTTTTTTGTACCATCATCTTTGAAATGCAAGAGAAAGGCCTAATGTATTATTCCAGCCCCAGCTACAATTTAGACTTTGGCCACTAGATGGCAGCAGTGTATCTGCAAAGTTTTAGACTGATCCAATGAACCATTCTATTTCGTTAAAAATGGTANAGTGCTGAGTACAAACTTAAACATGAACTCACTCGTAGAAACAGCAGCTCTCTGTTGTATTCGTTGAGAGTCTCTATCTAGTCATGGTTTTATACGTTTTGATATCTCACAGTATCAACTTTGCTTTAGATTTCTTTTACGCCTGCTATGTTACTGCAGACATGGTAATCTGAGCCGTTCGATTGGCCAGTGATAGGCCTATAGTGTATTTGATTTGCTCTCCGGACCTGCCGGGAAGGCAGAGTTTGTACCTTCAGACACATGAAATGGGAACACTTTGCCTACCCGGCGCACAGGGCAGCTGAATCGGGTGCACCTACAGCCAACAGCGTGATAATAAATATATAAAAATAGGAACGCAAGGCTTTATCGTTGTTTTTTTATACAGAAATGTTTGTAGATCGACTAAGAATGCCTTGGAGATCAACCAGTTGATTGCAATCAACCGGTTGGTGACCACTGCCCTATAGAGTACCACAGTATGAGTCATAGTACCCATAAAACCTAGCAGTCAAACAATTTAATAGTTTTTCCACCTTAAATTTTTCCATAGGGGATTTTAAAAACACAAAATAAGGGCTGTGTTTCGTGTCGGCTTACCCTGGTGTGACGTTTTGATAACTGTGTAAATCTCTCTAGGACAAGGTGATTTTTATCAATATATTCACTTGTATTTACCCCTAAAAAATTTAATTCTAATTAGCTGCAAATGCGCTATCATAAAGAACTACAAATGCCATGATGATATGGACGAGACTGACGAATTGAGGCAAAGGTAAGAATCTCTGGATTAACTATCTAATGTTAGCTAAATTTAGTGATGAATAAATTGGCAACATTTCTTTAAATTGAATATTCTTTGAAATGTCTTGTGCAAGTTTTCAATTGACACAATAGCTGTTAGCAAAGATGTCAGCTAGAGATGACGTGCAGGAGCTTGCAGGGATTTGTAGTCTTGCATAATGTCTACTTTGATGTTAATGAGTGTTTTTTCAAATCAGAGTAAATAGAGCCGAATATATTGTTAAAAGTCCCCTTGTCCGGGAGAGATTTACACGGTTATCAAAACGTCACGCTAGGGTAAGCCTACACAAAACACAGCCCCTATTTTAAGTGTTTCTAAAATTCCCTATGGGAAAAATGAATGATGGAAAACGATTGGAACCATTTCACTGTTTGATCGTTAGGTTTCATGGGTATTATAGACTTAGGCCGTGGGGCTCTATACAATTCAAGTTTTAAAATATTTAGATACAGTATTATAATATATTTTTCAAACCACTAACACAATTATCCAATGGTGATTCATTTATATTTTTATTTGCGAGGAATTTCTCATTTTACAAACAATTTTGTTATCATTAGAAATGTACACTGAAGACATTTGACACTTACAGCTCAAATAACTCCTTAATTTAATGTTTGCAACACCAAATATTAATGGGTCCAAAAAAGAAGGGTAAGAGTTAAGTAATTTAATATTATAGTTATACAATTATTGGGCGTCAGGTAGCCTAAGTGGTTAGAGCGTTGGACTAGTAAACCGAAAGGTGCAAGTTTGAATCCCGAGGCTTGACAAGGTAAAAATCTGTTCTTCTGCCCCTGAACAAGCAGTTTTTCCTAGGCCGTCACTTGAAAATTAAGAATTTGTTCTAACTGACTTCCTAGTTAAATTAAATTATGTTAAATAATGGCCTTTACACATCTCGGTCTTTTGAACCCATAGTATATAAAATAATGATAACTAAATAAGCCTACACTATGATTATCGGCATTATTAATAGCTTTACGGATTAGTGGCTGTTTATACATTTCTATTTACGGGTATTCAATCTTACCTATGACACGATCATCAAACTAGATTCAGCCGCGGGCCGACTTTTTCTTGAGCGATGGTCAGGAGGCCGAGGACATAATTACAAATATTGTAGACTGGCAAATTGACTGCCAAGAAAGGCCTAAACAGATATATTTGGCTAAAACTTAAGCAATTCCAAACTTTTGCTTACATTTGTATAACTCACATATATCTCTGTATTAATTGCGTGGGAATTAATTTGAACAGATTACTAAATTAAAATACTTGGATCATTGGAATGCTGTGTTTTGACAGTCTTTTCTGTCCCAAAAAATAATAAAGTCACCCATGCGCCCCAGTTTGAGGAACCCTGCCCCTACAAAGGTATGGAAGCCTGCTAGGTTTTAACCTGATAATTAATTTGCAATCACCTGTGTCTCAGGCCTAAATCAGCCCCTGATAAGGAACAATGAAAATCGCACAAGGCAGTGGAAACTGCATCGAGGTCCGAGTTGAGTTTGAGGAATAAACATTATGACAGGCATGCTAATGCAACCTTACCTGGTGACCTTTAACCTTTTCTGTAGGTTTTCGCTCCAACCCCAGGTTGCAACTAAACCTGATTAAATTTTTAATCAACAACCAGTTTATTTCTAATCCGGTGTGCGAGATTAGGATGCAGTGAAAAACCTGCAGGATGATAGACTCCAAGAAACAGTTGAAGAGCCCTGCCTAGACTTAAGATTTTAATTTGCTCTGTGCTTGTTTATATAGCCTACAATAAACCTTCATCATGGACAACAATACCACACAGGTTGAGAGTTTGGTAGAGAAATCAAATCTTGTCGCATAAACATATTTAGTAGATGTTATGCGGTGTCGCGAAAATGCTTGTGTCGCTAATTCCAACCAGTGCGATAATATTTAAGGATAGTGGCTGAGAAGCTGGTGTTAGAAGG
>NC_036858.1:60182509-60231029 GCF_002910315.2 Salvelinus sp. IW2-2015
TTTTAAATCGTGATGTTTAGAAGGAGTGCAAAGTCCAACTGAGTTAGTGTACACTCGAATTTCAAAGAGTAAGCGTTCCCTAACGGAAATATGCAGATGTATGCTAGAACAGGCCAATAAGATCTCGCTAGTCGTGCTTGGCTCTGCCCACCTACCTATGTGTAGAAAATAGAAAAATAAAGAAAAACACTTGAATGAATATGTGTCCAAACTTTTGACTGGTACAGTGCATTGGCAGCAGACTCTATGGTGCAGGGTTGAGTAACCGGGTGGTAGCCGACTAGTGACAGTGACTAAGTTCAGGGCAGGGTATTGGGCGGAGGCCGGCTGGTGGTGACTATTTAACAGTCTGATGGCCTTTAGATAGAAGCTGTCTCTCGGTCCCAGCTTTGATGCAACTGTACTGACATTAAATAAGATGGGGCGAAGAGGATGGCTGACGTTTTACATGCTCATACCAACTGTGCTATTTTGTTAGTTTTTATGCGTTGTTTGTAACTTATTTCTTTAACTTATTTTGAACATAGTGTTGCTGCTTATGTCTCTTATGACCAGAAATAACTTCTGGACATCAGAACAGCGATTGCTCACCTCGAACTGGAAGAACTTTTTTCCTTTAACAAGTCCAACGAACAGCCCAAATCACAGGTCGGGCTGCCTTCGGAGAATCCGTAGACGAGCGAGTAAACTACCAGTGCCATCAGTTCTACTAGCTAACATGCAATCATGGGGAAAAATGACCTATGATTACGATTATCCTACCAACGGGACATTAAAAACGTTAATATCTTATGTTTCACCGAGTTGTGGCTGAACAACAACACTGATAATATAGAGCTGGCGGATTTTCCATGCACCAGCAGAACAGAGAAGCTATGTCTGTTAAGACGAGTGGTGGGGGTGTATGTCTATTTGTCAATAACAGCTGGTGCGCGATGTCTAATATTAAAGAAGTCTCGAGGTATTGCTCGCCTGAGGTAGAGCACCTTATGATAAACTGTAGACTACACTATCTACCAAGAGAGTTCTCATCTATATTATTCTAGGTGTCTATTTACCACCACAGACTGATGCTTGGAAGACTAAGACCGCACTCAACCAACTCCATAAGCAAACAAGAAAATGCTTATCCAGAAGTGGCGCTCCTAGTGGACTTTAATGCAGGCAAACTTAAATCAGTTTTACCACATTTTAAACAAGCATGTCACATGTGCAACCAGAGGAGAAAAAAATAAARTCTGGACCACCTTTAATCTACACACATAGATGCATKCAAAGCTCTCCCCCACCCTCTGACCATAATTCTWTCCTCCCGATTCCTGCTTACAAGCAAAAACTAAAGCAGGAAGTACCAGTGACTCGCTCAATACAGAAGTGGTCAGATGAGGCAGATGCTACAGGACTGTTTTGCTAGCACATACTGGAATATATTCCGGGATTCATCCAATGGCATTGAGGAGTATACCACCTCAGTCATTGGCTTCATCAATAAGTGCATTGATGACGTCGTCCACACAGTGACCGTAAATACATATCCCAACCAGAAGCCATGGATTACAGGCAACATCCGCATCGAGCTAAAGGCTAGAGCTGCCACTTTCAAGGAGCGGGACACTAATCCAGGCGCTTATAAGAAATGCCGCTATGCCCTCAGATGAACCATCAAACAAGCAAAGCGTCAATACAGGATTAAGATTGAATCCAACTACACCGGCTCTGACACTCGTCGGATGTGGCAGGGCTTGAAAACTATTACGGACTACAAAGGGAAACCCAGCCGCGAGCATACCAGACGAGCAAAATGCCTTTTAAACTCGTTTCGAGGCAAGCAACACTGAAGCATGCACGAGAACACCAGCTGTTCTGGTCGACTGTGTGATAATGGTCTCGGTAATCAACGTGAGCAAGACCTTTAAACAGGTCAACATTCACAAAGCCGCGGGGCCAGACAGATTACCAGGACGTGTACTGAAAGCATGCGCGAACCAACTGGCAAGTGTCTTCACAGACATTTTCTGTTACGATGAGCGAATGGGGAGAACCCAAGAGCGGACTCAGCAGAGGAAACCGGGATGAATGCACAAAATGTTTATTGAACACAGAAAATGGGGAGTGCAGAACTGGGGCAGCTCAGATGAGTTGCAATAACCAGGAGTGTAGAGTGAGGTTGGAGTTGACAGCGTGGAACAGGGGAACTGGTCCTGAGGGGAATCCAAGGTGATGGTGGTGAGTAATATCCAGAGCAAGGTGGTTGGTGGTGAGCTGTAGAACAGGAGACAGGAGCCGGAGACAGAGCAGTACTGCAAGGAGAGGACAAAAATGATGTAAGACAGGGAACGAGCACTGTAGAGCAACCAGGATCTTTAGCTAAGACAAAAGGCTAGAATCATTACTGACTGATCAGAGATTACGATCTGGCAGCGTTTTGATGGCAGGAATGAGTTTATGTAGATGTCTTGATTATGGGACGATATGCAGCTGGTAGGGATTTGCTCTGACTCCAGTACACCTGTCTCCAACCACACAATCACACCAAGAGAGAGAGAGAGAGAGAGTATACAGGGGGAGATCTGAAGGTTATGACGAAACCGGATGGACACCAGAGGGCGTAGTGGGAGCAGATGTGACATTTTCAACCTCTCCCTGACCGAGACTGTAATACCTACATGTTTCAAGCAGACTACCATAGTCCCTGTGCCCAAGGAAGCGAAGGTAAGCTGCCTAAATGATTACTGCCCTGTAGCACTCATGTCAGTAGCCAGGAAGTGCTTTGAAAGGCTGGTCATGGCTCACATCAACAGCATCATCCCGTATACCCTAGACCCACTCCAATTTGCATACCGCCCCAACAGATCCACAGAAGACGCAATCTCAATCACACTCCACACTGCCCTTTCCCACCTGGACAAAAGGAACACCTATGTGAGAATGCTGTTCATTGACTACAGCTCAGCATTCAACACCATAAACACCTCCCTTTTCAACTGGATCCTGGACTTCCCGACGTGCCACACTGGGTAGGCAACAACACGTCTGCCACGCTGATCCTCAACACTGGGGCCCCTCAGGGGTGTGTACTTAGTCCACTCCTGTACTCCCTGTTCACCCACGACTGCGTGGCCAAACACGACTCCAACACCATCATCAAGTTTGCTAACGACACAACAGTGGTAGGCCTGATCACCGACAACAATGACGAAGCCTTTAGGACAGAGGTCAGAAAACTGGCAGTGTGGTGCCAGGACAATAACTCTCCCTCAATGTGAGCAATAAAAAGGAGCTGATTGTGTACTACAGGAAAAGGCGGGCCGAACAGGCCCACGTTAACATCGACGGGTCTGTAGTGAGGCAGGTTGAGAGTTTCCGTCAACGGTGTGCGCAACTGGTTAACTGAAGTTAGGTGCAGGAGAGCAGAGATGAGTGAACAGGCCACATTTATTTGGCAGAAGGAAAAAACAGTCGACGCAACTGGACACTCCCGCCAAAGGCAAAAGCGAATAGCGCACTCGTCACAAAAATAATGTACACGATACAATACCACGGGTTAAACAACACACGGCGAAAACCTGCATGAAGCGTCCACACATGAACGTAACGTACAATTACACACACGGACATGGGGGGAACAGAGGATAATATACACGTAGAGTGATGAGGAGATGTAAACAGGTGTGGGAAAACAAGACAAAACAAATGAAATGAAAGGTGGAGCGGCGATGGCTAGAAGACTGGTGAGTCGACCGCGGCGGCGCCCGAACAAGGAGAGGAGCGACTTCGTGGATTCGTGACAGTACTCCTCCCTGACGCCCGCTCCAGCAGCGCGCCGACACGGCCTCGGGGCGACCCAGAGGGCGAAGCACAGGGTGATCCGGCCGGAGACGGTGGAACTCCCGCAGCATTGAAGAGTCCAACACGTCCTCCACCAAACCCAGCACTCTCCTCTGGGCCGTACCTCCCACTCCACGAGGTACTGAAGGCCCCTCGCGACGCCATCGAATCCAGTATGGAGCAACGGAGTACGCCGGGGCCCCCTCGATGTCCAGAGGGGGCGGAGGAACTTCCCGCAACTCAGACTCCTGGAGCGGGCCAGCCACCACCGCGCCTGAGGAGAGACACATGGAACGAGGGGTTAATACGGTAATCGGAGGGAAGCTGTAACCTGTAACAAACCTCATTCACTCTCCTCAGGACATTAATGGCCCCACAAACCGCGGACCCAGCTTCCGGCAGGCGGGCAGGTGGAGGGCATGTTTCGGGTCTAGAGCCAGACGGTGCGAACACCGGGGCCTCACTGCGGTGACGGTCTGCGCTGGTTTTCTGGCGCAGCACGGCCGCTGAGAGGTGACATGGCGGCATACCATGTTCTCCGCGCGCTGAACCAGTCGTCTACCACAGGAGCCTCGGTCTGACTCTGATGCCAAGGCGCCAGACCCGTCTGGTACCCAGTACTCACTGGAAGGGGGAGAGGTTAGTGGAGGGAGTGGCGGAGCGAGTTCTGGGCCATCTCGGCCCAGGGCACGAATGCGCCACTCCCCGGCCGGTCCTGGCAATAAGACTGCAGAAACCTGCCCACATCCTGGTTCACTCTCTCCACCTGCCCATTACTCTCGGGATGAAACCCCGAGTAAGGCTGATCGAGACCCCAGACGTTCCATGAACGCCTTCCAGACCCTCGAAGTGAACTGGGGACCCTCGATCAGACACTATATACTCAGGTACCCCGTAGTGCGGAAGACGTGCGTAAACAAGGCCTCCGCAGTCTGTAGGGCCGTCGGGAGACCGGGCAGAGGGAGGAGACGGGAACTTAGGAAAACCGATCCCAATGACAGAGTCGTGGTGTTTCCTGTGAGGGGGGAGATCGGTAAGAAAACCCCCCGACAGGTGCAACCAAGGCCGTTGGGGCGAACGGGTAAGGGTGGTAGCTTCCCTCTGGGCAGGAGCCTAGGAGCCTTACACTGGGCGACACCCGAGCAGGAGGACATAAACCCTCACATTCTTGCGCAAGGTAGGCACCACAGTACTTCCCACTCAAACAGTGCACCGTCTGACCAATCCCAGGATGACCAGAGGAAGGTGACGTGTGGGGCCGGATGTACTCCAGGTTGTGGTGGTCAGTCCAGATGAGAAAGGATATTTAGCCCCCTCAAGCAATGTCTCCACGCCTTCAAAGCCTTGACCACAGCCAACAGCTCCGCTCCCCACATCATAGTTTTGCTCGGTGGCGTGCCCGAGTGCTGAGAGCGCACGGCTCCTATCCCCGCCTCGGACGAGTCCACCTCCACTATGAACGCCAAAGAGGGATCCCATGGGCCAGCAGGGGAGCCGAGGTAAACAGAGGCTCTAGGTGAACCAAAGCCTGTCTGCTAGCCCGACCACCGCAAACTTACCGGTCCTCCCTTCCGCAGTGAGGTAATGGGAGCCGCTACCTGACCAAAACCCCGGATAAACCTCAGGTAGTAATTGGCAACCCTAGTAACCCACTGCACTCCTTTACCGTGGTGGGAATCGGCCAATTACGCACGGCTGAAATGCGGTCACTCTCCATCTCCACCCTGAGGTGAGGCGGTACCCTGGAAGGGAGACGCGACTGTTGGAAGAACAGGCATTTTCAGCCTGACGTACAGGTCATGCTCCAACAGACGACCAAGCAACTTGCGCACCAGGGACACATGCTCGGAGCGTGCACCGGAGTATATCAGAATGTAATCAATATACACCACTACACCCTGCCCGTGCAGGTCCCTGAAAATCTCATCTCACAAGGCTTGGAAGACTGATGGAGCATTCATCAACCGTACGGCACGACGAGGTACTCATTATGGCCTGAGGTAGTACTGAAAGCCGTCTTCCACTCGTCTCCTCCGGATACGCACCAGGTTGTAAGCGTCCTGAGATCTAGTTTGGTGAGAAACGTGCCCCGTGCATATACTCATCGCTGTGGCTATGAGAGCAGCGGGTAACTGTACCTCAGTGATCTGATTAGACCTCGATAGTCAATACATGGGTGCAGACCTCTCCTTCTTCTTTCACAAAAAAGAAACTCGAGGAGGCGGGTGAAGTGGAGGACCGAATGTATCCCTGACGAGGGATTCGGAGACATATGTTTCCATAGCCGCCATCTCCGCCTGTGACAGGGGATACACGTGACTCCTGGAAGTGTGGCGTCTACCAGGAGATTTATCGCACAATCCCGCGTCGATGGGGTGGTAATTGAGTCGCCTTCTTTTTGGAGAAGGCGAGAGCCAATCGACATATTCAGGGGGATGTGAGAGACGCAGACCGGTCTCAACTTTAAGTCTTTACTGAAGACTCATCTCTTCAGTAGGTCATATGATTGAGTGTAGTCTGGCCCAGGAGGTGTGAGGTGAACGGAAAGGCTCTGGAACAACGAACCGCCCTTGCTGTCTCTGCCTGGCCGGTTCCCCTCTCTTCACTGGGATTCTCTGCCTCTAACCCTATTAGGGGCTGAGTCACTGGCTTACTGGTGCTCTTCATGCGCTCCCTAGGAGGGTGGCGTCACTTGAGTGGGTTGAGTCACTGACGTGATCTTCCTGTCTGGGTTGGCGCCCCCTTGGGTTGTGCCGTGGCGGAGATCTTTGTGGGCTATACTCGGCCTTGTCTCAGGATGGTAAGTTGGTGGTTGAAGATATCCCTCTATGGTGTGGGGGCTGTGCTTTGGCAAAGTGGGTGGGGTTATATCCTGCCTGTTTGGCCCTGTCGGGGTATCATCGGATGGGGCCACAGTGTCTCCTGACCCCTCCTGTCTCAGCCTCCAGTTGTTGCTGCAGTAGTCTATGTGTGGGGGCTAGGGTCAGTCTGTTATATCTGGAGTACTTTCCTGTCTTATCCGGTGTCCTGTGTGAATTTAGTATGCTCTCTCTAATTCTCTCTTTCTCTCTTTCTTTCTCTCTCTCGGAGGACCTGAGCCTAGGACCATGCCTCAGGACTACCTGGCATGATGACTCCTTGCTGACCCCAGTCCACCTGGCTGTGCTGCTGCTCCAGTTTCAACTGTTCTGCTGTGGCTATGGAACCCTGACCTGTTCACCGGACGTGCTACCTGTCCCAGACCTGCTGTTTTCAACTCTCTAGAGACAGCAGGAGCGATAGAGATACTCTTAATGATTGGCTATGAAAAGCCAACTGACATTTACTCCTGAGGTGCTGACTTGTTGCACCTCGACAACTACTGTGATTATTATTGGACCATGCTGGTAATTTATGAACATTTGAACATTTGGTCATGTTCTGTTATAATCTCCACCCGGCACAGCCAGAAGAGGACTGGCCACCCCTCATAGCCTGGTTCCTCTCTAAGTTTCTTCCTAGGTTTTGGCCTTTCTAGGGGAACTTTTCCTAGCCACCGTGCTTCTACACCTGCATTGCTAGCTGTTTGGAGTTTTAGGCTGGGTTTCTGTACAGCACTTTGAGATATCAGCTATGTAAGAAGGGCTATATAAATACATTTGATTTGATTTGGATGTGCACGGTGGAGACCTGGTCTGGACTTTCCACCGTAGTAGCACCAACTGAAACCCCTAAACACCTCCCCGCGCACTCCCGCGACCACCCCGTGARAGCCCTCTGTTGCCATGAAATGGTGGGGTCATGACGAGATAAACATGGAAGGCCAAGTACCACGGGAAACGCAGGAGAATCAATGAGGAAGAGACTGATTCTCTCCTCGTGACCCCCCTGCGTCACCATGCCCAGGGGAGTGGTGGCCTCCCTAATCAACCCGRACCCTAATGGTCGACTGTCCAAAGCGTGAACTGGGAAAGGCCTAACCACTGGAACAATAGGGATCCCTAAACTATGGGCGAATGCTCTGTCAATAAAATTCCCAGCCGCGCCTGATTCGATGAGCGCCTTATGCTGGGAATGCGGGGAAAACTGAGGAAATATTACATGCACAAACATGTGTACAACAGAGGGCTCTGGATGAGAGTGGTGCAGGCTCACCTGGGGTGACTCCAGAGTGCCCTGCCTGCTGCCTCGAACCCCAGAGGAACCAACCCGACAACGACTGGCAGTGTGACCTCTGCGGACACAGATGGTGCACGTGAAGGCCCCTCCTCCGGCCTCCCTGATCGCAGCACCTCCCAGCTCCATAGGCACCGGAGAGGTGGTGCTGGGAGAGGGAACCGACAGAGCCCTCTCTGGACRTCCGCGGGTGACCAGCAGGTTATCCAACCGAATGGACARGTCCACCAGCTGGTCGAAKGTGAGGGTGGTATCTCTGCAGGCCAACTCCCGACGGACATCCTCGCGCAGGCTGCAGCGTCCGAAATTACAGGGCGAACTCCTGGGCGCTCTTCGTCCCCTGTCTCAGGTGGAAGAGGCGTTCACCCGCCGCTCTACCCTCGGGTGGGTGGTCGAAGACTGCACAGACATGGGGGGGAACAGAGGATAATATACACGTAGAGTGATGAGGAGATGTAAAACAGGTGTGTGAAAAAACAAGTCAAAACAAATGGAAAATGAAAGGTGGAGCGGCGATGGCTAGAAGACTGGTGACGTCGACCGCCAGGCGCCGCCCGAACAAGGAGAGCGGAAGTCGTGACAGTTTCAAGTTCCTTGGTGTCCACATCACCAACAAACTATCWTAGTCCAAACACACCAAGACAGTCGTGAAGAGGGCACAACAAAACATTTTCCCCCTCAGGAGACTGAAAAGATTTGGTATGGGTCCCCAGATTCTCAAAAAGTTCTACAGCTCCACCATCGAGAGCATCCTGATCAGTTACATCACCGCCTGGTATGGCAACTGCTCGGCATCTGACCGTAAGGATCTCCAGAGGGTAGTGCGTACGGCCCAGTACATCACTGGGGCCAAGCTCCTGCCATCCAGGACCTATATAATAGGTGGTGTCAGAAGAAAGCCCAATCAATTTTCAGAGACTSCAGTCACCCAAGTTATAGACTGTTCTCTCTGCTACCGCACGGCAAGCGGTACCGGAGTGCTAAGTCTAGGACCAAAAGGCTCCTTAACAGCTTCTACCCCCAAGCCATAAGACTGCTGAACAATTAATCAAATGGCCACCGGACTATTTACATTGACCCCCCCATTTATTTTGTACACTGCTGCTACTCGCTGTTTATTATCTATGCATAGTCACTTCACCTCTACCTACATGTACAAATTACCTCAACTAACCTGTACCCCCGCACACTGATTCGGTACCGGTACCCCCTGCATATAGCCTTGTTACTGTTATTTTATTGTGTTACTTTTTATAATTTTTTACTTTAGTTTATTTGGTAAATATTTTCTTTACTTCTCTTGAACTGCACTGTTGGTTAAGGGCTTCTAAGTAAGCATTTCACGGTAAGGTCTACACATGTATTTGGCGCATGTGAAAAATAAAGTTTGATTTGATTTGACCTCGCCCTCTGGATGGTAGCGGGATGAACAGACCGTGACTTGGATGTCTGAGTTCCTTAATGATCGTTTTGGCCTTCCCGTGACACCGGGTGCTGTAGATGTCCTGGARGGCAGGCAGTATGCCCCCGGTGATGCGTTGGTCAGACTGACTCACCTTCTAGAGAGCCCTGCGGTTGCGGACTGTGCAGTTGCAGACCAGGCGGTGATACAGCCCGACAGAATGCTCTCAATGATGCATCTGTAAAAGTTTGTACACTAGAAGGTATAATAGTAATAAATGTTCAATGTGAATACAATAAGGAGATTCACGAAGAAGAATACGTTATTGTCCATTGTCATTTTCTGATTCTGGTAATTGATCTTCGTTTTACTTTTTAACCAAGACCCATTCAGCAAAGTCTTACTATTAGTTCACTGTACTAGGACTAGGTAGGCTACTAAGGGCTATGGTTCCTCTGGTGTCATGCTAACTCATTGTATCCGCTCTTCTTCTGTGGTGTCCCTCCCGGCAGACTTTAACACTCTGGATGCAGCGAGGGTCTTCCACAAGCTCACTCATCAATACCAACATGGCCCAGATGAAGCCACAGTAAGAACAGAGTCCCAATTCTCCACTCTTTTCTAGATGTRTGCACTTGCACACTCCCAATCATGGATTTCAAAGCATGTGATTGGTGTAAGCATTGGCTGGAGYGATTTGCCAGCATTGTTTAATCCATGAGAAAAAAGTGTTCATCTGTATACTTTGGGTGAAAATCAGGACACACCCTAAGAACAGAGAGACAGCTTGCCCCAATTGTTCTTCCCCTTGGACCTCTTCATCTTTGTTGATCTGTTAGGTGTGTTAGGTTCTTATTTTTCAGAGTAAATAACGGACACTAGAGAAGCTTAACCAAATGTAATTCTTACCAAAGGGTCATTACAGCTGTAATTCAGACAAAGACATGTTCCCACCATCACAAGTATATATACTCAACTTTAGACACCCCTCCTTCTCTCCAATACATACATCTTATAGTTCGACAGGAAGAGGGTAAGAAGATAATAAACCATTATTTCTCCCTTCAAGGGATCTGACCTGATCTCCTGACCTCAACCCCTCCTTCACCTAATCCACAGATGTCTTCTAGTATCACCTATCGCACTCCCGTGACTCCCTCCCGTCCACCCAGCACATTCCACAGCCACTCTGTCTTTCTACAGAGAACCATTAACTTCTGACATAAAAACGAGTCTCTTTCAATCATTTATATACCATGCTTCTGATCTATCATGTCTTTAGTATATCCATGTTCAAAGTTTACCCCCCGAATCCAACAGGTGGAAGCAAGCAATATGGTGGAAGCGCCACCACTATACTGCTTACACATACCCAGACCCTTCAGATCTGCAAATATCGAAGGGTTAGGGCTGCAGGTACATTAGTGTACAGAGATTCAAATGTTTTAAGTGCATTGAACTTGTGTCAAATCCTCAACACTAAACCCCACTAAGCAGACAGYCCCCTTTGTTTTATTCTCTAAATTGAGTGACCACATTCATTGCTCTCTTCCTGTGCTACTGTAGGTGTGTGAAGGGTCTCCACCTCAACATGTTAACTGGCAAACAGAGGGGGTTGGGTGTCCTGTTTACTGTCCTGATTGGTCGCTAACTGCCCTGGCTGGGTTCACCCAGGAGGACGTCAGGAGATTGTATGGCTTAATAGGTTTCATGGAGGGGAACGTATTGTATATGATCCAAAGTGGCGCAACGGTCTAAGGCACTGCATCTCAGTGCAAGAGGTGTCACTACAGTCCCTGGTTCAAATCCAGGCTGTATCACATCTGGCTGTGATTGGGAGTCCCATAGGGTGGTGCACAAYTGGTCCAGCATTGTCCGGGTTTGGCTGGGGTAGGCCATCATTGTAAATAAGAATTTGTTCTTAACTGACTTGCTTAGTTAAATAAAACAATTAAATAAAAAAATATGAGATCCTCAGGGAGACTGGCTAGCTGCACATCCAGGCCACCAAGCCAGACTCTGTTGGTGAGAATGTGATCATCATTTTTACCTCACTGTCAAACACAAACTGCCCATCTGAAATTCAAAGTAGTAATATGATGTATTACCTACACTGGATGATGAAACCTACACTGGGTGGATTCGAGGTGGCTCTAGTCATGTAAATAAAAATAAATAAATACAATTTGTGGACAATGTCTCCCCTTGCAGGTTGAGGGGTGAATGACTCTCCAGTGGCTCTACAGACTGGAAACGTTTTCCACCTGGACTGACTTCAACAACAGGGACTTGGGTAACACTTTATTTGATTAGTCCATCTGTAGTTTCTCTACAGACTATCTACAGATTATCAGTAACATTTCAACTATCTACTAAAACTAACCCTAACCTAGCAGTTGCTTATCAAAAGGTACACTGAACAAAAATATAAATGCAACATGTAAAGGGCTAGTCCCATGTTTCATTACCTGAAATAAATTATCCCTGAAATGTTTCATACACATAAAAACCTGTTAGTGAGCATTTATCCTTTGCCAAGATAATCAATCCATCTGACAGGTGTGGCATATAAAGAAGCTGATTAAACAGYGTGATCATTAYACAGGTGCACCTTGTTTTGGGGACAATAAAAAGCCACTCTATAATGTTCAATGCCACAGATGTCTCAAGTTTTGAGGGAGTGTGCARTTGGCATGGTGATTGCAGGAATGTCCACCAGAGCTGTTGCCAGTGAATTTAATGTTAATTTCTGTACCATAAGTCGCCTCCAACGTTGTTTTAGAGAATCTGGCAGTACATCCAACCGGGCCTCACAACCTCAGACCACCTGTATGGTGTTGTGTGGGCGAGCGGTTTGCTAATGTCAAAGTTGTGAACAGAGTGCCCCATGGTGGCTGTGGGGTTATGGTATGGGCAGGCATAAGCTACAGACAACAAACACAATTGCATTTTATAGATGGGAAATTTAAATGCACAGAGATACCGTGACTGAGGCCCATTGTCGTGCCATTTATCCGCCGCCATCACCTGGTTCAGCATGATAATGTACAGACCCATGTCGCAAGGAATGACTTGTACACAGTTCCTGGAAGCAGAACATGTCCCAGTTCTTCCATGGACTGCATACTCACCAGACGTCACCCATTGAGCTTGTTTGGGATGTTCTGGATCGACTTATCCGACAGCGTGTTCCAGTTCCCCACAATATACCACTTCGCACACCCATTGAAGAGTGGTTCAACATGCCACAGGCCACAATCAACAGCCTGATGAACTCTATGTGAAGGAGATGTGTTACGCTGCATGAGGCAAATGTTGGTCACACCAGATACTGACTGGTTTTCTGATCCACGCCCTTACTTTTTTTTAAAGGTATGTGACCTGTATTCCCAGACATGTGAAATCCATAGATTAGGGCCTAATGAATTTATTACAATTGACTGATTTCCTTATATGAATTATAACTCAGTCAAATCTTTGAAATTGTTGCATGTTGAGTTTACATTTTTGTTCAGTATAGTTTGTTGATAGAACATATACAGTGGGGCAAAAAAGTATTAAGTTCACGCCCACCCATTGTGCAAGTTCTCCCACTTAAAAAGATGAGGCCTGTAATTTTCATCATAGGTACACTTCACTATGACAGAAAAAATGAGGAAATAATCCAGAAAATCACATTGTAGGATTTTTTATGAATTTATTTGCAAATTATGGTGTAAAATAAGTATTTGGTCACCTACAAACAAGCAAGATTTCTGGCTCTCACAGACCTGTAACTTCTTCTTTAAGAGGCTCCTCTGTCCTCCACTCTACCTGTATTAATGGCACCTGTTTGAACTTGTTATCAGTATAAAAGACACCTGTCCACAACCTCAAACAGTCACACTCCAAACTCCACTATGGCCAAGACCAAAGAGCCGTCAAAGGACACCAGAACAAAATTGTAGACCTGCACCAGGCTGGGAAGACTGAATCTGCAATAGGTAAGCAGCTTGGTTTGAAGAAATCAACTGTGGGAGCAATTATTAGGAAATGGAGACATACAAGACCACTGATAATCTCCCTCGATCTGGGGCTCCACACAGATCTCACCCCGTGAGGTCAAAATGATCACAAGAACGGTGAACAAAATCCCAGAACCACACGGGGGGCACTAGTGAATGACCTGCAGAGAGCTGGGACCAAAGTAACAAAGCCTACTCAGTAACACATTACGCCGCAGGACTCAAATCCTGCAGTGCCAGACGTGTCCCTCTGCTTAAGCCAGTACATGTCCAGGCCCGTCTGAAGTTTGCTAGAGAGCATTTGGATAATCCAGAGAGAGATTGGGAGAATGTCATATGGTCAGATGAAACCAAAATAGAACTTTTGGTAAAAACTCAACTCGTCGTGTTTGGAGGACAAAGAATGCTGAGTTGCATCCAAAGAACACCATACCTACTGTGAAGCATGGGGGTGAAACATCATGCTTTGGGGCTGTTTTTCTGCAAAGGGACAGGATGACTGATCCGTGTAAAGGAAGAATGAATGGGGCCATGTATCGTGAGATTTTGAGTGAAAACCTCCTTCCATCAGCAAGGCATTGAAGATGAAACGTGGCTGGGTCTTTCAGCATGACAATGATCCCAAACACACCGCCGCGGCCGCAACGAAGGAGTGGCTTCGTAAGAAGCATTTCAGGTCCTGGAGTGGCTAGCCAGTCTCCAGATCTCAACCCCATAGAAAATCTTTGGAGGAGTTGAAAGTCCGTGTTGCCGCAGCACAGCCCCAAAACATCACTGCTGCTAGAGGGATCTGCATGGAGGAATGGGCCAAAATACCAGCAACAGTGTGTGAAAACCTTATGAAGACTACAGAAACACTTTGACCTCTGTCATTGCCAACAAAGGGTATATAACAAAGTATTGAGATAAACTTTTGTTATTGACCAAATACTTATTTTCCACCATAATTTGCAAATAATTACATTAAAAATCCTACAATGTGATTTTCTGGATTTTCTTTCTATTTGTCTGTCATAGTTGAAGTGTACTATGATGAAAATTACAGGCCTCTCTCATCTTTTTAAGTGGGAAACTTGCACAATTGGTGGCTGACTAAATACTTTTTTGCCCCACTGTAGTTGAAGTCAGATTTACATTACACCTTAGCCAAATACATTTGAAAACTCAGTTTTTCACAATTCCTGACATTTAATCCTAGTAAAATTCCCTGTCTTGGGTCAGTTAGGAACACCACTTTATTTTCAAGAATGTGAATCATAATAGTAGAAAGTGATTTATTTCAGCTTTTATTTCTTTCACATTCCCAGTGGGTCAGAAGTTTACATACACTCATTAGTATTTGGTAGCATTGCCTTTAAATTGTTTAACTAGGGTCAAATGTTTTGGGTAGCCTTCCACAAGCTTTCCACAAAAGTTGGGTGAATTTTGGCCCATTCCTCCTGATATAGCTGGTGTAACTGAGTCAGGTTGTAAGCCTCCTTGCTCGCACACACTTTTTCAGTTCTGCCAACAAATTTTCTATAGGATTGAGGTCAGGCTTTGTGATGGTCACTCCAATACCTTGACTTTGTTGTCCTTAACCATCTTGCCACAAATTTGGAAGTTGCTTGGGGTCATTGTCCATTTGGAAGACCCATTTGCGACTAAGCTTTAACTTCCTGACTGATCTTGAGAATTCTGTCCTGAGATGTTGCTTCAATATATCCACATAATTGTCCTTCCTCATGATGCCATCTATTTTGTGAAGTGCACCAGTCCTTCCTGCAGAAGCACCCCCACAAGATGATGCTGCACTGCCCAGGCTGCCACGGTTGGGATGGTGTTCTTCGCTTGCAAGCCTCCCTTTTTCCCTCCAAACATAACAATGGTCATATGAACAAACAGTTCTATTTTTGTTTCATCAGACCAAAAAGTACAATCTTTGTCCCCATGTGCAGTTGCAAACCGTAGTCTGGATTTTTTATGGCGGTTTTGGAGCAGTGGCTTCTTCCTTGCTGAGCGGCCTTTCAGGTTATGTCGATATAGGACTCGTTTTTACTGTGGATATAGATACTTTTGTATCCGTTTCCTCCAGCATCTTCACGAGGTCCTTTGCTGTTCTGGATTGATTTGCACTTCACGCACCAAAGTACATTCATCTCTAGAAGACAGAACGCGTCTCCTTCCTGAGCGGTATGACGGCTGCGTGGTCCCATGGTGTTTATACTTGCATACTATTGTTTGTACAGATGAACGTGGTACCTTCAGGCATTTCAAAATTGCTCCCAAGGATGAACCAGACAGTGAAAGTTTACAATTTTTGGCTGATTTCTTTTGATTTCCCCATGATGTCAAGCAAAGAGGCACTGAGTTTGAAAGTTGGCCTTGAAATACATCCACAGGTACACCTCCAATTGACTCAAATGATGTCAATTAGCCTATCAGAAGATTCTAAAGCCATGACATAATTTTCTGGAATTTTCCAAGCTGTTTAAAGGCACAGTCAACTTAGTGAATGTTAACTTCTGACCCACTGGAATTGTGACAAGTGAATTATAAGTGAAACAATCTGTCTGTAAACAATTGTTGGAAAAATGACTTGTGTCATGCATAAAATAGATGTCCTAACCGACTTGCCAAAACTAGTTTGTTAACAAGACATTTGTGGAGTGGTTGAAAAACAAGTTTTAATGACTCCAACCTAAGTGTATGTAAACTTCCGACTTCAACTGTATACAGATGGACTATCCGGAGTATCCAAATAAAGTGTGACCGGGACTTGGAAGACGGGGGGGCTAGAGGAGAAATCCACCCCCTTTTGATGGCCAGTCCTATCAGCTGCTGGTTATAAYTGCATCCCAAATGGCACCCCAATCCTTTCTAGTGCACTACATTTGACACAGATCAAAAATAGAGCACTATATAGACAATGGAGTAGCATTTCAGATGCAGACACAGCATTCTTCCTGTTGTCAGAGCTGCTGATTGGTCCTTTCTTTTTCCTATCTTTATGAAGTTCACCCTGGACTACCTGCTGACCAACACCATGATCTACTGGACCACCGGCTCCATCGTCGCTGCCATGAGGTTCTAGAAAGAGAACCTCAAGACCAACATCGAGAACAGACTGGATAACGAGTGTTTGTGTTGCTGCACAGTGCTCCATAATGACATAAGGCTGTTGGCTTTCTCTCTACAGGGCCTGTCATTTAATACCCGTTTAATGACAACAGTAATGCTACTTAATATACCATAAGTAACTTACTGTACATTTGTAGTTGTATGTGATCCTTGCAGGACTTGAACTCATGACCAACTTAATTACAGAGCCCTAATCATGCTTGCTTTATGATAGCAGGCTCCCAATAATGAGGGGCTCTAAGTGGTTGTTTGACCTACTTTAGTTGAATGGACTGATTCTAATTCACCCTGGGAAAGAGCGCATGCTAAATGAGTGTCTGCTGTAAATAAAATGTAATTGTGTTGCAGTGTTTGTTCTCTCTCGTGTCCTCAGGAAGATGGTGTACAGTATGTGCCTACAGGCTTAGCGACATTCCTTAATGAGATAATGCATGTGCCCCAGCCGTAGGAACATCTACTCCCACTTCCCCCAGGGAAGCCACTTCGCTGCCTTCGAAGAGGCACAGCTCTTGGCCGACAACCTGCTGCAGTTTGTTAGGAAGGTGGAGAAGTTGTAGGGCTGATGCAACAACAGCCAGTCCCAAATTGCTCCCTACCACCTGGCACAAACCCCTCGATGTTTGCAGTTCTGTAGATTCTGGATAGGTAGAAGAAGTGCAGTGGTGAAGCTCACACCATATTTGCTGACACCTTAATAAAGATCTGCAGAAATGAAATTAGGGCCAAGAAATGGGTTAGGGCCAAGGAAGAGGTAGGAAGCGTTTGGGACCGTCAGGAGAAGGGGTGGGACATGGGTTTGGTATGTAATGAACATAACCCAGGTATGTTCACTGCACTCCCCAGCCAAGTGCCAGGAAGACAACCAACAGCACTTCAGGGACTTAGTGTTATCACAGAGGTGCACAACTAACTACTAATAGTCCAAGTTTCTCTAAAACAATTTTATACTGTTATCAAAGCTCAAAATCAAACTGTCTTATCAAGTCAATATTTGAAATACTCTGTCAAACAATGCTATTATAATTTAAGATCAATGTAATATGAATAAAGCTTAGTCATTTGATAATGTGCACTATCAGTCAAAACATAATTGACCAGCACTAACACATTCAGGTTACAAATGTCTTCCATATTGAACAAGAACTGTGGAAGCAACATATAATCAGATGTTTCAGCTCTTTCCTTCTCCTGTCCTTGTTGCAATAATGCACTACTGCTGTAATCACATCTATTGTGACAACCCTGTAATGTCTGGCTTGTTAAGTCTTTTGTAGTGTCTAATATTGGTGGGGCTGGTTTCCCAGAATAAGTCTAGTCCTGGGATGTATACTATAATTCAGCTTTTAGCTGCAGATGTGTACAATTCAAATGAACCTGAAATCATTTAGTGATCATGCTAAAACTGACAAACAGCACTGTATATTTACAAAAGATTGTTTCAGACCTCCATTTTTAAGCAATTGAAAACCATGACACGTGAATGTACAATACAGGTACAGCCAGTGGTGCGTCTCAACCAGATGAAAAGTAGGCATACTGTCCATAACATTTTTTAGAAGGCTATATTATACACAGTAACAGCACCAACACTGCTTTCATTACAGCACATAGCCAAGCTAAAAGTAAATACATAGCTAAAAGACAACATAATTAATAAAAAATTCTGTACAGATCCCGACAGCTTTTCATATGAATTGTAATAAAAACAGTCCCTGGACTAGGCTCAGGGTTACATACGCTGTGTTTACACAGGCAGCACAATTTTGATAATTTTTCAATTTCACATGAGATCTTTTTCAGAGCTGATCTGATTGGTCAAAAGACCAATTAGTGAAAACAAGATCAGAACTGGACTGCCTGTGTAAATGCAGCCAGAGAGACAGGTGTCCCTGAAAGAGAGGTATGGCAAATGTGTAAATCCACTCGGTCAACACTTGGGCTGCTTTTACACAGGTCCATATTCACAAATGGTCTCAGAGTGCTGATCTAGGATCAGGTGCCCTAGGTTCATATAATGTTAGTCATTGTGATCCAAAAGGTCAAACTGAACCTAGATCAGCACTCCTACTCTGAGACACTTCATAAAGAAGTGTCTCAGAAGGCCCAGTTTTGCCTTCAGATCAGTACAAGTAGGATTATTTAAACAGGGGGGACCTGATCCTAGATTAGCACTCTTACTTTCAGACTCTRAATACAGGACCTTGTCTCATCTCATACTATGCTATGGCTGTGGGTTAGAGTACCTTCCTTGTCCCTTGTATGTCACTTGCTGAAGCCTTTGATAGTCAAGGGGGCCTGAAACCACACATAGTCCTGCCAGGCAGTCTGCCCTCCTCCCTCAGACATCCCAGACCCAGAGACACTACTGGGGTCACAAGACAGAGAAATAACCTGGCTCTTCACCCGTGTGGGGACCTTGAAATCCAGCTTGGGCCGGAACCACCCCACGCCACAGTCCCTATGGGCCAGAACCATGACCGTCGTGGCTGTGAGCCGGACAGGTTTAGCGTCAGACAACAGGTCGGCCACGAAGAGCGTGCGGAAGACTTGGCGCAAACACGAGGAGACGCGTAGGCTCCGGTCGCCGGTGGCTAGTATCACATCCTCCATGTTGACTTCGTACAGCTCCTTGGGAAGGAGGAGGGAGCCGCCGAGCAGGAGGAGCACACGGGGGACCAGGGAGAGGGAGAAGAGCACTTCCAGTTGTTGTAGCACCTGCTCAAGGTCTTGGAGGGTACGCTGGCACCTCCTCCAGTCCAGGCCTTCTGCAGTGGACTGACCGGGCCTCCAGCCCACCGCCTCCTCATTCTGGGGGAAAGAGGAAGAGAGAGGGCCTGGGGTCAAACAGCAACTCATAGATCCTAGACAACACTGCTAGGAGTAGGGCTATTATAGCAGCCAGTATTTATTCAATTGGAATAAATCTGTATTGCAAGAGGTTCCCAAGGTTCATCCCCTCCGACCTTCTCCAATGCATTTTGAGAAGGTGGTGAGAAGAGATGAAACAAGGAATCAAAGAAAGACAAATTGGGAAAACAGTCATTGATGTTAAATAAGTAGTGAGAGAAACATGGTTGAGAACGTTGGAAGCATCACTGCCCAGCACTCACCTGCATGGCAGCTTGCTGTCTCTTCTGAGAGTAAACCAGCTGGTCATAGGTCATGGGCAGCTGTTGTCTTTGGTAAAGGATACACTTCAGTATCTCACTGACGAAGCGGCAGCAGCCCTCCTGTGTGACCAAGCCTGGGAAGACTACCTCCACACGGCCCTCCTCCCTGGCCCTCCGTAGCGTCGCTGCATCGTCAGCCTCAGCCTGCTTGGAGGGGGTCAGAGGGGGGAGAGTGGTGGCTGTGTCTGTGCTGCTGGTCTCGGTGATAACCTGACAGGTACTGTCTGCGGATGACGGATCTGTGGATACAACACAATAGAATCATCTGATAGGTCCACCTCAGAATTTGAGCAGATCACTGTCAAATTACTTTTTGGGAGATAGGTTCTGGGTTTCCGAGACTAATGACAGCCTAGGCACCATGGTGGCAGGCAACCAGTCAGAGAGACTAAGCTGTCATAAAAGTTGTTGGTTCAATAAGCTTATTTTACAATACAAACAATTTCTACAGCTATGTTTCAAAGAATTGATCACCTGACATATCATGCGTATGACCTGGCTGACTGACGTATGATACATTTATCATGGACACAGAGAGATATCGTAGCTACAAGTACTGTAGCTACCTACGAATAGCAACACGTGAACATCATGCGCAAGTGAATAGGAATAGAAGAGAGACCGACCAACATCAGAAACACAGGAGAGGATGTAGTTTTCCTTATCTTCCGTGGTTACTACGATATCTTTGGATTTAATCTCATCTGACTTTGAGCTGTTTGGTGTGTTACATTTGCTTGTTGTTGTCGGTGTTTCCTGGGATAGTCGCCCCGAGGTTTCCGTAGCTGATTGTTCGTCTGAGAAGTCGTTTGTTCGGCTCGGGACGTTACATTTGGTGTCGGATTTAATGTGTATGTTGAGCCCTTTTCCTTGCGAAGTTGGGAGACACATTTTTGATCGGAGGTTGTGATCATTTGTGAATATATTCGTTGTCTCTACGCTCCCCGTTACCACCTCCCTGCTTGTTTGTTCCGCCATCGCTGACTCGTTTTGAAAAATTCCACTCAGTGCGTTGCATCATGGGAAGACGAGTGGAAACCGGTCATTGCGTGAAGGGATCCAGCTCATTCTTCTTCTTTGAGGTTCAACGGCGGTTGGCATCAAATACATTTAGCATTTCCGCCACCTACTACACTGGAGTATAACTCCCTTAAACTTCGCTTGAATCTTTAAATTAAAAACAAAAAAAATACCCTACCATCTAAACCTACCAACCTACTCCACTATTTAAATCTATTTAGTTCTACCTAAGGCCAACAGCCTGAAAGGATGGGACACCACCACTTAACACACCCTGTAACTCTTCTGACRTCAAGTCTCGCACACCCAAATACCTCTCTGCAGCTGCCACCACCACCTCAACTTTCTTCACTGCCTCAGCATAAGACAACTTCTGCACTACTCTAACCCTGGAAACCTCAACCTGCCTTTCTTGACCAGACATTTTTGATCCCCAGCCTCATGGACACCCCTACAATTAACACATACCACTACTTTCCCCAGTGCTACACATTCCTTTGTCTCATGCCCTTCTGCACACTTCTCACACCTAGGAACCTCCCTCCTACATACTGCTGTGACATGCCCATAAGCTTGACACCTGTAACAACGTAATGTATTCGGCACAAAAGCTTGCACGGGATAACTTATATTTCCTACCATCACTATGTCAGGCAAAGACTCAACATCAAAACTGAAAAGGACAGACCGATTCTTATTTTTCACCACTCACGCCACCCTGTCTGCGTCGCACCAAACGACGAGCATCACAAACACCAGGAATCTTAAGGGATCCAGCTTTAGTCAAATGAACGTCAAAAGTAGAATTTGGGGGGATTTTAACTAACCCTAAACCTTTTCTAAACATTTACCTAATTCTCTTAACCTGCTACATGTATTATCCTAACCTGCTCCCTAAGTTCTCTTAACCTGCTGTGAAAAGTCAAATCTGACTTTAATTTGACAAAAGCTCCATTATGAAAAAAGATTGCAGTCAGGGTGTAGTATAACTGCAGTATGCGACAAATACTGCGTCCAAAATAWMWWTTTTTTTACTGCAGTGATTTTAGAGTGCAGTATAACTACTAGAGTTATTCTGCAATTACTGCGTCCAAAATACCATAGTCGACTGCAGTTACTGCACTTTGACTGCAGTTTCAAAACTCAAATCTTTTTTTGTAAGGCCTGGATCAAAGGTGTTTATAACTAACCCAAGACAGACCACAGCACTTCTTCTTTTGCTTCTTCTATGATATCATGGCAGACTGCAAACAAATGTTTAAAGTGAATGTAGTCACCTACTGTGCTTGAATGTCCGATCAATCATGATCTGCCCAATTCTATACTACCATGAAAATTCTAAACCAAATAAATCCCTACTAACTTCTACCACACCCTCTCCCCCAAAAAACTGCCCAACCCCATTAAACTTGATCTATATTATGCTGAAAAAATCCACCCTTAGGAGTGTTCAGCATGTCAGCAACCATTTCAACAGTAACGTATGTTACCCACAATATCTCTTCTGCCATCTCCACAATAACCTTCATCCTGGCATTTCTGCTTTCCACAACCGAGTTGTATTGATAACCGTACCAATTAAAGCTATGAAGTCAACTTTATTAATTATCAAAGTGTCATTTGACACCGCACATTCATGAGTTCAAGATTTTATGAGCAGGCCTCAAAACCATGCCAAGACCAGTAGAAGCAATGACTACAGTTGCTACTACAGGAACATCCATGTAAGCTCCATCAGTCCGCAGTGTAGTTCTACCAATATGTCTTACAGCCTCTGCACATTATGACTGATCCTATATCTCTGGAACTCTCTAACCTCTCTCTGCACCTGGCATCCACCAAATGCTGCACTGTGTTCTCCCCCACAATTACAGCACTCACATTGCTTCCACAATCACCGTAATCATGTTCCTCTCTGCACTTGGCACATCTTTTCTTTCCTTTACACTGAGCAGCTTCATGTCCCATTCTTTGGCATTTAAAACAATTTGTATTTTTTGTATTTAATATGCCGCCAAAGCAGCAGCTACTCTTCCTGGGGTCCAGCAAAATGAAGGAAGTTTATACAATTTTAAAACACAATACATTCACAGATTTCMCAACACACTGTGTGCCCTCAGGCACTCCACCACTACCACATATCTCCAGTACTAAATCCATGTGTATGTATAGTGCGTATGTTATCGTTTGTGTGTGTGTGTGTGTGTGGGTGGGTGTGTGTATGCATGTGTCTGTGCCCATGTTTGATTTGCTTCACAGTCCCCGCTGTTCCATAAGATGTTTTTGCGTCAGTTACTTGTTGTGGAATAGAGTTCCATGTAGTCATGGCTCTATGTAGTACGGTGTGCCTCCCATAGTCTGTTCTGGACTTGGGGACTGTGAAGAGACCTCTTGTGGCATTTCTTGTGGGGTATGCATGGGTGTCCGAGCTGTGTGACAGTAGTTTAGATAGACAGCTCGGTGCATTCAACATGTCAATACATCTCATAAATAAAAGTACTGATGAAGTCAATCTCTCCTCCACTTTAAGCCAGGAGAGATTGACATGCATATTATTAATATTAGCCCTCTGTGTACATCCAAGAGCCAGCCGTGCTGCCCTGTTCTGAGCCAATTGCAATTTTCCTAAGTCCTTTTTTGTGGCACCTGACCACATAAAAAAATATMTAACAAAATTCACCTTTATTTAACCAGGTAGGCTAGTTGAGAACACATTCTCATTTGCAACTGCGACCTGGCCAAGATAAAGCATAGCAATTCGACACATACAACAACACAGAGTTACACATGGAATAAACAAAACATACAGTCAATAATACAGTACAAAAATAAGTCTATATACAATGTGAGCAAATGAGGTGAGATAAGGGCAAAAAAAGGCCACGGTGGCGAGGTAAATACAATATAGCAAGTAAAACACTGGAATGGTAGATTTGCAGTGGAAGAATGTGCAAAGTAGAAATAGAAATAATGGGGTGCAAAGGAGCAAAATAAATWAATAAATACATGACTGAACAGTAGTCAAGGTGTGACAAAACTAGGGCCTGTAGGACATGCCTTGTTGATAGTGTTGTTAAGGCAGAGCATTGCTTTATTATAGACAGACTTCTCCCCATCTTAGCTACGACTGCGTCAATATGTTTTGACCATGACAGTTTACAATCTAGTGTTACTCCAAGCAGTTTAGTCATCTCAACTTGCTCAATTTCCACATTATTTATTAAAAGATTTAGTTGAGGTTTAGGGTTTAGTGAGTGTTTTGTTTAATGCTTTTAGTTTTAGAAATATTTAGGGCTAACTTATTCCTTGTCACCCACTCTGAAACTAACTGCAGCTCTTTGTTGAGTGTTGCAGTCATTTCAGTCGCTGTAGTAGCTGACGTGTATAGTGTTGAGTCATCCACATACATAGAAACTCTGGCTTTATTCAAAGTCAGTGACAATGCAGTGCATATGGGACAAATTCTCAAACATTGAAACTAAGGAATCCTATCTGTACATTTTCTTTAATATCATCTATGGACATAGATATTGTGACCTCATTGATGACTCCGCTCAACATAGCATAAGCACCAGGTAAGCATTTCACTGTAAGGTCTACTACACCTGTTGTATTCAGCGCATGTGACAAATAAAATGGGATTTGAGGTACATTGCTTTTAATCTTCTTCCCATTAAGCTTTTCCATTTGCAGAATCTTCCCTTGCTGAGCCTGGCTATCCACAGCCTGTCGTTTTCAATGGGAACAAATTAGTCATAGTAGGCAGAACAATGAAGGGGGCAGAGCCAAGCACGAGCATGCGCAACCTGGCTAGCGAGATCCTATTGCCGCGTTCTAGCATGTATTTGGCTATTTCCTTTAGGGAACGCCTACTCTAAAGTGCGCGTGTGTGATAACTCAATTCGCAACTGTACTCCTTCTAAACAACGCAATTTTTTAAACATTTGGCAAAGGGTAAAGACTACAAAACTTAGTCCACTCTGTTCGTAATAAATTATAGTTTTGGGAACAGAAAACTGTTGAGATCAAATGTTTAATCGATGAGAACATTTGTCAGAATTTCGTCCACAATCCATCTCGCTCCATCTTCTCCCACTGGCCACTGCGCCTTCTCTAACCACCATATAAGGTAGTGAGTGGAAACGCCAAGCGGATGCTTCACATTTATACATCCGGTTAAATATCTTTCTCATTGCTCTATCTGTGGCGGAATACCTTCTTGACATGGCCGTGGAAGACTGGAGCCCAATCCTATGTACCCAAATCAAGTAGAGMCACCTAGCGGTGAGTCTGTGCAGACGGGGACAAGCACAATGGCAGCAGCTGCATCACGCAGTTAATCAAGTTGATATCAGTCCGTTCTGAGAAGTAAACTATTGGAAGAGGCCTGCAAACGAGTARGTTTCCCACAGCTATTAAAGCTGAATCAGTTTATTGCCATTTCAAAGTTAACGGATTGTAGCTACTTATGTGACTGACACGGTGCAGTTCTCAGGTGACTTGGACGAAAGTGCGCTGTGCCATGGCGTCAGTGCGTGTGGCTGTCCGTGTACGACCCTTGATCAAAAGGTCTGTATACTGATGGAGTCAGTCAATACGCACTATGGCAACGATAATGAACAGTATTTCCAGCACTTCTACACAGTTTGACATTACTTATTATTCTTCTCTTGGGTACATGGAGCGGCATTTTGAAAACAGTATAAGTGGAAAGTAMAAATGTTGCAGTTTTAACTGTTCAGTTACTATCTCATATGTTCATATTCTGTTAACTCCTACCCAAATAATGTTGTTGACTCATCCTATAGTGGTATTTGTGGCCAAGGCATACATTCTAGAAAAAACACTTCCAAAAACTACACCTCAAACAGCCCGTTTAAAACATGCTTGCGATTTCCTCAGAGGATGATGTCTGGCCAATCAGCAGTCTACTCACCTTAATATTTTTAATGACCAGTATACACCTCCACCATTCTGTTGTTGGGGTGYTTCCACACTATCAACACAGAAAATCTGCTTTTTAACATACTTTTTAACAAAAATTTGTCAGGATAACGATTTCACTTGTCTTTTAATTATAGGTCATATTTCATAGACATTTGCAAACATTGGACAATCACTTTAAAGGTTGACTTTTGGTRAAAACTAAAATACTTGATTTAAACTGTGTAACTGATTTAATGTACTATCACAGGCTTTCCTAAACTCATATCCCCTTTTTCAACTAGGCCTTTATTTTTTTTATTTWACTTTTATTTAACTAGGCAAGTCAGTTAAGAACAAATTCTTATTTTCAATGACGGCCTAGGAACAGTGGGTTAACTTCTTTGTTCAGGRGCAGAAGGACAGATTTTTACCTTGTCAGCTCAGGGATTCAATCTTGCAACCTTTCGGTTACTAGTCCAACGCTCTAACCACTGGGCTATGTACAGTCATGTTGACATATCAGCATATTTTTTTGTTATATGACTTAGCCCTTTAATGGACTAAAGAAGCCTAATGTTACTCTTTATATTGTTAGGGTTCCCACATAGCCATATGTCCATGTTACAGCGCTTGTTTAGGGAAAACAGAGCAGAGTCGACTATCTGTGCTAATCATCTGCGTCTACGAACACCTGTGTGCAATAGGAATACACAAATGTGTTGTCACTGAAAAAAAGGAGGGTGCTTTATGTTTCTAGAACAATAATGCAATTGAGAATTGATTCACGTTTAGATGGAGTATTTGGCTGCCACAGCCAATTCTCCCCTAAACAGAACATTTAAGGTCCTTGGACTATAAAGGTGTGTAGTAATATAACCCTGTTGTAAAATAAAATGATTTCTCGCTGATATTGAACATGCGTTCCTTATGTTTCCAAAACCAAACCGTCAGCGTTAACATTTTGAGCAGGCGTTGGGGCTCTTAATAAAACTCCCCCGGCCAGAAGATACTATCGTCAATAGGGGCTAAATGTAGTTGGCGTCTAAATGGGCTAAATATGACCCAGCATATGAACGAAGGCTATATATGTTTGATATAGTCATGATTCGCACAACACATTTTGAAGTCCAATGGTGATTTTTCAAAGAATAACTGCACAGTTCAAACTCTTCTTACCTGATAAGAGGGGAATTTCTGATTCAAGTAAATTATCATCACGACACTGACTGTATTTATCAAGGCACTACCAATCAATTGGCTGTAGGCCAACATTGGGCATTGTATTCAGTTTTCTACATAAAACAGCCTGACTGACTTCAAGTAAACTGCTCAAAAGTCTACATTAATTTCACAGAGAAAAGGAAGTGTCTGCGAAGGTCATTATCCACATGGAGGGGAGCACCACTTCTATAGATTGCAACAAAAAGGTGAATTATTGATTCATTTCAATGCTATATATATATATATATTTGTACAAAAATGTCTCTTAAACATTGTCTGTTTTTTTGAATGCATATATATATATATATGCATTCAAAAAAACAGACAATGTTTAAGAGACATTTTTGTACAAATATTGGGACCAACTAAAGGCTCTAGAATGAGGATGACATGTTGCACAATGACTAAAATAACAATACCTCTCCTGTTTTATAAATTAATCTAAGCGATTATGCTTGTAGCACCTTTCCAAAGGCACCCCTGGCACTGGCCTGAAGGAAAGAGGCAGACAGTCATTCTCCTATGATTTCTCCTATGATTCTACCGATGTCGGAAGCCCCAACTTTGTGCCTCAGGAGAAGGTATAGAACACACACACACCTCTAAACCTGCAGCCACTCTCAAGCCAAGTGGTAAGCTGTTGGTTACAACTTCATCAGCTATACTCTGTGGTGTGTGTGTTCTCTTTTCTACATGGAGAAGAGGCTGTACATCTTATCTTCAGCTCCAGACTTGAGTCCTGCAGTGATGTTCTTCAAGCTCTTTGTACTCGAGAGCAGAACCCTCAGATACCGACTGAACTCACCCCGTTTTCACACATGCTTCAGGCTTAACCCCTATTTCACCTCTTACTCTCACCCCCAGGGCCCTCTTCAACCACCCCCATCACTGTTGCACCCCATATGATTACATATAGGAGACCTCTATGCTCCTCTCTCACCACTGTCTACTAAGATTCCAGTGTTTTGTACACCATGCACTGTCTGAGGCTGTATATAATACTATACATGTTCAAGTAAGACCAACTCTTGTGAACCTGTCCCGAACCATTGCATACTCTGTACCTAAAACCAAATCAAATGTTATTTGTCACATGCGCTGAATACAATGGGTAGACCTTACAGTGAAATGCTTACTTACAAGCCCTTAACCAACAAAGCAGTTTTTTTKAAATGCCTGGAGAGAAGAAAATGCCTGAAAAAAATAAATAAATAWATATAACAAATAATTAAAGAGCAGCAGTCAAATAACAATAGCGTGGCTATATACAGGGTGGTACCGGTACAGAGTCAAGGTGTGGGGGCACCAGTTAGTTGAGGTAATTGAGGTAATATGTATATGTAGTTATTAAAATGACTATGCATGGATGATAACAGAGAGCAGCAGCGATGTAAAAGAGGGGTGGGGGAGGCAGTGCAAATAGTCTGGGTAGCCATTTGATTAGATGTTCAGAAGTCTTGTGGCTTGTTTAGCTGTTTAGAAGCCTCTTGGACCTAGACTTTGCACTCCGGTACCGCTTGCCATGTGGTAGCAGAGAGAACAGTCTATGACTAGGGTGGCTAGAATCKGACAATTTTTAGGGCCTTCCTCGGACACCGCCTGGTCTAGAGATCCTGGATGGCAGGAAGCTTGACTCCAGTGATGTACTGGGCCGTACGCACTACCCTCTGTAGTGCCTTGCGGTTGGAGGCTGAGCAGTTACCATACCAGGCAGTAATGCAACCATTCAGGATGCTCTCGATGGTGCAGCTGTAGAACCTTTTGAGGATCTGGGGACCCATGCAAAATCTTTTCAGTSTCCTGAGGGGGAATAGGGTTCTGTTGGGGTCTGAGAATATGAAATATACTTATTCATGTCACTGAGGGAGAGAGGGTAATGTATAACGTTTACATTATATCAGGTATCCTATTGATATATTGAGTGCAGGGAAGTGATCACATGTGGCAGGCATTGATAAGGGGAGAGAGCCATGGATTAGTGATGAAGGGGGGTCGAGATCATGTCAGGTTACATTAAGGGAGAAATAAGTTTATGGCTGTATTACTTTGTCCTGCCTAGCAGTAAAGACAAACAAGATGTTTGTTCAGATGTGTAGGAGGAGACTCAGCCTAGGAGAAAGGGTTAAATATCAGTACTTCTGTGAACAATGTCTTTGTCTAATGCAGCTGTATTGATCCTCTGGGAAGAATAAACTTGGTTAAGCTTTCATAGTGTCAGTTGAGTTTTTACTCTGAGAATTAGTAYGTAACAGTGCCCTCATCATGGTTGTCTTGGTGTGCATGGACCATGTTATTTTGTTGGTGATGTTGAAGCTCCACTACAGCCCCATCGATGAAAATGGGAGCGTGCTTGGTCCTCCTTTTCCTGTAGTCCACAATCATCTCATTTGTCTTGATCACGATGAGGGATAGGTTGTTGTCCTGGCACCACACGGACAGATCTCTGATCTCCCTATAGTCTGTCTCGTCTGTGATCAGGTCTGTTGTGTCATTGGCAAACTTGATGATGGTGTTGGAGTCGTGCCTGTCCATGCGGTCATGCGTGAACAGGGAGTACAGGAGGGGACTGAGCACACACCCCTGAGGGGGCCCCGGTTCCTCTCTAGGTTTCTTCCTAGGTTCTGGCCTTTCTAGGGAGTTTTTCCTAACCACCGTGCTTCTACACCTGCATTGCTTGCTGTTTGGGGTTTTAGGCTGGGTTTCTGTACAGCACTTTGTGACATCAGCTGATGTAAGAAGGGCTTTATAAATACATTTGATTGATTGAGGATCAGCGTGGTGGATGTGTTAATCTTACAGCCTGGGGGTGGCCCGTCAGGAAGTCCAGGATCCAGTTGTAGAGGGAGGGGTTTAGTCSCAGGGTCCTTGGCTTAGTGATGAGCTTTGAGTGCACTATGGTGTTGAACGCTGAGCTGTAGTCAATGAATAGCATTCTCAAAAAGGTGTTCCTTTTGTCCAGGTGGGAAAGGGTAGTGTGGAGTGCAATAGAGATTGCATCATCTGTGGATCTGTTGGGACGGTATGCAAATTGGAGTGGGTCTAGTGTTCCTGGGACAATGGTGTTGATATGAGCCATGACCAGCCTTTCAAAGCACTTCATGGCTACATATGTGAGTGCTATGGGTCGGTCTTTTTCCTATTTTGTTGCATTACAACCTGTATTTATATATATTTTTATTTGGATTTCATGTAATTGACATACACAAAATAGTCCAAATTGGTGAAATTAAAAAAATAACTTGTTTAAAAAAAATGGAAAAGAGGTGCGTGTACATGTATTCACCCCCTTTGCTATGAAGCCACTAAATAAGATCTGGTGCAACTAATTCCCTTCAGAAGTCACATAATTAGTTAGATTGCACATAGGTGGACTTTATTTAAGTGTCACATGATCTCAGTGTATATACACACACCTGTTCTGAAAGGCCCCAGAGACTGCAACACCACTAAGCAAGGGGCACAACCAAGCAAGTGGCACTATAAAACCAAGGAGCTCTCCAAACAGGTCAGGGACAAAGTTGTGGAGAAGTACAGATCAGGGTTGAGTTCTAAAAAACATCAGAAACTTTGATCATCCCATAGAGCACCATTTAAATCCATTATTAAAAAATGGAAAGAATATGGCACCACAACAAACCTGCCAAGAGAGGGCCGCCCACCAACATTCACGGACCAGGCAAGGAGGGCATTAATCAGAGAGGCAACAAAGGGACCCATAGATAACCCCGAAGGARCTGCAAAGCTCCACAGCGGAGATTGGAGTATCTGTCCATAGGATCAATTTAAGCCGTACACTCCACAGAGTTGGGCTTTACAGAAGAGTGGCCAGAAAAAAGCCATTGCTTAAAGAAAAAAAATAAGCAAACATGTTTGGTCTTCGGCATGTGGGAGACTCCCCAAACATATGGAAGAAGGTACTCTGGTCAGATGAGACAAAAATTTAGCTTTTTGGCCATCAAGGAAAACGCTATGTCTGGCGTAAACCCAACACCTCATCCCGGGGACACCATACCCACAGTGAAGCGTGGTGGCAGCATCATGCTGTGTAGAGGTTGACAGATTCCGATTTTTCAAAGCCGATACCGATTAATCAGCCATTTTTTAAAATTTTATATATTTGTAATAATGACAATTACAACAATACTGAATGAACAATGAACACTTTTGTTTTAACTTAATATAATACATAAATAAAATATATTTAGTCTTAAATAATKAAACATGCTCAATTTGGTTTAAATGCTGGAAAAACACAGTTTTAGAGAACAAAGTATAAGTGCCATGTAAAAAAAGCTAACGTTTAAGTTCCTTGTTCAGAAACATGAAAGCTGGTGGTTCAATATTCCCAGTTAAGAAGTTTTAGGTTGTAGTTATTATAGGAATTATGACGCGTTGACTATTTCTCTCTATACCATTTGTATTTCATATACCTTTGACTATTGGATGTTCTAATAGGCACTTTGGTATTGCAAGCCTAATCTCAGGAGTTGATAGGCTTGAACACATGAACAGTGTGTGAATCAAGCATTGCTAAGAGCTGTTGGCAAACGCAGTAAAGTTTGAATGAATGCTTACGAGCCTGCTGCTGCCTACCACTGCTCAGTCACTGCTATATCAAATCATAGACATAATTATAATATAATAAACACAGAAATACGAGCCTTTGGTTATTAATATGGTCAAATCCAGAAACTATCATTTCGAAAACAAAACGTTTATTCTTTCAGTGAAATAYGGAACCGTTCCGTATTTTATCGAAYGGGTGGCAACCCTAAGTCTAAATATTGCTGTTACATTGCACAACCTTCAATGTTATGTCATAATTATGTAAAATTCTGGCAAATTAGTTTGCAACGAGCCAGGCKGCCCAAAMCGTTGCATATACCCTGACTCTGCATGCAATGAATGCAAGAGAAGTGACACAATTTCCCTAGTTAATATTGCCTGCTAACATGAATTTCTTTTAACTAAATATGCAGGTTTAAAAAAATATACTTCTGTGTATTGATTTTAAGAAAACCATTGATGTTTATTGTTAGGTACATTAGTGCAACGAATGCGCTTTTGTTAAAACATCACCCGTTTGGAGAAGTAGGCTGTGATTCGATGATAAATTAACAGGCACTGCATTGATTATATGCAACACAGGACAAGCTATGGTTGATGATATTACTAGGTTAACTAGTGATTATGTTAAGATTGATTGTTTTTTTTTATAAGATAAGTGTAATGCTAGCTAGCAACTTACCTTGGCTCCTTGCTGCACTCGCGTAACCGGTGGTCAGCCTGCCACACAGTTTCCCCCTGGAATGCAATATAATTTTAGTCCAAAAATGCCGATTACCGATTGTTATGAAAATGTGAAATCGTCCCTAATTAATCGSTATGGCCAACTAATCGGTCGACCTCTAAAAACCGAAAAACATCCTCTGTGGGGATGTTTTTCATCAGCACGGACTGGGAAACTGGTCAGAATTGAAGGAATGATGGATGATGCTAAATACAGGGAAATTCTTGAGGGAAACCTGTTTCAGTTTTCCAGAGATGTGAGACTGGGACTGCTAAAGCAACACTCGAGTGGCTTAAGGGGAAACATTTAAATGTATTGGAATGGCCTAGTCAAAGCCCAGACCTCAATCCAATTTGAGAATCTGTGGTATGACTTAAATATTGCTGTACACCAGTGGAACCCATCTAACTTGAAGGAGCTGGAGCAGTTTTGCCTTGAAGAATGGGCAAAAATCCCACTGGCTAGATGTGCCAAGCTTATAGAGACATACCCCAAGAGACTYKSAGCTGTAATTGCTGTAAAAGGTGGCTTTACAAAGTATTGACYTTTGGGGTGGGGGGGTGAATAGTTATGCATGCTCAAGTTTTCTGTTTTTTTTTGTCTTGTTTCACACAAAAAAAATATGTTGCATCTTCAAAGTGGTAGGCATGTTGTGTAAATCAAATGATACAAACCCCCCAAAATCAATTTTAATTCCAGGTTGTAAGGCAACAAAATAAGAAAAATGCCAAGGGGGGTGAATACTTTCGCAAGCTGCTGTAGGCAGGTTACCTTAGTGTTCTTGGGCACAGGGACTATGGTGGTCTGCTTGAAACATTTTGGTATTACAGACTCCGACAGGGAGAGGTTGAATATGTCAGTGAAGACACTTGCCAGTTGGTCAGCGCATATAGTTGCAGGTGTTTAAGGACTTGCACTGTGATGTTTCTGTGTCATTGCAGGTGTTTAAAGACTTGGGCTGTGATGTCCTGGAGGCAGCGTTTGA
Source organism: Salvelinus sp. IW2-2015 (assembly GCF_002910315.2). Taxonomy (NCBI): domain Eukaryota; kingdom Metazoa; phylum Chordata; class Actinopteri; order Salmoniformes; family Salmonidae; genus Salvelinus; species Salvelinus sp. IW2-2015. The sequence goes on from NC_036858.1 coordinate 60,215,631, forward strand.
TGGTTATAACGCCTGTGTGTTCGCCTATGGACAAACGGGATCAGGGAAGTCTCATACCATGATGGGAAGCCCAGTAAGTCACTTTTGAGAAACCATGATAATATGCACTATTGTTGATTCACTCCGGTCACAGAGCTGTTTGTTGAGTTAGTGTTTGTGCCACAGAGATCCTATTAAATAATATGCAGTTCTATGTAGTGTTGCCTTCAATTATTTCAATTCAATCAATTCTGTAAGAAACCCTTAAGTTCCAATTTTCCTAATTTAATACACTTTCTTCCTGAATGAACCATTTCTATCCATTTTTTAAATATCTCTCTCTGCAACTGGATCCTGGACTTCCTGACAGGCCGCCCCCAGGTGGTAAGGGTAGGCAACAACACATACGCCACGCTGATCTTTAACACGGGGGACCCTCAGGGGTGTGTGCTCAGTCCCCTCCTGTACTCCCTGTTCTCCCTGTTCACTCATGACTGCATGGCCAGGCACGACTCCAACACAATCAAGTTTTCCAATGACACAACAGTGGTAGGCCTGATAGCTTATAGGGAGGAGGTCAGAGCCCTGGCTGTGTAGTGCCAGGACAACAACCTCTCCCTCATCGTGGTCAAGACAGAGGAGATGATTATGGAATACAGGAAAAAGAGGACCGAGCACGTCCCCATTCTCATCGACGGGGCTGTAGTGGAGCAGGTTGAGAGCTTCAAGTTCCTTGGTGTTCACATCACCAACATACTATCATGGTCCAAGCACACACAGACAGTTGTGAAGAGGGCACGGCAAAGCATATTCCCCCTCAGGAGACTGAAAAGATATGGCATGGGCCCCCAGATCCTCAAAAGGTTTTACAGCTGCACCATCGAGTGCATCCTGACCGGTTGCATCACTGCCTGGTATGGCAACTGCTCAGCCTCTGACCGCACGACACTACAGAGGGTAGTATGTACAGCTCAGTATCTTACTGGGGCCAAGCTTCCTGCCATCCAGGACCTCTATACCAGGCTGTGTCCGAGGAAGGCCCTAAACATTGTCAGACTCCAGCCACCCTTGTCATGGACTGTTCTCTCTGCTACTGCATGGCAAGCGGTACCAGAGCGCCACGTCTAGGTCCAAGAGGCTTCTACCCCAAGCCATAAGACTCCTGAACGGCTAATCAAAGGGCTACCCAGACCCCTCTTTTACGCTGCTGCTACTCTATTTATTTGCTATGCATAGTCACTTTAACTCTACCTAAATGTACATATTACTTCGACTAACTAAAGCCTCACTATTGTTATTTTACTGCTGCTGTTAAATATTTGTTACTCTTATTTTCAATGTTACTTTTTTTTACTCTTTAATAAAGCATTGTTGGTTAAGGGCTTGTAAGTAAGCATGTCACTTTAAGGTCTACACCTGTTGAATTCGGAGCATGTAACATAAAATTTGATTTGTTTCTCTCCACTAATCAGAAAATGTGATGAGTGGAGCCGTCTGAGTCCTGTCCATTTACTGTCTCTCTCCCATATCTCTTCTTGCACAGGAAACACTCAGTACACAAAAGTCAGACCGTCTGAGGCTAATGAGTTTTCTGCTTGTCTAACCACCAGGAGACTTTTATACAAGGTCAACAGCACCATACAGAGCTGCTGTCAACATGTAGGATAATCATACAGGGCTGTTAATAACATTATTCACTATCTGCTGTGTGTGCTAATTAGAAACAAGGACAGGACATCACAAATCAGAGTGGACCGACGTGCTGTTACGCCTCAGTGACGCTAACTCCACATTAGATTCCCTGGCTGGCTGGCTAGTTGGTATTTGTAGGCTGTTAAAGCAGTTGCCTGAATGGATGAGTCAGTGTGTGTGTACAGGACAGAAGAGGAGATGGAATATAGGAAACGTTTTACCACACACAGCCTCTAATGGTGATCAGGGATAGTACTAAGGTTAATCAAATACAGTTTTCATTTATTTATAATAAATGTAAATAATTCTGAAGGGCTTTATTATAGAATTACAGTATGTTTAGCAAATATAAATGTAAGTCCTCTGTCATACTTTCTACTGTTGCAGGGAGATATAGGTCTGATTCCACGGATCTGTGAAGGCCTGTTCTGTCAGATATCAGAGGAGAGCCAGGGGGATGGGGCCTCCTTCCGCACAGAGGTCAGGTAAGAGTCAGCACTGCTGAGCAACAAACAACAACCAGGATGCTGTCACGGAACATTTTATGGTGACGCAAGAGATGGCTACAAGGTACAGATTTCCTCTGGGGGACCAGTAGCAGTTTAAATACGTCTGGCAGACACCGTGGTCCAACGGTCTTGGCTGGAGGGCATATTAATTTAGCTCCTATCTAACAAGTAACTAATTACCTGACAAGTGAGGAATGGACCATGTGCAGCCATCCCTGTTGGTTTTTGCTGCGTTTACCTGGCTAGACTTTTAGCCAGTAGTGCAGATAAGAACAATATGTGGAGGATGCCCCAACTGGAAGTCTGAGGGACAATAGCTAGCTATCCGCTAGCTGAATTAATTGCTTAACCCCATAGAGGAGTGATCGCTGTTCTGACTGCCAATCCTCATAGGAGCTGAGCTAATTGCTACAGTAGCTGACCTGACTGGCAAGCCTTAAGCTTCTGCCTTAAGACTTCTGCCCATTGTGAATGATTGAGGAGTACAGAGTGCGTACAGTATGTCTGTATGCCAATGAGCATAAAGAAACGCTGTAATTTAATATCTCCTGTCAGTAATAATTATTTAGGCTTTTATGACTAAATAAAAACATTTCCCCAGACACTGTCAGAATAAATGGGTTGTGAGAACTATTGTAATTCAATAAATATCATCTAGGTGTTTTAAAATGTTCTCAGGTGGAAGTTGTTTCAGCTTTCATTTGTGTACTCACAGAGAAATCATTGTGAGCATTAAAGTAGGCAGGTCGTTGACTCGAGTTTTCCAAACAACTGAGCAATAATATTCACTGTCATTTCCTCTCGCTAACAAACGAACAGAATCTCTGTTCAGGCTGTGAATATTATTTGCTCTGAAGTTAGTGTCTCTTTAATCTCTGTCAGTACAACAATCGATGAGAAAAAATCATGGATTTTAATGTGTTTTTCTGACATGGTTTAATTGGGTAATTTGTTAACTGAGAGCTGAAAATGAGCTTGAAAATACCATTTATGTCAGTGGATGATTTGGATCTAGTGATAAGTTGTGTCGATATTATTCTTATGGTTGAATGAAAGCAGCCATGTCAGTGTGACAGACATCAGGAAATGGAGTAGCTTTCTAACGTCTTCACAGACTGACGTAATTCTCTGAGGTGTGATAGTGGAATGAAGACAAGTAGTTTTAACCACAAATGGCAAACCTCTTTAGAGCATGTAGCTACTGAAGGAAGCTTTCGGTAGATTGTTCTGCAGCCCGACGATGGTGACGTGAATTGTTCAATGTGTTTTTCTGTTAGTTACCTGGAGATCTATAACGAGCGTGTGCAGGATCTTCTCACGACTAAGAAGAGCCCAGAGAACGGGTCAGGACTCAAGGTCAGAGAACACCCCAAGGATGGGCCGTATGTGGAGGGTAAGACTTCCTCTCTCACAACCATACTATCGCATTGATTAAGAACAGACCAGTGGTATAATCTTAATGTTGACAAGCATATACATACAATGAATAGAGAGGGCATCTCCAGGCAAGTCAATGATGGCATAATGGGTGGACTGGCAGCCATTTTGAGTATAGGAAGTAAAAGCTGAAAGTGTACCCTTCAATTTGTGCTGTAATTTGTTGAGTCAACTCAACTGACACTACAAAAATACATTCCATTCTAAATTACCATAGCAATCCAGCATCAGTTGATAGAACATTTCAAAATACCATGGACATGATTGCATCACAATACCAGGCAGCCATTACGAGTATACCCATGACTTTACCAGTCAAATTACCAGGGTTAGAGCTTCCAAGACCGTTCTATTCATTATATTACCCTTTACAGACAGAATGCCGGTACAGTGACGTGTCGATAGAAACAATTGATAACCTTTAAGACAATTTAAAAAACGTTCTGCATCAGAAACATCTGTACTTTTTCAGACAGTAGAATTCTGCTCTGGCATAGAATGTTTTGTATGTTTCCCTGACCACAATAGACACCGCWGATTTTTACTGCAGTGTAATTTTTTATGGTATGGTAGCTAGATGTTTTATTTCTACTAAATGTCTTGGTAAGTCACAGTATTTAATTAACTTTAACATCCCTTTTTTTAGGAGAGTGGTCTGAGTGCTGGCAGCTGGAGATTATTTAATTGACAGTTCTGGTGATGGACGTTAGTCCCACTTCAGAAGCGGCATTCCTTTACAGACAAGTAAAATGGCTGTTCAGTGGCGCTTCGAAACAATCTCCAGAGGTTTCATGGCAGGCATTTAAAAAGCTGTAGTGTACCCTTACAGACAAACAAACATGTCGTAGCCGAGGCGCTTTCAAGGCGGCACGTTCCATAAGTCTGAAAAGGGTATATTTCTATGTTGACAAGGCTCCTTTCTCTAGTGAGATTCTCCTACTGGTCTGGGCCGTAGACAGACATGATGCTAACCAACACAGACAGGTCATAGTGGCTAACAGGATCTGAGCATGTCAGCATATGTGATGTGTCAGGTGTGATTCTCCTTGGGGTGTGTGTGTTCAGACCTGTCGAAGCACCTGGTTCAGAACTACAGGGATATAGAGAAGCTGTTGCATGCTGGGAAAGCCAAACGCACCACGTCGAGCACGGGCATGAATGATGTTAGCAGCCGCTCGCACGCCATCTTCACCATCAACTTCACACAGGTACACACACACACTGTCGGTGACCAAGTGTTCAGTACATATATTTTGATTAATATAACAATATATGCTACTTTTATCCAAACATCTTACTGTACATTGAGTCATAAAAATGTTTCTCTGTGTCACTGTGTGATCCCTGTAGGTAATTGAACCCACAACCATGCTTACAACCTTCTTATCAAGTGGTGTGTGTGTAGTTGACACTTTTGATTTTGTAAATACATTATCTTCTAGCCTTAGGGTGTAACCGAAGACCAGCCCTCAAGAGCCAGTTAGTCCATTTATTGAGTAAATTTGTCCAATATTAGTATCGAACATGTTTGCTTTGAGCCACATCCAGCTATACATGTTAAGTAGCACAGTATTGATTGTTAGTTCCCCTCTGTTAAATGGATGGTTTGCTTTGGATCTTTCTCTCCCTCCCTTCATCCATTCCCATGGATAACAGCTCTGAGTATATGTACCCATCTCCAGGCTCGTTTTGATGCAGAGCTGCCATGTGAGATGGTGAGTAAGATCCACCTGGTAGATTTGGCGGGCAGTGAAAGGGCTGACGCAACGTGCGCCACAGGTGCCAGGCTGAAGGAAGGAGCCAACATCAACAAGTCCCTGGTCACACTGGGCATTGTCATCTCTGCTCTTGGTAAATGATGCTTAGTACACACACACACACACCAGGATTTCTGTTAGCCGATTACATAAAAAAAAAAAAAAAAAAGTAAAGCCAATAAATAAAATAGCTGCTGGTCAATTGTCCGGGCGAAGAAAAACAATCGAATTGCAAAATGATGCTTTTTAGCCTATTCATTCATGGAAATTCTAGTCGATGGAAATGCATATCACTGTTCATGCTTATCAGTCTATAGGTTAATTTGCATAATTTCGTGGAATTAAATTGTTTTGCGTGTGAAGTATATTCGTTATGGATCTTATTTATCACGCGGGTACAGGATACAGAGCCTTTGGAGAATCTGTCAGACAGCGCGAGAGCAGCTGCTACAGCATCTCAAACTGCATGCGTAGGCAACGCAAGTCAGGCTTCATCAGCGCGTCACACACCACTAATGAGCAGTATGCATTTTGAAAACATATACTTAATTCTTTTGAAACACGTTTTACTACATGTTATGAGGCATGTCTTGCTTCATAGAAGCCTAGCCAAAACCAGACCATATCCGTGGAGGCAATTATTTTATATAAACCTTCTTTCATTGTCCAGTATCCAAAGGCACAATCCTAGTCATATTAGCAACCTATGTTAGTTGTTGCATATTTGATCTCCCCTCTTTCTAAATGCCCACAAAAAAATGCAGCAGATCAGAACGTTTGGCTTAAAATGTTGATTCACTATTGTTTCTTCAAATTATAAACACAGCAATATTTTAACCTCTGTCATATGAAACCGCATTGCTGAGCTTTTGAAAATTGCATTATGGAACGAAGATTCACCTGTAGCCCACTGCCTTGTGCGCATTGCTGAGCTTATTATGTGAAGAAACAATAGTGTATCAACATATTAAGCTAAACAGATCAGATAAATTATTTAAAAAGTTCAATTTTTTTTTACTTTTTACCCATTTTCCTCCCCTATTTCGTGATATCCAATTGGTAGTTACAGTCCTGTCCTATCGCTGCAACTCCCGTACGGACTCGGGAGAGGCGAAGGTTGAGAGCCATGGGTCCTCCAAAACAAGACCCTGCCAAGCCACACTGCTTCTTGACACACTACTTGCTTAACCCGGAAGCCAGCCGCACCAATGTGTTGGAGGAAACACTGTACAACTGGCGACCGAAGTCCAGTTACAGGCTCCCGGCCCACCACAAGGAGTTGCTAGAGTGTGATGGAACAAGGACATGCTGGCCAAACCCTTCCATAACCAGGATGACGCTGGGCCAATTGTGCACCGCCTCATGGGTCTCCCTGTCATGGCCGGCTGTCTGTAGTGGTGCCTCAAGCACTGCAATGCAGTGCCTTATACCGCTGCACCACTCGGGAGGCGGAATTACCATATCGAATTACCATATCGCATTTAGAATTTCTAACGACTGTTGGTGGATGCACTAATCATGGGTCCGGTACGTTTCTCAATGTCCATTTCAATTAAAATTCTACAGTTCAAATGTCCAGTGCCACAAACCCTGACACAGACATGGTACACACACGTGCCATGCCTGATGCCAACCATGACACAACAACTTACTCCATTTTAGACTCAGTAAGGCTATTAATAAGTTAATAACACCAATTAGACTCTGGATAAGGATTCATTTTTTAAATCAGTCTGCTGCACAAGTGGTAGCTACATGTACCTATGATTCCACTTCTATCTGTCCAGTTTTGTGGCACATTCTTACATGCTTTTGTAGTTGGTTTTGGAGAGGATGTTTTTGTGTAATTTTCTATTTCAGTGTTGTGTGTGTCTCTACATGGAGGAGGAGTTGGAGGGGTTACCAAGAGGAAAAAGCAGCTCTTTGTCCCCCTATAAAGACTCTGTCCTAACCCCTCTTTCTGTCTGTGTGTGTTCTCCTAGATGATATAATTGGAGCATTAGGGAGTAAGTGAAGGCTCTCAGTCCCAGACCATGGGAAGAGGAGGAAGCAGCTGTTTATCCCCTACAGAGACTGTTCTGACCAGGCTTTTTCTCTATCTCTCTTGGTCTCTCGCTCTGTGTCTGTGTGTGGCTGGAGGAGGAGATGGAGGGGGCTCCCACAAGGGAAAAAGGAAGAAGCAGCACTTCATCCCCTACAGAGATTCTGTTCTGACCTGGCTCCTGAAAGACAGCCTAGGAGGAAACTCCAAGACCATCATGATAGCAAGTATGGTTGATCTTAGTCAGTTGTATTCAAATTGGGGTCACAATCCTATATTTATAAAAATTATAAAAAATAAGTAAGAGTACATATTATAATGGACAATATACAGACTTTTTGAGAAGAATACATAGAAAAATAACATTTTGAGTAAATATAATTATTGGATGACTTGATTTTGATGAGATGAAAATGAATTGAAGGTTATTTCTTGTTGATGTAAAAATAGAAATGTACTGATTTTAAAGGTTGCCATTAGATTAAGGGTTGAGGTCGTGAAATAAATGGTGTCCCTACTGAAAWAGTTTGAATACCACTGATCTAATTCCTACCTCTGACACTACACAGTGTAACACATTCTTTGTTCCCGCCACCAAGCAGTTAAGCGATGCCTTTACATGTTGATAAGGGGGAACTAGTAATGTAACCTATTTGGTGGGAAATTTTCATACTATTCCTTTGGGTATTACTGTTTAGCACAGCTGCTGATTTAAATACAGGCTTGAGTTAAAGTTATCCTTCTTTGCGATGGATTTACGTTATATGGATTTTTACAATTTAATTTAGTATTTTTGGGGGGGAGATGTATATTAAATATGAATCCAATATTGAAAAGGACTGGAATTAGTCAACTATCATTTAATACATGATGGTTATTACTTTTTTTACATGAAAGGGAAGGTTAACACTCGTCGTGCCGGAATTCCAGAACTACTAGAATGGCCATCCTGACCGTTGATATTTCAACTGTGTAAATATTCCAGAATAAATAGTGAAATTAATGCATTTTTTATGTTTAAAATATGTCATATATGAAACCTCAGGACACCAAATGTTAATTGTAATCAGACAAATGTATTGATTGATCCAGAAGCGCATAGACTGTAAATACAAAAATAAGACAATATTGTATTTTCGGCTTGTAAGACAGTAGTTGCCTGCCCAGCTAATGCCTTACCCAAACTACGCCTAAACTATATTGAAACTAAATTTGCACACATTTTAGATGTAACCTAAAGACAAGATTAAATTGACAATAGTCTGATGGGTATAAAATTGTCTTAATATCATTTAAAGAAAATAAAAATCTATGACCTTCCTAAACAAAATATTTATGAATTTCTTTGATATATTTTAAATGGATTTATTAGACTGGTCTATTGTTACTTGTGGACGCCTGGCTATTTTACTGTTAATATGCATACAGTCATTTTGAGGTAGAAATGCAAAAAGTTTTTGTACTTTTGGGGTATTTATCGCAAAGTACTACTACTAAAATACACATATTTAGGAAAAGTCAGGGACAGGTATGTTTAAGGTTTTATTGAAATTAAGTTATTAAAATGACTAAATTGAAAACGGTCAGATTTTCGTGGTATTTCTACTGTTAACTTGGCCGCAGACAGTCGATCGTCTTACGTTTCAGTCATGGGATTATCATTTGCTTTAACTCCTGTACAGGGGATTTTTAGTAAGAGATGTGTTCCTGTCAACGTTCCCGCCCAGCTCTTTCTCCCGCTGACGTGAACTACAGTGAGACACTGAGCACGCTGCACTACGCTAACCGAGCTAAGAACATCGTCAACAAGCCCACAGTCAACGAGGACAGCAGTGTTACAGTCATCAGAAAACTGCAGGAGGAGATTGTCAGACTGAAAGGTCTAGTGGAGAAGAACAACCAGGTAGATGGGGAGGGTGGGTGTGTGTGTTAAAGCATTTGGCTAATATCTGTACATGTGACTCTCCAGCAAAGCAACCAGGTGTGTGTGTGTGTGTGTGTGGGAGATTATGTAAGGGTATGTTGAAGTACAATGCTCATACAGTAGGGCCTCTCTCGCCAGGCTCGCCTTTCTCCTCAGGATCTCTCCAAGACACTGAAGGTGGAGGAGAAACTTCACAAGAATGAGGTCAAAGTGAGTGCACTCTTCAGGACTACAGGAAGTGTTCCTGGGTTGACTTGTGTATGTTTCTCAGAGTGTGACTCCTAAGGTCTGGGTTCTATTCCTGCTGGGATCGCCATACACATTCTAAAGCTGGATGCATTCACTGTAGCCTATAGCCTATCACTGTAGCCCGTGTCTGCCAGTACGTAGTGGAATGTACTGAATGTGTTTCTCTGCAAATATGAAAAGTTGTATGTCAATGTTTTGTGACTACAGATCTGTTCTCAACAGTTCTCTCAACAACTGGAAATGCATAAGTTTAGCTTTTTTAATTAATTAGAAAATCAACAGTTATTTCTGGTTGTTTATTAAAGTTAGACAGCTAASTCATTGATCCTGCTTTGTAGTAAACTCTTCTGTGCTCTCCCACAGGTGTTAGAACTGACCAGGGAGTGGACCAACAAGTGGGGGGAGACCCAGAACATTCTCAAGGTACGCTAATATGTCATTTTTTAAATATATTTTTKTACAATTTATTTGACATTTGAAAAATGCTACAACCACACCTGTGGATGCAATGGATTTCAAATGATGATGACCAAGTTAAACACATTTCCATTGTGGCCCTCTTAACAATTATGKAGATTAATAAAACAAAATTGATAATGCCATTGTAGCTTTTTGGTGGAAGGAGTATGCCCACTCATGGTGAAGACTGGTGTTTCTGCTGGTAACCCACTTGAGTTTGATGATGGTTTGATGATAGTGATGCCAGATGGTGGKGATGCAGTTGGCAATCCTTCCTCTGTTACTGTTTTGGATCTAAACCTACGTACAAAATTTTCTCTGACTCACACAATTTTGGCTAGATGAGATATGCTCTCTCTCACTCATCCCCATCGCTGGCATATTGGCTGACTCATAGGTCAGCAACAAAGGCTCTCCACTAGATAGATGATATCATGTTCTCATTTTCTTACATCTGGGGTATGCTGGAATGTAGAATTAGTCTTGGCCGCTGGAATGTCAGTCACTGTGTAAACCTAGTGAACAATACGACATTTGAACCTTTTCTTTCACTGGCTCTGTCATCTTGTCTCCATTTGTGTGATTATCGGTCACACTTTCTCAGACACATGCGCGTGCGTACACTTCTCCCAGTAGATCAGTCGAACAGATGGCTGTGTGTCAGTGTCTGAGCTTTGGGCTCTGTCTGACCGTCTATCTAGATCCACGGCTCCCTCAGAAGGCCATAGGCGTTTGACATGTATAAGCACTATTTATCTTTTAGGCTGTATCCCAAATGAAACCTATTCTCTTTATAGTGTACTACTTTTGGTCAAAAGTAGTGCACTACATAGGGTGACATTTGGGACATATACTTAGTCTTGGCTGCCTGGCTTCTCATCTCACACAATTATGTTGCTAGAATCATCCTTGTTTGTGTGGCAGCCAAATAAGATTACAAAAAAGTTCTTAAATATCCAGGGACCAATTTGCTGTTGGTTCTGTCAACTCGGAACCTCTATCCCAAATGGCACCCTATTCCCTTTATAGGGCTCTGGTCAAAAGTAGTGCACTGTATAGGGAATCGGGTGCCATTTGGGACGTGGTAACAGAGGCTCAGCGGGCGTCATAGTGCTGTCTGGTGTATGGAAATGAGTTGGTTGATACTCGGCACAGTATAATCACTTGATGTAGCAGGACTTTGGTGGAGTATATTCTAGTTTTCCAGTAAATGAACATTTTGTTTTCTGCTTATTAGTTCTTCTGTCGTGGAGTGATTAGCCTGCTATGCTGATTATGAACTAAATAATGTTGCTTGGAAAGAATAACCAAATTGTTTTTGGTTATTTTGTAAGTAAACTTTGTTTGGAGGATTTTGCAAGATTCTTATAATACAATTGCACTAAGCCACACTGGCCACTTGATTTAATACTAGAACTTGCTCGTCCATGTACCCTTTTGTCTTCTTAACGATCAGCCCTTCGATTGGGTCTGTTAGCTTACCCACTTCAATCAGTGTAGATGAAGGGGAGGAGACAGGTTAAAGAATCATTTTTAAGCCTTGAGACAATTGAGACATGGATTGTGTATCTGTGCCATTAAGAGGTTGAATGGGAAAGACAAAATATTTAAGTGCCTTTGAACAGGGTATGGTAGTAGGTGCCAGGCACACCGGTTTGTGTCCAGAACTGCAACGTTGCTCGGATTTTCATGCTCAACAGTTTCCTGTGTTTATCAAGAATGGTGTGTATCAAGAATGGTCCACCACCCAAAGGACATAAAAATCAAGCAGCAGTAAAATAACAATAGCGAGACTATACACAGGGGGGTACCAGTACAGAGTCGATGTGCGGAGGCACCGGTTAGTTGAGGTAATATGTACATGTAGGTAGAGTTATTAAAGTGGCTATGCATAGATAATAAGTAAGTGGCTATGCATAGATAATAACAACAGAGTAGCAGCGGTATAAAAAAAGGGGGGGGGGGGGCAATGCAAATAGTCTGGGTAGCCATTTAATTAGATGTTCAGGAGTCTTATGGTTGGGGGTAGAAGCTGTTCAGAAGCATCTTGGACCTAGACCTGGCGCTCCGGTACCGCTTGCCATGCGGTAGCAGAAAGAACAGTATGACTAAGGTGGCTGAAGCCTTTGACAATTTTTAGGACCTTCCTCTGGTGAAGAGGTCCTGGATGGCAGGAAGCTTGATCCTAGTGGTGTACTGGGCCGTACGCACTACCCCCTGTAGTGCCTGTGTGTCGGAGGCCGAGCAGTTGCCAATACCAGGCAGTGATGCAACCAGTCGGGATGCTCTTGATGGTGCAGCTGTAGAACCTTTTGAGGACCAATACCAAATCCTGCCAACTTGACACAACAGTGGGAAACATTGGAGTGAACATGGGCCAGCATCCCTGTGGAATGCTTTCGACACCTTGTAGAGTCATGCCCCGACGAATTGAGGACAAAAGGGGAGGAGGGGGGCTGTGCAACTAAATTTTAGGAAGATGTTCCTAATGTTTGATATACTCAGTGTATATACACAACCGGTCTAAAGTTTTTTTAGAATACCTACTCATTCAAGGGTTTTTCTTTATTTGGACTATTTTTCTTCATTGCAGAATAATAGTGAAGACATCAAAACTGTAAAATTACACATATGGAATCATGTAGTAACCAAAAAGTGTTAAATCAAAGTAGCCACCCTTTGCCTAGATGACAGCTTGCACACTCTTGGCATTCTCTCAACCAGCTTCAGCAGGAATGGTTTCCAACAGTCTTTAAGGAATTCCCACATATGCTGAGCACTTTTCATTCAATCTGAGGTCCGACTCATCCCAAACCATCTCAATTTGGTGGAGGCCAGGTCATCTGATGCAGCACTCCATCACTCTCCTTGGTAAAATAGCCCTTACACAGCCTGGAGGTGTGTTGGGTCATTGTCCTGTTGAAAAACAAATGATAGTCCCACTAAGAACAAACCATATGGGATGGTGTATCGCTGCAGAATGCTGTGAAGCCATGCTGGTTAAGTGTGCCTTGAAGTCAAAATAAATCAGACCGTGTCACCAGCAAAGCACCCCCACATCATAACACCTCTTCGTCCATGCTTTACGGTGGGACATGCGGAGATCATCCGTTCACCCACACCGCGTCTCACAAAGACACGGCAGTTGGGATCAAAAATCTCCAATTTGGACTCCAGACCAAAGGATACATTTTCCACAGGTCTAATGTCCATTGCTCATGTTTCTTGGCCAAAGCAAGTGTCTTCTTCTTATTGGTGTCCTTTAGTAGTGATTTTGCAGCAATTCGACCATGAGGGCCTGATTCACGCAGTATCTGAACAGTTGATGTGTCTGTTACTTGAACTCTGAAGCATTTATTTGGGCTGTAATTTCTCGGGCTGATAACTCTTATCGTCTGCAGCAGAGGTAACTTTGGGTCTTCCATTCCTGTGGGGTCCTCATGAGAGCCTGTTTCATCATAGCACTGAAATGTTCCATATTGACTGACCTTCATGTCATAAAGTACTGATGGACTGTCATTCTTCACTTATTTGAGCTGTTCTTGCCATAATATGCACTTAGAGCTATTTTGTAAAAGACTATCTTGTCACAACGCAACTGGTTGGCTCAAATGCATTATATTCCACAGATTAACTTTTAGCAAGGAACACCTGGTTGAGAGAATGCCAAGCATGCAAAGGGGGGTTACTTTGAAGAATCTTAAATATATTTTGACTGGTTTAACCCTTTTTTTGGTTACTACATGAATCCATATGTGTTATTTCATAGTTTTGATGTCTTCACTATTATTCTACAATGTATGTATGTCTGTATACTGGAATACTTATAAATGGTCATAAAGCAACCCAATATGGAGTTAGTTGCAGGTTTTCCTACATTCCTACATTCCAGTTGCCTGTTTACGAAACAGTCTAACCAGCATTACCCTCTCTTCCTCATTCCGTCCCATGTAACTGCTTCTTATAGTTCCTGTATCCTACCAGCTGGTGTCAGTGTTGCTCTGCTGAACCTCAACATGGCGTTGCTATTTAATTTTCCAGCTATTTAGCTTAAATGGCATCCAGCTGACATTATAGCTGCTTAAATGGTCCTGAAGTCAACATCTGACACTGGGAGAAGAGTGAGGGAGAGAAGGGGAAACTCATCAGACATGCCTAATCGCTTACTCGCTCTACATCCCATATGGCTCATCAGTGTGCCGGAGAGAATTTCCCCCTTCACACTTAAGCGTGCCAGCCCAGAGTTTAGTTGATGCTACTCAGGCCCAAGGAAAGAGTTAGTTGATGTTCACTTCAGCTTCACAGAGATGACAGGTTGAGGCAAAAGTTGGATAAAGCGTTCTAGGGGGTGGGGAAAACACAGGTCGCGCAGCCACTCCATTTGAATCTCAATTGCATTTCCATGATTCCTCTCGTCTCCTGCTCAACCCATTGGATGAGAAGTTCAGAGGGGAGAGACCTCTGACCTTCTCAATCAATGGGTTTTGATAAGGTGAGGAATCAAGGAAAAGCAGTTGAGTTTCTCACATGGACTTGGCCCAGCTGAGACGAGTTGAAAATGACTCGATTTACTTTCACATTGAAATTGGTTCCACTTCTCAAGTAGGTCTTGTTCAGGCCTTCAGTTTTCCTACAGTGTCTACATGGACTAGTCCTAGATGGTGGTGTTTGTTCCCCACGTAAGACAGCAGGGTCATACTCTAAGGCTTGAAAATATTGGGTATAAACCAGTGGAGGCTCCTCAGAGGAGGAAGGGGAGGGCCATTTTCAGTGAATTTCATAAAACAAAAAATAGTGGAACATTAAATGTTATCCTTTTTAGATACAACTATACTACATATATTCACGTCACCAAATAATCGATTAAAACAGGTCTATCCTCAGCAGCACTCAAAATTAAGGAAAAGCGAGAACATTGCTTGCTATATAATATATATATATATTATAAATTGTTAACAATATATATTATATATATATATATATATATATTATAAATTGTTAACAATATATATTATATATATATTATAAATTGTAAACAATTGTTGGAAAAATTACTTGTGTCATGCACAAAGTAGATGTCCTAACCGTCTTGCCAAAACTATAGTTTGTTAACAGGAAATGTGTGGAGTGGTTAAAAAACAAGTTTTAATGACTCCAACCTAAGTGTATGTAAACTTCTGACTTCAACTGTGTATTTTATTTATATATATATAAATAAAATGGTCACAGCTGTCACAGACAGCAGTTGTACACACCCTTGATCACATGCATACACAGAACTAGCAGCCACGTATAACCGCATCACTTTGCTCATTGTATATACACTGCTAAAAAAAATTAAGGGACACTTAA
>NC_036858.1:60237328-60292439 GCF_002910315.2 Salvelinus sp. IW2-2015
CAAGTGGCTCAGGTAGTGCAGCTCATCCAGGATGGCACATCAATGTGAGCTGTGGCAAGAAGGTTTGCTGTGTCTGTCAGCGTAGTGCCCAGAGCATGTAGGCGCTACCAGGAGACAGGCCAGTACATCAGGAGACGTGGAGGAGGCCGTAGGAGGGCAACAACCCAGCAGCAGGACCGCTACCTCCACCTTTGTACAAGGAGGAGCACTGCCAGAGCCCTGCAAATTATTTTTATTTGAGCAGTGTATAATTCCTTCTTGCATCTATGCTCGCTCTTCCTTTCCCCTTGTCAACTTCAGTGCACAATACAACAGATGTATCCCAATCATGCACTACTGTGTACAGCAAGCATGTTAGCAGTTACACTGGCGGGCCCCGGTGACAATATATTAGCCAGCTAGCTAACATAGCACCCCTCTTTGTTTTGAACCGGGTGTTATGAGTAGGCTAAACTAGCTAGCTGCATTGCTAGCTAAGTGAAAGTTTAAAAAAAATACAAACACATATAGCTAGCTTGCTCTCTCTTGCTTCTTAATTCTAGAAGAAATGAATTTGTTAAACTATTCTTTCTCTGAATCAACTTCAAAACACATGTTATGCACTGTGTTATTGCAAGTATAAAATATGCATTTCATTCCATCTGTGGACCGTTTATAGATATACAAGGGCTAGACCCTCCTTTTTGACTTGTATATTTGTCTGGCCTACTGATGCTGTTGCCTTTTTTGTTATTTATTTTWAATTATTTTATTTGCATCCATTATGTGTGGATGGATTGGTCCCACTAAGAATCTGTTACCATACCTGTCTATACCTCGGAGTTGTGCTTCTTGGTCCTGGTCCTTGGGACCCATCAAACCTCTAATTTGGGTTGGGTGTGGACCAGGGGAGGGAATATGTGCACCCCTTTGGGTTCCCAGGGCCAGGAGTTGGGAAGCATTTCCCTTCAACAATGTAAAAATGTCTGTGTCTTTGAATGTACACGACCCATCTGAATGCATACAGTACCAATCAAAAGTTTGGACACACCTACTCATTCCAGGCTTTTTAATTGTTTACTATTTTATACATTGTAGAATATAGTGAAGACATCAAAACTATGAAATAAGACCTATGGAATCATGTAGTAACCAAAAAAAGTGTTAAACAAATCAAAATATATTTATGACTCTTCAAAGTAGAAACTCTGCCTTGATGACAGCTTTGCACACTCTTGGCATTCTCTCAACCAGCTTCAACAACAGTTGTGTTGTGAAAAGGTAGGGCAATCTTCTGTATACCTATTTGTTAAGAGACCAAGTCCATATTATGGCACAAACAGCTCAAATAAGCAAAGAGAAATGACAGTCCATCATTACTTTAAGACATGAAGGTCAGTCAATGCTGAACATTTCAAAAAGTTACCAGCCTCAGAAATTGCAGCCCAAATAAATGCTTCACAGAATTMAAGTAACAGACACATCTCAACATCAACTGTTCAGAGGAGACTGTGTGAATCAGGCCTTCATGGTTGAATTGCTGCAAATAAACCACTACTAAAGGACATCAATAAGATGAAGAGACTTGGACATTAGACCGGTGGAAGTCTGTCCTTTTGGTCTGAGTCAAAATTTTAGATTTTTGGTTCCAACCGTTGTCTTTGAGATACAGAGAAGGCAATGCAAATAGTCTGGGTGGCCATTTGATTAGATGTTCAGGAGTCTTGTGTCTTGGGCGAGGAAGCTGTTTAGAAGCCTCTTGGACCGAGACTTGGCTGGAGTCTTTGACAATTTTTAGGGCCTTCCTCGGACACCGCCTGGTATAAAGGTCCTGGATGGCGGGAAG
The DNA here is from genome assembly GCF_002910315.2 of Salvelinus sp. IW2-2015. Lineage (NCBI taxonomy): Eukaryota > Metazoa > Chordata > Actinopteri > Salmoniformes > Salmonidae > Salvelinus > Salvelinus sp. IW2-2015. Next base: position 60,239,154 of record NC_036858.1, read on the forward strand.
CTTGGCCCCAGTGGTGTACCGTGCCGTATGCACTACCCTCTGTAGTGCCTTGCGGTCGGAGCCTGAGCAGTTGCCATACCAGACAGTGATGCAACCAGTCAGGATGCTCTCGATGGTGCAGCTGTAGAACCTTTTGAGGATCTGAGGACTCATGCCAAATCTTTTCAGTCCTGAGGGGGATTAGGTTTTATCGTGCCCTCTTTACAACAAAACCCTTGAATGAGTAGGTGTGTCAACTTTTGACTGGTACTGCGCGCGCACGCACACACACACACACACACACCACACACACTCTGATATGAAGCCTGGCCATGTTTTTCCATGTTAAACGTTCAGCATGGCACCCTGTGACACCCGGTCTGAAAGGCCACTGTACTGGCAAGCGGCAGGCATACTGATGTTGCCATAACGATAAGTGTTTGATGAACAGCTTTATGGATTTGACATTTTGTCTTCTGCTATATTTGAATTCTGTGCAGGGTGACGAGTGATAGAACCAGCCATGGAGCCAGAGGTACGGTGTGGAATGCAGGGGATGTATTAGTGGCTATAGTGTGTGTGTGTGGAGACGGGTTAATTCTGTTGATGAGAGCTGCTTCGCTTCTTCCTGAAAGGAAAAGGCTGTGAGGCTCCCACCATGGAGCCAGGGGTACAGTGAGGAATGCGGGGGACATATTAGGCTCCCGCTCCTCGTCGTTAGAGAAAGAGAGCAGTGTAAACACAATGTTAATGCCATTTCCCAAGTACATTTACATTACATTTAAGTMATTTAGCAGACGCTCTTATCCAGAGCGACTTACAAATTGGTGCATTAACCTTAAGACATCCAGTGGAACAGCCAACCTTTTCAGATAGTGGCAATCCTAAGCTCTTCTTAACGGGGCGGGGGTAGAGAAGAATTACTTTATCCTATGATCCTACCGAGTATTCCTTAAACGAGGTGGGGTTCTCCAGGTCCAGTTCTCCGGAAGGTGGTGATGTGGACTTCCGCATGTCCTAAGGGCGCTATCCGTGAGGGAGTTTGTTCCACCATTGGGGGCAGAGCGGAAGCGAACAGTTTTGACTGGGCTGAGCGGGAACTGTACTTCCTCAGTGCTAGGGAGGCGAGCAGGCCAGAGGTGGATGAACGCAGTGCCCTTGTTTGGGGTGTAGGGCCTGATCAGAGCCTGGAGGTATTGAGGTGCCGTTCCCCTCACAGCTCCGTAGGCAAGCACCATGGTCTTGTAGCGTGATGCGAGCTTCAACTGGAAGCCAGTGGAGAGAGTCGAGGAGCGGGGGTGACGTGAGAGAACTTGGGAAGGTTGAAACCAAGACGGGTCTGCGGCGTTCTTGGATGGGTGTAGGGGTTTAATGGCACAGGCAGGGAGCCCAGCCAACAGCGAGTTGCAGTAATCCAGACGGGAGATGAACAAGTGCCTGGATTAGGACCTGCGCCGCTTCCTGTGTGAGGCAGGGTCGTACTCTGCGGATGTTGTAGAGCACGAACCTACAGGAACGGGCCACCGCCTGATGTTAGTTGAGAACGACAGGGTGTTGTCCAGGATCACGCCAGGTTCTTAGCGCTCTGGGAGGAGGACACCAATGGAGTTGTCAACCGTGATGGCGAGATCATGGAACGGGCAGTCCTTCCCCGGAGGAAGAGAAGCTCCGTCTTGCCGAGGTTCAGCTTGAGGTGGTGATCCGTCATCCACACTGATATGTCGTGCCAGACATGCAGAGATGCGATTCGCCACCTGGTCATCAGAAGGGGGAAAGGAGAAGATTAATTGTGTGTCGTCTGCATAGCAATGATAGGAGAGCACATGGTAGGTTATGACAGAGCCAAGTGACTTGGTGTATAGCGAGAATAGGAGAGGGCCTAGAACAGAGCCCTGGGGGACACCAGTGGTGAGAGCACGTTGGTGAGGAGACAGATTCTCGCTAACGCCCCTTGTGTATAGGAGTCGACCCTGCTCAGGTAGGACGCAATCCAAGCGTGGGCCGCGCCGGAGATGCCCAACTCGGAGAGGGTGGAGAGGAGGATCTGATGGTTCACAGTATCRAAGGCAGCCGATAGGTCTAGAAGGATGAGAGCAGAGGAGAGAGAGTTAGCTTTAGAAGTGCGGAGCGCCTCCGTGATACAGAGAAGATTTAGAATGCAAATGGCACCCAATTCCTCATTTAGTCCACTACTAAATGAGTAGTGCACTAAATAGGGAATAGGGTGGCATTTGGGACGCAGTCAAAGATTTGTTGCRGGGTTTGTGGGAAAGGTAATTTTAAGAGATTGTTTGAAGGAGCAGCCTCTTGGAGGGAAGTAGGGAAGAGGTAGAGGGAGAAAGGTAGAGGGAAAGATACCAAAATGTTCTTATCTCCTGCTGTATCCTACAAGAACAGGCATGCACACACAAGATTGCAGGATGTACCTGCACATGTTTGGAGAGAGGTGGCGCAGATGAATGCAAACCAGTTCTTGTAGTGTTGGTAGCATCCCAAATGTAGCCATATCCCATATATCGTGCACTACTCTAGTTAAAAGAAGTGCACTATATACGGAATAGGGTACCATTTGGGACACACTCTTGGAATGAGGAACATGATGAAAAAATATGAGGGGCTTTGCCCTCTTGATTTGCGGAAAGGGAGACTGTTACTTTCTGGAAGTTTTATATTGTCGTGAGAGCCAGTGCCAACGGGGCTGTTACTTGGGTTGGATGAATCTCTCTCTCTGTCTCTGTGCGATGTGCGCTTTGAGCTGACAGAAAAGAAATCGGAAAGAAATGGAATTCAACTAGTTGTTTAAAAACGGAAAAATAACCAAAAATGTGTTTAAAAAAATAATAATATATATATATATATATATATATATATACACACTATATAGGGAATAGGGTGCCATTTGGGAGTATCAGAACCGATGGTTACATATTTTAATCTCTACTGTCCGATGTGCTTATCATAGCACGTTCAAAGGAGTCTGATGACACAGAGACAGACACACAGAGAGCGAGACACACACACAGACAGTTTCTCTAGAGAAATCACATCCAGCCTGAATTATGCAATGTAGCAGGGAGTTGTAGTTTCCAACAGGCTAATATTCTACGTAGTTTAGCGCATAAAAAGTGGTGATTTAACTACATTGCGCATCTACTTGTCCGGTCTGTGTTTCAAAAGAACAAACGCCTGCTACAGAAGAGACAGTAATCCGTGATCGATCGTGAGGAGATATAGATAGGGAGCTGCTGTTGCTTCGTGAGGTATCTCTACCTGAAAATACATGATCAAAGTGATTTTGAAGAACTACAAAATGGTGATTTCTGTCAGAGCATACGCAGCAGCTCTAAAGAGATGAGATTATGACTTGGAATGAAAAGTCTTCAAATAAAGCAAATGTAATATATACAACATTAAATATTTTAGGAAAGTAATGTGAATAAAATACTGGTAATAAGTGATAGACAGTAATGGGCATTCACTACCATCATGGGGCATTTATGTATTATTTATTTTTTATTCTCTTACAGCATTCAACCCAAATAATCGAAATCGAAAAATCGTGATTGTTTTTGATAGTCGAACCGACCACAAAAAGCACTAATCGCTCGCTCAGCACTACATCTGGGTGATCCCCACAGACTGTCTTCTGTTCTTCCGCCATTGTCTTTGGTCTGTCATTTCTACATTATATTTAATCATTAAGGGATTCCATGACATTCTAGTATCCACCCTGTCAGCAGTTAGGCCTTGATGTATCATTTGAGATGACCTTTGTGATTGTTCTATCTATAACCTTTACATGAGCGATAGAGCTCAATTTCAGATGGCTTGACTCGACTTGACTCGCAGTGGAAATCAATAAGCATTCAAGTTGCTGCTGTTTTTGAGCCCTTAACTTCAATCAAGTCCACAGTAAATCCCATTAATGCCTAGATCTGTAATCTATGAGCTTCATTCTAATGTCTTTTTGGAGACTTCCCTTAGACCTGCTCCGAATGGAGAAGTCTTGTGCTCTTCTATTGAAGTGTTTCAGTATGGGTTTCTGTACGCGAGTTGGACAGACTGGTGACTTTCTTGCAAGCTGGACAGGTGCTTTGCTGTCCTACTGTGTAGTTTGTTTGATATGTAGGGAAACTCCTAGGTGTCTGGAGATGCTCAGAAACCCGTTTAAAGATGGAATCTGCATGTAGGGGATACGGCACAACTGTCGGTCCCACGGCAATTATTGTTTTGTTGCCGAAGCAGAGCTGGGGAGCGTTGCACATCGTCATTTTTTGTTGTTGTTGCAGTACATATGCTGCTGTTCTATCGTGTGTGTGCAATGATGTCGGAGGTGTAAAAAAACAGCGCTAGCAGTAACTTTTTCTGTTTAAATATCGCAAAAGGACATGCCAGTTTCACTATTATGGAGTCTAGCTTTAAAGCCATCTGCAGTTGGGTGACATTTTAATAATGCAATGTTTGCTCTCAAAGCCTCAAGCATTTTGTTRCAACTCCCAAATATAAAACCCAATAATGCAAATATCTGTGATGGGTGAACTTAATTTCAACTTCTTTGAAGAGATATCCCCCCAAGTTACCACAGTACTGTTCCATTTTGAGATGGCCTACTACCCTACTCTGCCCTGTGCTATCTCTGTGGGAGGAGTTTTTATTGATGTGTTGTAGTGCGGGCTCCTGACGCACTGTAAAGTTTGTGCCATATTTTATAAAATATATTGGAAATCTTACTCATTAGTTTTCCCATCATAGCTCTCCGATGGATAGAAGCTCTCATCAGAGCTCTCATGGACAGGTGGTGGGCTGACCTTGCAGTGTAGTTACTTTTAATTTATGTAAAGTGAAGTAGGGAAACTCTGAGTGGAAGTGCTCACAAATGCATGAAAGCCATCATCTGCAGTTGGGTGAAATTTTAATGCGAGTTTAAATGCTGCCCAAGCCTGGCTGATAGATGAGGTGTGTGTGAGTGTTTGTGCCCAAGCCTGCCCAAAAGATAATTACGTCCACCACCTGCCTCAATCAAGGGATGGAGAGCGGCATCATGCTGCATGGCCTGGCCCTATATTCTGATTTGGTCTGACTAAGAAAGAGAATCTCATCTACCCATCCTGTCTCAGGGAAGTGTGTGTCCAGGCCTGTAGTTAATTAAAGGGTTCCTTCACAGACTTCATTAGAGGTGAAGAGAGGAGCCTGGCAGATTAATGCACTGTGTCACTTCACTGAGACAGGACTGGGAGATGAGACACACAGACACACACTGAAGGAGTTTGTTATTCAACAGGAGCCACTGACTGAAAGGAAAAGGCCGTTTAGCCTTGAACCCAAGGTGGGAAGTCTGCTCTGTTTTTAATGTCTGGTGCCATTTCATCAATGTCAATAGTCATAACACTGGTGACTTGTATACTGTTTGTTTTTCAGCCTCCATTATAGAATAAATATACACACACACACACGGCTGTCGACTCCCTCTCTCAGGACAGTTTCCTGACATTAGCCCAGCTCCCGTACTGTGGGCAGTGAAGCAGACAGATCGCCAATGGAAATGAAGAGTTGTAGCTCTCTGTACTAAAGCCTTAAAAATATCTTCCACAGATCAATTGCATTTATCCTGCCTCTTATCACCCTCTTCTGACGTGCAGAAACCTAAAAAGCATTAAATACATATTTAGCAGGGATTTCTGGACAAGCGGCATGGATTTTTCCACCTGAACATTCATTGATTTGAGGCTGACTTTTGAGTTTCTGATGCGACTAAGGCTAACGTGGGGGTGTGACTGCCTGTAATGTGAATGTCAGCACTATAGGGCAGCATTTATCACACACACACACACACACACACACACACACACACACACACACACACACACACACACACTAGGGTAGCATTAATCAGACTCGTGTGTGTGGAGTATGGACGTTAAAAACCCTTCTATTAGTCAGTGTTTGACATGGAGGTTTCTGTGTGAATAAATTTAAAAAAGGAAAATGGTTGATACGGCCATGAAATTGTTCAATAATGATTCATATTCACCCGATCCTTCAACCTTTCCTCAGGAAGATGGTGCATTGAAAGATATTTTGGCGCCGAGAAAACACATCACTTGTTGTATAATGGGCTTAGAAGTAAGCATTTCACTGTAAGGTTGTATTCGGCGCATGTGACAAATGCGATTTGATTACTAGGAGGGCAACATGCAGTGCCTTCAGAAAGTATTCCTGCCCCTTGACTTATTCCACATTGTGGTGTTACAGCCTGAATTCAACATAGCATACTTTTTGTTTCTCTCACCCATCTACACACTACCCCATAATGACAGTGAAAACATGTTTTTAGACATTTTTGTACAGAAATATCTAATTTACATAAGTATTCACACCCCTGAGTCAATACATGATAGACTAAAGCTGTGAGTCTTTCTAAGTAAGTCTGTAAGAGCTTTYCATACCTGGAAAATTCTTCATTCTTTGTTAAGTTGGTTATTGATCATTGCGAGACAACCATTTTCAGGTTTTGCCTTAGCTTTTCAAGCCRTGTTAAGTTACTTTTAACTTGGCTACTCAGGAACATTCAATGTCGTCTTGGGAAGCAACTCCAGTGTATTTTATTTTGCCTTGTTTTAGGTTACTGTCCTGCTGAAAGGTGAATTTGTCTCCCAGTGTTGGTTGGAACGCAGACTGAACTAAGTTTTCCTCTAGGATTTTGCCTGTGATTAGCTCTATTCTGATTATTATTATTTATTTATTTTAAATACTCCCTAGTCCTTCCTGATAACGGGCATACCCATAACATGTTCCAGTCACCACCATGCTTGAAACTATGAAGTGGTACTCAGTGACGTTGGATTTACCCCAAACATAACGCTTTGTATTCAGGACATAAAGTACATTTATTTACCACTTTTTTGGCAGTTTAGTGCCTTATTACAAACAGGATGCATGTTTTCGGAATATTTTTATTCTGTACAGGCTTCCTTTTCAGTGTCATTTAGGATATTAGCCTAGTAGTTTGAGCATTGGGCCAGTAACTGAAAGGTTGCTAGATCGAATCCCCAAGCTGACTAGGTATCCCCCTTTCCCTAGTATTGTGGAGTAACAATGTTGTTGTTCCATCCTCAGTTTTCTTCTCACAGCCATTAAACTCTGTAACTGTTTTAAAGTCACCATTGGCCTCATGGTGAAATCCCTGAGCAGATTCCTTCCTCTCCGACAACTGAGTTAGGAAGGACTCCTGTATCTTTAGTGACTGGGTGTAGTGATAGACCATCAAATTATAATTAATGTACTGTTTGCTTTGGTATTTATTTATTTTTACCCATCTATCAATAGGTGCTCTTTGTGAGGCATTGGAAAACCTCCATGGTCTTTGGTTGAATCTTTGTTAGAAATTCACTGCTCAACTGAGGGATCTTACAATTATCTGTATGTGTGGGGTACAGAGATCAGGTAATCATTCAAAAATCATTTTGAACACAGTGAGTCCATGCAATTTATGTGACTTAAGCAAATCTTTACTCCTTAACTTATTTAGGCTTGCCATAACATAGGTTGAATGCTTATTGACTCAAGACATTTCAGCTTTTCATTTTTTATTAATTTGTAAACCGTTCTGAAAGCATAATTCCATTTTGACATTATGGGGTATTTTGTGTAGTCCAGTGACAATCTCAATATATATATACATTTTAAATTCAAGCTGTTACACAACAAAATGTGGAAAACATCAAGGGGTGTGAGTAGTTTCTGAAGGCACGCTATACCTTTATATTCAGAAGAGGTGAATGGGGTTTGGAGGGTGTGTTTAGAGTAACAAAATCGCTGCCAAGGCAACGTCTATTCTTCCTGGGGTCCAAACAGGAAACACAAATAAAATGAATAATATACGGTACATAATACAATACAAAATATATGTTTGTCTCTGGCGGGAATTCCACTAACGGTCCGTATGTAGCCAAACGTAACTGCTGTTCATTCCGTTTGCTCGAAAATGGTTAAAAAAGTAAGGCCTGTGTCCATAGACACATACCAGCTCTACTGGTAGTACTGCTACTACACCTGCACCTGTCGACGACACAAGTTCTGCTTCCACGAGCAGATCCAATGCTTGCATCAGTAATTCTACATTTTGTTGTTAGCCCAGCTAGCATGGACACTGGCAGTTGTGAATCTGATGCAGTCGAAGAGCTACTGCTCGCTTACCCGGGAAAGCACCGAACAACAGACAGGGACGTTGGACCATCGAAGAGGCGCAAATATGATGAACTACATTGATTTGGGGTTCACTTATATTGGGAGTAGTACCTTTCCTCAGCCAAAGTGTGTTTTTTATATGTGCAAAAGTACTATCTCACAACTCAATGAAACTCCTGTGCAGACATTTAGAAACAAAAATAAGCCACGGAAGTTTTTTGAGTGAAAATTAAGATGATTTTCGAGTAGTAAGACATGTATAAAAGCAACAGATACCATGACTGAGAAGGGGCTCGAAGTGTCTTATATGGTGAGCTACTGAGTGGCTAGGACAGGCAAGCCCCATACTATTGTGGAGGACTTAATTCTTCCTGCTGCCACGGATATGGCTGGGACAATGCTGGGGGAAAAGGCCCAAAAAACTGTACAGACAATGCCTTCATCAAACAACACTGTTTCACGACGCATCAGTGACATGGCAGGAGCTGTTTTGAAACAATTACTGCGTTGCGTACAAGCCAGTGAATTCTAAGCGTTACAGCTGGATRAGTCAACCGACTTGGCGGGCCTGGCACTGCTCCTGGTATATGTCCGTTACGTTTCTGGGGTGTCAATTGAGGACATCCTCTTCTGCAAACCATTGGAAACCAGGACAACAGGTGAGGATATTTTTTAAAGTACTGGACAGCTTTGTGACATCAAATGGACTTTGTTGGTCAAGATGTGTTGGTACATGTACTGTGATGGCACAAAAGCCACAAAATAGTGGAGTGGTAATGCACGTGCAAGCAGTTGCTCCCTGACGCCACTTGGGTACACTGCAGCATCCACCGAGAGGCTCTTGCTGCCAAGGAAATGCCTGACAGCTTGAAAGACGTTTTGGACACTACAGTGAAAATGGTTAACTTTGTTAAAGCAAGGCCCCTGAACTCTCGTGTATTTTCTGCGGTATGCAATGATATGGGCAGCGACCATGTAACGCTTTTACAACACACATAGAAGTGTGCTGTATGTGTCTGACTATGTATGACTCTCTGTGTCTGACTGTTATGTACGATMATACATACACTACCGTTCAAAAGTTTGGGGTCACTTAGAAATGTCCTTGTTTTTGAAAGAACTTCTCGCATGGAATAGCCTTCATTTCTCAGAACAAGAATAGACTGACGAGTTTCAGAAATTGTTTTTGGCCAGTTTGAGCTTGTAATCGAACTGTGACTGTCTGTGACCCTGACTGTGTCTGATTCTGTGTGTCTTTGACTGACTGTGACTGTGCTGATGATCCAGATACTCAACTAGTCTATTGCATGTTTTGTTTATTCCGTATGTAACTCTGTGTTATATGTGTCGAACTGCTTTGCTTTATCTTGGCCAGGTCGCAGTTGCAAATGAGAACTTGTTCTCAACTAGCCTACCTGGTTAAATAAAGTTTAAATAAATAAAAAATAAAGGCCAGTTTTATTGCTTCTTTAATCAGAACAACAGTTTTCAGCTGTGCTAACATGATTGCAAAAGGGTTTAAAATTATAAACTTGGATTAGCTAACACAACGTGCCATTGGAACACAGGAGTGATGGTTGCTGATAATGGGCCTCTGTACGCCTGTGTAGATATTCCATAAAAAAATCAGTTGTCTCCAGCTACAATAGTCATTTACAATGTCTACACTGTATTTCTGATCAATTTGATGTTATTTTAATGRACAAATGTGCTTTTCAAAAACATGGACATTTCTAAGTCACCCCAAACCTTTGAACGTTGGTGTGTATGAGACGACAGTGTTGGACTCTTACCTCACCTGTCTGTTAATCTCCTGCTATATAGGAGACTGTAGCTCTGAGGAAGCAGGGTATAGGCGTAGAGCTGGGTTAACATGTTATCATAATAGTAGTACTACCCTGTTCTGTGTCTGGTACTATATAGGAGGAGACTGTAGCTCTGAGGAAGCAGGGTATAGGCGTGGTCATGGACTCCAAACTACCTCACCTAATCGGCATCAATGATGATCTTCTCAGCACTGGCATCATTCTCTATCATTTAAAAGTGAGTAAGACAAATACATGTATAGAGTATACTGTATACACTAAGTGTCTAAAACTTTATGAACACCTTCCAAACTTTCATTTGCACTCCCTTGTGCCTTCAGAACAGCCTCAATTTGTCAGGGCATGGACTCTACAAGGTGTCGAAAGCATTCTACAGGGATGCTTGCCCATGTTGACTGCAATGCTTCCCACAGTTGTCATTGGCTGGATGTCCTTTGGGTGGTGGACCATTCTTCATAGACACAAGAAACTGTTGAGCGTGAAAAACCCAGCAGCGTTGCAGTTCTTGACAAAAACCGGTGTGCCTGGCATCTACTACCATAGCCCATTCAAAGGCACTTAAATATTTTGTCTTGYCCAGTCATCCTCTGAATGGCACAGATACACAATCCATGTCTCAATTGTTTCACAGCTTAAAAATCCTTTAACCTCTGTCCTTCCCTTCATCTACACTGATTGAAGTGGATTTAACAAGTGACATCAATAAGGGATCATAGCTTTCACCTGGATTCACCTGGTCAGTCTGTCATGGAAAGAGCAGGTGTTCCTAATTTTTTTGTACACTACTAGCCAATAATGTACCTTGTTTTAAAACTACTGCTAAATGTGGAAAATCCATATTAGTTTATTCACTACTGGTCTCTTAGTCTACATCCCAAATGTCACCCTCTTCCCTTTAAAGTGCACTCCTTTTTACCAGGGCCATGGTAGTGCACTATATAGGGAATAGGGTGCCGTTTGGGATGCATCCTTAGATTTGGATTCTCCCGTGAGCAAATCAGCTTACGATCAGGCAGACCTAATGACATTGGCCTTGTGATCTGATTGTAGGAGGGCAGGACGCTGGTGGGTCGAGACGAGGCTTCATCCAATCCGGATATAGGTGAGTCAGTAGGCAGACAGGATATCTGCTGTGGGCTGTTGCTTGGGGTTCATGTGAATTTAGTGTTATTCCTGAGCATTAGGCACTCATTTCCCTGTGTCTTACACTGCTCATTATATGATCAAAATAAGTGATTCTGAGCCTCACCTCAACTGACCCCCTTAAACTCAAGTTTTTTTTTTACATCAACCTCTGACCGCTTCCCTCCCTTTATTCCCTGCAGTGCTCCATGGTGCTGGTCTGCTGGAGGAACACTGTGTGTTTGAGAACCGTGATGGAGTTGTTACTCTGATCCCCCAGACGGGGGCGCTGTGCTCTGTCAACAGACTGGAGACGACCCAGCCCTGTCAGCTGACACAGGGTAATGATCTGTGTGTGTGTGTGTCATCTCTCATCTCCCGGTCGTGTGTGAGTGTGTGGAGACTCTGCAGGATAATGTGTACAAAATCCTCTCTCTGGCCCTGGGAGTTGGAGGCACAAACTTTGAGGCTTACAAACTTTGCGACTGGTCATTTACATCCTCTAACTGGGGCGCTGGGACAGTTGGTCATTTACGTCCTCTAACCGGGGCTTTGGGACAGTTGGTCATTTACGTCCTCTAACCGGGGCGCTGGGACAGTTGGTCATTTACGTCCTCTAACCGGGGCGCTGGGACAGTTGGTCATTTACGTCCTCTAACTGGGGCACTGGGACAGTTGGTCATTTACGTCCTCTAACCGGGGCGCTGGGACAGTTGGTCATTTACGTCCTCTAACTGGGGCACTGGGACAGTTGTACCTATAATCTAAACCTGCACCTCTCTTTCAATGAGCCTGTGTGGACTTGGAAGACATGCTAAACCTATAGTGGCTGCTCCAACTTTGGAGACCTCATCTTTCCCCTTCTTACTTTGGGACTAGACAACACAACTCTTAACTTTCAGGCAACTTGACAAATAAACCGAAAAAGTTTTACTCATTTTCTCAGTCCTTTGCCGCGGTAAAGTGAATACATTGCCATGAAGTACACAATCTCTCTGACATGATTGGCTTTCGTCAAGACCCCGCCTGGGTGATTTACCGAAGGTAATAGGCTAGAAAAACTCTAGGATGTGTTGTAAAGCTATGGAATAGAGGCTGATATTGGGGCTTATATATCTAGCAGGCTCACACTTATAAGATTTTCTCCAGGTCTCCTCTCTTTCTCACACGCACACTCTCTCTCCTTCTTTCTGTGCAGAAAATACTAATCTTGCTTCGATTAATGGCTTCTGACTAGTGACAATACACCTGAGCTGCAACAGGAGTAGAAATTACTATCATTTGTTGTGTAGAAAATGGCCTGAGATGCAGTTGCTTCGGAGGGGCTATTGGGTCAATTGAAATGGCTATGAAGGAGTATTGGCAGGGACCTTTTGATGTGGGGTGCTGGGACTCTCACTCTTTCTCCTCTATCCTCACACACACACACACACACACACACACACACACACACACACACACACAGCTGTTCTTTATATTTCTGAGCCAGAGCGGGTTGGTGTAAGCGAGGCTACGATGGGAAAAAAAGCTCACAGGCAGACAGACCTGGCAGAGCTAACTGAATAGTGGGTTTTTCTATCGGGGCCAAAGTTAGCTCTTCAGCTCTCTGCCTGCCTGGCTGGCTCTATTCCCACTTTTCTGTAAAGGTTGATCCTGGTCTCTACTTCAGAACCCACTCTGCTATCACCACCATCTGCCAATTGACCGGAGAGGCCTGGAGCTTTGTTCAGGGCTTTTTCCGAGGCCTGGAGCTTTGTTCAGGGCTTTTTCCAAGGCCTCTCGCCCTCAAATGTTTAGTAAAAGAAATGTCCTCTGCCCTGTGGAGAAGGGATGGGAGCGTGGTTCACAGCCACTCTTGACTGGTAACACTGAATGCTTCAGAGGGAGACAGAATGCAGGAATTTGAAGTGGATACCATGGGAAGTGGTGAAGAGGCAGCACTTTAATCTTAACATTTGGGAGAGATGTGTTGTGTGCCTCCCACTAAAACTGAACCCACTATCAGCTTTTAATACTGTTCCAATTACCAACCATCCACTGCCATAGCACTCAACTCAGGGCTGGTTTCCCAGACACCGATCAAGCTTAGTCCTAGACTAAAAAGCTATTCCAATAGAGATTCTCTTTAGTCCAGGACTAAGTTTGATCTGTGTCCAGGAAACCAACCATCGGTGTAAAACTTTGTTCACGGTATAATAACTTATGTGCCATTTACATTGAGTATGTTTGTCTCTGTGTCTGGTTGGTTTCAGGTGCAGTAATCCAGCTAGGGAGAGGGACTATATTCCGTTTCAACCATCCTAAAGAAGCTGCACATCTCAGAGAGCAACGCAAGGTGAGTCACACCACAACCACTCTTACTAACCCAAACCCCCCCAGACCACACCACAACCACTCTTACTAACCCAAACCCCCCAGACCACACCACAACCACTCTTACTAACCCAAACCCCCCAGACCACACCACAACCGCTTTTACTGAACCCAGACCACACCACAACCGCCTCTTACTAACCCAAGACCACACCACAACCGCTCTTACTAACCCAGACCACACCACAACCGCTCTTACTAACCCAGACCACACCACAACCTCTCTTACTAACCCAGACCACACCACAACCGCTCTTACTAAACCCAGACCACACCACAACCGCTCTTACTAACCCAGACCACACCACAACCGCTCTCTTACTAACCCAGACCACACCACAACCGCTCTTACTAACCCAGACCACACCACAACCGCTCTACTAACCCAGACCCAACCACAAACCGCTCTTTTACTAACCCAGACCACACCACAACCGCTCTTACTAACCCAGACCACACCACAACCGCTCTTACTAACCCAGACCACACCACAACCGCTCTTATTCTCTTAGAGCCAGTTTCCCGGACACTGACTAAGCCTATCCCTGGACTAAAAAACACTTTCAATAGACAATTTACATTGAGCATGCTCTTTATTCCAGGGCTAGTTTTGTATTCATATTTTTGGGAAACCAGTCCTTGCAACCCAACCAACTCTTATTTCCAGACCAGAGTAAACTCAGCACCGAAACTTACCTTACATTTCCCTAACTTTCCTGTTATAGATCAGTTAGCTTGTGATTTCTGCTCAAGTTTATCTAACCCAGTACGTAAAGTCATTTGCATTTCTTAGTCTCGGAGTCATAATTAGTGCTGTGCCGTCGGATATATATCAAACAAGGAAAAAACACATCTTCAAAGAAATGCATCTTCCACTTCCTCTAAGCTATCACTGTAAATACTGTATCTCCTCCTACTTTACCATGTCTGTACACACCACACACAGAGATGTGAAGCACTTCTGGTAACACCTGCTGGCATAATACTTCATAGCTTGTTATCAACAAGTATTTATTTATAATGTCTTATAATAAGGCATATAATATGCTCTCAAGGTGRCTGGTATTTAGTCAGGATCATGAGATGATTCTAAGACATAAGGGGGTCATATATTGTATGCTTATGACAAGTCTAGTCTAACTGAATTAAAATGCATTATATACCTGCTGGTTTTAAGTACTGTAAAGTGTTACCGAACTGCTTCTTTGGATAATGGGCTGTAACTGGCAAGTTCCAGGCTCAGTGCTCTTTATAGTGCACTACTTTTGACCAGGGACCATAGGGCACTTTGTAGGGAATAGGGTTCGATTTGGGACGCTGACATCCATCTACTGAGGCAGGTTCAGCAGGTAATGGTAGAGTTCCAGGTTGTTAAGTCATTTTAATATAGAGTATATTTCATGAAGCCAGTGACTGATGCAAGAGTTTCTATACCAACAATTATAGTGCTCACATTTATAGTTATTAATTTGTATTGTGGACAAAACATTTTTTCTTCATTATTTAAAATTGGGTAATAAAAATGGATCACAAAAAGAAATTGCGTTGTGGGTCTTCCTTCCTGTATGCATTTATGTGGGGTTGAAATTAAGTTTCAATATGTTCAAGCAGAGTGCCTAGTGAAAGTCTACACACCCCTCTTCACATTTTAATGCCTTTAAAACTAAAATGGGATTAAATTGGATTTTGTCCTACTGATCTTCACAACCTTCTCCACATTTTAAAGCCAAAGAGAAATTATAGAACATTTTCCAAATTAATAAAAAAAACTAGTCAAGAGTTAATACTAGCTGTAAGCACCTTTTGGCAGCCATTACATCTGTAAGCTCTATTGAATAAGATTGTACCAACTCTTAGGTCAACATGTATACAAAAAGATTCAGTCCAATTGCTCAAGCTCAATAAATTTGCTTGGGAATCATTGGACAGCAATGACGCTGGAGGAGATGGTTGCTGTTTTTAGGGGCTCCTAACCAATTGTGCTATTGTGTAATTTTTAACTTACTTTGTACATAATGTTTCTGCCAACGTCTCTTATGACCGAAAAGAGCTTCTGGATATCAGGACAGCGATAACTGCCCTCGCACTGGACGAATATTTTTTTCTTTAACGAGTCGAGGCAAAGGATTTAAATMCCAAATCCCTGTCAATCGCTTGAAGAGACGCAGATATCGGGGACGTAGTTTGGGATGCCTTGTAAGGATCCGAAGGCGAGTAGGTAATCCGCCTCTACCATCAGTCCTATTAGCCAACGTGCAATAATTGGATAATAAAATCGATGAGCTCCGATCCAGACTAACCTACCAACGGGACATTAAAAACTGTAATATCTGATGTTTAACCGAGTCGTCGTTGCTGAACGACGACATGGATAACATACAGTTGGCTGGGTTTTCCGTACATCGGCAAGATAGAACAGCTGCCTCCGGTAAGTCAAGGGGTGGCGGTCTGTCTATTGTTAAATAACAGCTGGTTCACAAAATCTAATATTAAGGAAGTCTCAAGGTTTTTTTCATCTGACGTAGAGTATCTCATGATAAGCTGTAGGCCACACTATTTACCAAGAGTTTTCATCTATATTTTACATAGCTGTCTATTTACCACCACAAACCGATGCCGGCACTAAGACCACACTCAACAAGCTGTTTAAGGCCATAAGCAAAGAAGAAAATGTTCATCCAGAGGCGACGCTCATTGTGGCCGGGGACTTTAATGCAGGSAAACTTTTAAATACGTTTTACATCATTTCTACCAGCATGTTACATGTGCAACCAGAGGGGAAAAAACTCGAGACCACCTTTACTCCACACACAGAGATGCGTACAAAGCTCTCCCTCGCCCTCCATTTGGCAAATAATATGACCATAACTAAAGCAGGAAGTACCAGTGACTCTCTCAATATTGAAATGCTCAGATGACACAGATGCTAAGCTACAGGAATGTTTTGCTAGCACAGACTGAATGTTCCGGTATTCTTTCAATGGCATTGAGGAGTACACCACATCAGTCACTGGCTTCGTGAATAAGGACATCGATGATGTCGTCCCCACAGTGACTGTACCTACATACTAGAGGTCGACCGATTATGATTTTTCAATGCCGATACCGATACCGATTATTGGAGGACAAAAAAAGCCAATACCGATTAAGGGGACGATTTTTTTTATATAAAAAAAATAAAACGTTTTTTAAATATATATATCATACACACACACACATTTTTGTAATAATGACAATTGCAACAATATTGAATGAACAATGAACACTTAACTTAATATAATACACACACACGCACACAGCTCTGAAGTGACAATGAYACTGAAGAGTCTGCTTAGGAGACAAATACTCTCAACTGTTTGAATAAAAATAGAGTTTAAGTTACCTGTGATGAATGTTGAAAACAAAAACTTWAATTTCTATATGCAGGAAATCCTATTTTAATAATGGGCATGGTAAGAATTGACAACCAAAGTGCGAGTCATAATTCCCATGACACCTTCTAGCAAAATCTGAAAAGCGGTTCCTTCATTTATTCCATAGGATATTTTTAGATTCACTTAAAATAAGGTCTGTGTTTCGTGTAGGCTTACATCACCGTGCCAATTTTATAACTGTGTAGATATCCATAGGACAAGGTAACTCTGATCAATATTGGCTAAATATAAGCGAAGATACATTTTTTTGTAGAGTGGATTTATGAAAATATGTTGACAAACGTTACCTTATCCTAGTGAGATTTACACTGGTATCAAAACATCGAGGCGGTTTAAGCCTGCACGAAACACAGACCTTATTTGAAGTAGATCAAGACATTCTCTATGGAAGACATGAACGGTAAAATAACGAAGGAACCCCTTTCAAATTCAGCCGTAAGTTATTACAGGAATTATAACGCGTCGACTATTTCTCTCTAAACCGTATACCTTTGACTAATCCGGAAACTATCACCTCGAAAACAAAACGTTTATTCTGTTTTTATAAGATAAGTTTAATGCTAGCTAGCAACTTACCTTCGCTTACTGCATTCGCTAACAGGCAGGCTCCTCGTGGAGTGCAATGTAATCAGGTGTTAGAGCATTGGACTAGTTAACTGTAAGGTTGCAAGAGTGGATCCCCCGAGCTGACAAGGTTAAAAATCTGTTGTTCTGCCCCTGAAGGGGGGCAGAACTCCCTGTTCACCCATTTCTGCATGGCCAAGCACGACTCCAACATCCTTACGTTTGCCGACGACACAACAGTGGCAGAACGTTCCTAGGCCGTCATTGAAAATAAGAATATGTTCTTAACTGACTTGCCTAGTTAAATAAAGATTAAATAAAGGTGTAAAAAATAAAAATAAAAAAATTGGCAAATCGGCGCCCAAAAATACAAATTTCCGATTGTTACGAAAACTTGAAATCGGCCCCGATTAATCGGCCATTCCGATTAATCGGTCGACCTCTACTACATACCCCAACCAGAAGTCATGGATTACAGGCAACATCCGCACTGAGCTAAAGGGTAAAGCTGGCTCTTTCATGGAGCAGGACTCGAACCTGGAAGCTTAGAAGAAATCCCGCTAAGGCCTCCGACGAACCATCAAACAGGCAAAGCGTCAATACAGGACTAAGATTGTATCGTACTACACCAGCTCCAACACTCGTCGGATGTGGCAGTGCTTGCAATCTATTACGGACTACAAAGGGAAGCACAGCCGCGAGCTTCCCAGTGACACAAGCCTACCAGACGAGCTAAATTACTTCAATGCTCGCTTCGAGGCAAGCAACACTGAAGCATGCATGAGAGCACCAACTGTTCCAGATGACTGTGATCACGCTCTCCGTAGCCGATGTGAGTAAGACCTTTTAAATATATCAACCTTCACAAGGCCACAGGGCCAGATGGATTACCAGGATGTGTACTCCGAGCATGCGCTGACCTACTGGCAAGTGTCTATACTGACATTTTCAAACTGGCCCTGACCGGCTCTGTAATACCAACATGTTTCAAGCAGACCACCATAGTCCCTGTGCCCAAGAACACGAAGGCAACCTGCCTAAATGCCTACCGACCCGTAGCACTCAAGTCTGTAGCATGAAGTGCTTTGAAAGGCTGGTCATATCTCACATCAACACCATTATCCCAGAAACCCTAGACCCACTCCAATTTGCATACCGCTCCAACAGATCCACAGATGATGCAGTCTCTATTGCACTCCACACTGCCCTTTCCCACCTGGACAAAAGGAACACCTACGTGAGAATTCTATTCATTGACTACAGCTCGTGTTCAACACCATAGTGCCCTCAAAGCTCATCACTAAGCTAAGACCTTGGGACTAAACACCTCCCTCTGCAACTGGACTTCCTGACGGGCCACCCCCAGGTGGTAAGGGTAGGTAGCAACGCATCTGCCATGCTGATCCTCAACACGGAGGCCCCTCATGGGTGCGTGCTCAGTCCCCTCCTGTACTCCCTGTTCACCCATTTCTGCATGGCCAAGCACGACTCCAACATCCTTACGTTTGCCGACGACACAACAGTGGTAGGCCTGATCACTGACAACGATGAGACAGCCTATAGACCTGGYAGTGTGGTGTCAGGATAACAACCTCTCCCTCAACATGATCAAGACAAAGGAGATGATTGTGGACTACAGRAAAATGAGGGCCAAGCACRTCCCCATTCTCATCGACAGGGCTGTAGTGGAGCAGGTCGAGAGCTTCAGGTTCATTGATTTCCATGTCACCAACAAACTATCATGGTCCAAGCACACCAAGACAGTCGTGAAGTGAGCACGACAACGCGTATTCCCCCTCAGGAGACTGGAAAGATTTGTCATGGGTCCTCAGATCCTCAAAAGGTTCTACAGCTGCACCATCGAGAGCATCCTGACTGGTTGCATCACTGCCTGGTATGGCAACTGCTCGGCCTCTGACCGCGCCCCAGTACATCATCACTGGGGCCAAGCTTCCTGCCATCCAGGACCTCTACACTGGTGTCCGAGGAAGGAAAGCCCAGAAATTGTCAGACTAGTCACTCTAGTCATAGAATGTTTCCTCTGTTACGCACGGAAAGCGGTACCGGAATGCCAACTCTAGGTCCAAATTGGCACCTTAACATTTTCTACTCCCAAGCCATAAGACACCCGAACAGCTAATCAAATGGCTACCCGGACTATTTGCATTGCCCCCCCCCCCCCCCGCCATTTGTTATGCTGCTGCTACTCTGTTTATCTATGCTTAGTCACTTTACCTTTTTTTATTTACTTCAGTTCATTTTAGTAAATCATTTCTTAACACTTATTTTTCTTACAAGCCCGTATCCAAGAACGTATTTAAGTAAGCATTTCACTGTAAGGTCTTCACCTGTTGTATTCGGTGCATAAAACTTTTATTTAAAATTCTCTGCTTTTCTAGCAAATTTAATTCAGGACTGAGACTGGAACACTCAACACCTATTGGAAAGCCATTCTGGCCTGACTTTAGCATTAGTTTGATTGTCCTGCTGAAAAATATAGACAGAAATAAAATAAAAATKTTATATGATTTGAAAGAATTTCAATACATTTTCTTTCACTTAGAAAATGTGGAGTAGATTGGTAGGAAAATATCTAATGTAATCTTTTTTTTATTACATTTTAAGGCTGTAAAATGTGGGGTGTTGACTTTCACTAAGCACTGTAATTGCCCGGTCTTTGGAAGGACGACAAGTGTATAGATCAGGAACAGCATGTTCGATGTCTCCAAAACCATTTGGAGCTTAGTTTCCATTATGTCCATGAAGTCCTTTGGTGGGACCTCTTATGTTTGCAACATCCAGTTGTTTTTACGAGTGAAAGGGTGTGTGTAATACTGTGTATCTTATGTTTTCTCCCAGAGTGACCTTCTCTCCAGCCTTTCCTTGACCGACTTCTCCAGGCTTTTCCATTCTGGGTGAGTTAACACGCATGCATGCATGCATACACACACACACACACACACACACACACACACACACACACACCCCTGAAACCCCTCTCCACTCCCACTACATTGCAACTACACAACCATGGCATTTGATGGGTATTCTAAATTCTGGGTAAAAATTAGATACCTTACTGTAACGGTTTTCCATTTAAAATGGTAAAAAAGACAGGCGGTAGTTTCATCAGCTGTTGTGCAATATGATTTTTGAATGCACAGGGCCTATAAAAATAGTAGGCTTCTCCAGTCAAAGATGACGTTACATGAATAAAAAATTGAGGATCGAAACACCATAAAGGAGGAGGCTTATTTACATTGTGGTCCTCCTCGGCATTGCTTATTGCCTAGTGTTGGTCAGTCTGGCATGAAGACCAAATAAAACCCCTTCCTCATTGTTCCATCTGTCTGGCATGAAAACCAAATAAAACCCATTTGTCACTACTCCCTGCAATTGAAGTGTAAGTGGGGAGCGTACACACACACACACACACACACACACACTCCTGTAGACCACTGATGGAGTAGGACACAGCAGGCTTCTCTCAGCCTCTGTGTGGGGGGGATCACAGTAGGCCTGTGTTTTTTGGCTCCTAGGCCTGGTTGTGTGATCTGATATTCTGGTGTTACAGCTACTACTCCTGTCTGACTTGTAATTTACTCCGCAAGACAACGTCCCCTAACAACGGCACAGCACTTTCTCCTGCAGGCTTTAGACAGAAGATATGATTTGGAGAGGGGATTGAGGGAGATGGAGGGAGAGACGAGGGATGGATGGAGGGAGGAAGATGTAGTGGGAGGGAGCGTCTGCGAGGGAGTGAGGAGAAAAGATGGAGGGGGAGTGAAGGAGACAAAGGTAGAAGACAGGAGATGGAGAGGACGAGCTAGTCAGATGAGATGGATGTCCACTCGTGCTAGTGGGTGATATTGAGAATGCAATCTTGGAGAAGTTCAGAGGTCGTATATCCTTGTGGGTTTCAGAGAGATAAGATACAACCAACACATCTCCAACACTGAAAGATAGCAGACAGACAAAACAAAGCTAAAAACAAAGCTAAAACAGAGATATGACAACATGCAGCCACCATAGTTACCACACACTGAAGCCGGGTGGACAGTTTCTCACATTAAACCACTTTTTTTTTTGTCTTGCCAACGTAATAGTGCGCAGACTAAACTATGTAGCACAGACGGGTGTCGCACACTACAAGATTCTTCACTTGGTCGTGAGGATTCTCGAGCTGTGGCTAAAATCAAATTTTATTTGTCACATGCGCGAAAATACAACGGGTGTGGACCTTACAGTGAAATGCTTGTTATTGACTGTACTTTTGTTTATCCCACATGTAACTCTGTTGTTTTTTGTCACACTGCTTTGCTTTATCTTGGCCAGGTCGCAGTTGTAAATGAGAACTTGTTCTCAACTGGCCTACCTAGTTAAATAAAGGTGAAAAAAAACAATGCAGTTAAAAATAATTCAAATAAGAAACAAAAGTAAATAATAACAATAGCGAGACGTATATATACAGGGGGGGGGGGAGGTACCGGTACAGAGGTCAATGTGCGTGGTCACCAGTAGTTGAGGTAATATGTACAGTGGGGCAAAAAGGTATTTTGTCAGCACCAATTTGTGCAAGTTTTCCCCACTTAAAAAGATGAGAGAGGCCTGTAATTTTCATCATAGGTACACTTCAACTATGACCAGACCAAAATGAGAAAAAAAATTCCAGAAAATCACATTGTAGGGATTTTTTTATGCATTTATTTGCAAATTATTGCAGTGGAAAATAAGTATTTGGTCAATAACAAAAAGTTTATCTCAATACTTTTGTTATATACCCTTTGTGGCAATGAACAAGAGGTGAAACGGTTTTCTGTATCTTCACAGGTTTTCACACACTGTTGCTGGTATTTTGGGCCCCATTCCTCCATGCAGATCTCCTCTAGAAGACAGTGATGTTTTGGCCTGTTTGCTGGGCACACGGACTTTTCAACTCCCTCAAAGATTTTCTATGGGGTTGAGATCTGCGAGACTGGCTAGGCCACTCCAGGACCTTGAAATGCTCTTACGAAGCCACTCCTTCGTTGCCCGGCGGTAATGTGTTGGATCATTGTCATGCTTGAAGACCCCAGCCACGTTTCATTCTTCAATGCCCTTGCTGCATGGAAGGAGGTTTCACTCAAAATCTCAACGAATAATGGCCCCATTCATTTCTTTCTTTACACGGATCAGTCGTCCTGGTCCCTTTTGCAGAAAAACAGGCCCCAAAGCATGATGTTTCCACCCCCATGCTTCACAGTAGGTATGGTTGTCTTTGGATGCAAACTCCATTGCATTTTTGTCCTCCAAACACGACGAGTTGAGTTTTACCAAAAAGTTTTCCTATTTTGGTTTTCATCTGACCATATGACATTCTCCCAATCTTCTTTCTGGATTATCCAAATGCTCTCAGAGCAAACTCAGACGGGCCTGGACATGTTACTGGCTTAGCAGGGGGGCACGTCTGGCACTGCAGGATTTGAGTCCCTGGCGCGTATGTGTTACTGATGGTAGGCTTGTGTTCACTTTGGTCCCAGCTCTCTGCAGGTCATTTCACTAGGTCCCCCCCCGGTGTGGGTTCTGGGGGATGTTTGCTCACCGTTCTTGTGGATCATTTTGGACCCCCACGGGGGTGAATTATCTTGGTGGAGCCCAGATCAGGGAGATTACAGTGGTCTTGTATGTCTTCCATTTCTAATAAAAATGCTTTTGTTCCCCCCCCCCACAGGTGATTTCTTCAAAACCAGCGCTGTCACCTATTGCAGATTCAGTCTTCCCAGCCTGGTGCCAGGTCTACAATTTTGTTTCTTGGTGTCCTTTGACCACGCCTTTGTCTTGGCCCAGGTAGTGGACAGTTTTGGCGAGTGGTGGACTGTTTGAGCGTGTGGACAGGTGTCTTACTACTGATAACAAGTTCCTAAACACGGTGCTCATTGAATAACCACGGTAACGAGTGTGAGGACAGAGGATCCTCTTAAATGAAGAAGTTACCAGGTCTGTGAGAGCAGAAATCTTGCTTGTCTTGTAGTGACCAAATACTTATTTTCCACCATAAATTTGCAAATAAATCTCATTAAAAATCCTACAATGTGGATTTCTAATTTTGTCTGTCATAGTTGAAAGCTGTACCTATGATGAAAATTACAGCCTTCTCATCTTTATTAAGTGGAGATACTTTGCACAATTGGGTGCTGAGTAAGGAATGGGCCAAAATTCAACCAACTTATTGTGGGAAGCTACCCGTAACATTTTAACCAAGTTAAACAATTTAAATGCAATGCTACCAAATACTAATTGAGTGTATGTAAACTTCTGACCCACTGGGAATGTGATGGAAAAAATAAAAGCTGAAATAAATAATTCTCTATTATTCTGACATTTCACATTCTTAAAATAAAGTGGTGATCCTAACTGACCTAAGACAGGGAATTTTACTAGGATTAAATGTCAGGAATTGTGAAAAACTGAGTTTAAATGTATTCGGCTAAAGTGTATTTAAACTTCCGACTTCAACTGTGTGTATGTATACATACATACATACATACATACATACATACATACATACATACATACATACATACACACACACACACACACACACCTGTCTTGCTGTACTTGTGAGGACGTTTTGGGGATCAACAATCTGTTTCAATTCAAAATACTATTTTCCCTAACCCTAATTCTAACCCCTAACCTTTAAACTTAACCTCTAAGCCTAAAATAGCCTTTTTACAAGTGAGGACCGGCAAAACGTCCAGACTTTAGATTTTTTTTGTTGGTTTACGATTCTTATGAGGACGTCTAGTAAAGTATAGTAAAACGTGTCGCACGCGTGCTCGCGCACACACACTGTTCGATTTGAATAGCAAACAGCCCCAATGTCTGGATAAGGATTATGAGACACTCAACTAGCTGTGAAGTGAAGCAGAATGACTGTGTGCGTGTAGATTGGAGGATTAACATAAAGTACAATACTGGGTGTGCGTCCCAAATGGCACCCTATTTCTTATGTTCCCTGGTCAAAAGTAGTGCACTATACAGGAACCAGGGTGCTATTTGTTACACAACCTCTATCTGGGAGTGTGGGGGGGAGGAGAACACAGAGCAAAACCAAATATACAGCTCAAGAAGATATCTGACAGCAGACTTAGCGAGGGCTAAATGTATTATGCTATTAGTGTGTGTGTGTGTGTCTGCACATGTGCATGAGTCTCTTGTGTCACAGCATGAAACTAATTTAAATCGCTTTTGGGAAAAAAAGTTACTGCCAGCGGGATAAACCCCCAATTGCTCTGAACCTCCACCCCCCTCGTCTTTTATATATTGTTAGGTCCTCATTTCTGAGTAAAAACTTGACGGACACTATGAAAGCTTAAACCAAGTTTATTCTTCCCAGAGGATCAATACAGCTGCATTAAACAAAGACATTGTTCACACAAGTACTGATATTTAACCCTTTCTCCTAGGCTGAGTTGAGTCAATTTCTCCTACTGCTAGGCAGGAAACTAAATAATTTGCCCGTAAACTTTTCATTCTCCCTTAACGTGACCTGACCTCGATCCCCTTCATCACTAATCCATGGCTCTCTCCCCTTATCAATGCCTGCCACGTGATCGCTTTCCCTGCACTCAGCACATTCCAAGCTTAATTGCACACACTATTATACCTTCCTCCTACAGATAACCATTAACTTCTGGTGTAGACCCTCTAAACCTAAGCACTCAATATTTCAATAGGATACCTGATAATTAACCCTATCCCAAGTTTAGGAGTTAGTACCCAGAGTCTATCGATCTAGAGAGGGAGAGAGAGATCCATGTCCTCTGGCTTAACCGCTGCCTTATCGAGATCCTATTAAATTACTTTACCAATATGGATGATTTCTAGTGTTCTAATTCTTAATTATATGGCTACCTCCTTCTCCACCAACAGGATGGATGTGTTCGCTGTAGCAGGAGAGAATGGAGACTGTAGACAACAGAGGAGCTCTGTGCTCTCTCAACTACAAACCTGTACGGTTATGGTACGTACACACAGTGACATAAACACGTACATTCATAGATGGATACTGTGCTAGTGGATGGGTAAACCTTTTACTAACTAACAATGGGGCAAATTTGCAAAATGTTTCTAACAAAAAGGTAAAATAGAGATTAAGGGTTTAAGATAAACCCACTTCACATGTTGTCTAACAGTCAGACTATGGTGTAGGCTGCGTATCTATCTCCACAGCATGCCCAATACATTGCTTTATTCCATGTGTATGTGAGTGCTCTGAACGTCGCCATCTCAGCTCTAGTCAGGTCGGGTTTCACATCTTCTTCTTTGCAAATTGTTAGATAATAATATAATGGCTACTCCTGTCCCCTGCCTCGGCCTAATGCATTCACGCACGCACGCACACACAGCCTAATACAGACTTTTATGGAGCATGAAATGCCTGTTCCCTTGGCTTGTTTTCTTTGTTTAATATGCACATATTTCAAACCCATTACCTTCCTGCAGGGTTTTCAGAGCCGACCTCAGAGAAAACGACTAGCGTTTTGTGAAAGCACATTGTACACAAAGCAAGACGTTAGTGTGTTTACATCTCTCCCCGTCTCTCTCTCCCGCTCCCCCTCTCTCTGATCCTCACTCCATTGGCTTGTTAATGCTTTGATTAATGGTTTTTCTACAGAAGAAAACAGACATGCTTTAAATACTTGAAAAGGTTTTTTTATTTTTTATTGGCAATGTGGGTTAACTGTAGCTTTCTTATCAGTCCTTTTACTTTCGAATGAACAATTTCTGTTAAAAACAAACAGGCTACCTGGTTATATGAGGAATGACTTGTTTCAAAAATGTGAAACATGAAGCCGAAGTTATTTATCATGTTTTTCTCTCTCACCCAGACAGAGACCATGTCTATGGAGGCTCCTGTCTCTGTCTCTCGTCATCCTTCAGCGTGTTATGCTGTACCTCTTCAGATTGGAGCCGGAGCCCCTCAGCATCTTCAGGCCGTCTCCTCTCTGCATGCTGGGGTAAACAGGTGGAGCTTCGGTGCAGCTGAGGGCCGTGAACGGCCCTGCAGTAGTGCTAATGAAGAGAGCCAGAGGAGGGCCAGGGCCTCCCCAGTCCACCGGACAGGGACTCCTACTCTCACTCCCACTGCCTTGGAACAGGATAGCCTGCAGCAGGGATTGGAAGGAGAGGTGGAAGAGTGGGACTCGTGTCATCAATCAGGGTCTGGGGTGGGAGTGTCTGATAGGTGGCTGGAGAGAGCTCTGCGTAGAGCGAGGGAAGAGGGAGGACTCTATTGGGGTGAGGAGGCCTGGTCTGGACCTGGGGACAGAGACGAGGAAAGGAACCGAGCCCTCCAGCAGACACCTGTCCTCCTGGTCCAGCAGGCTGATGTATATACCGTTGGGCCGGAGGGGCTACCGGGGCCTGCTAACAAGAGCCCAGGTGTCCTGTCAGGCCTACCTGATGGCTGCAGGGTCCTGGGAGGGGTCCTGGCAACTGACTGCTCCAGAGGGGACCTGTCCAGTGCCGGAGCCCGCTACGGTGGCCCTGCAGGGACCTCATTAGGCACTGCTGTATCCTATCTGCAGAGAGGAGACGGAGGAGGAATAGACGGGTGGACGGAGGAACGAACGGACCGTGCCCACCTCCCACAGGCCAGCAGCAGCTCAACATACACACAGACCTCTCCCTCTCGGTTTGACACACACACCCCCTCTATGTCTCAGCTCGACAATCACAGCCAGGCAACACACACTGCCACTCGGCAGGACAGACACAGACGTAGCCAGGCGGTACGCGGCCTACCGCTAGAGGCTTTGGAGGGCCAGTTCAGTCGTGTCATGATGGATCGATCCAGAATGACGGTGGAGGGCCACAGGGAGAACGACAAGGAGGGGGAGGCTGGGGCTAGGAGGGAAGAGGTGGAGCAGAGCTTCAGGCTGGGCGCTCTGGTCAGCAGGGTGTTTAGGGAGGAGGAGAAGCAGTTCTCTGTCTCTGGACTAAGTGCTCTGGTTAGAAGGGTATGCCAGATCTCTGGGATTGGAGGGGAGCAGGAGCTAGACTCTCTGGGGGAAGAGGTCTCTGGGATGGGTTCTCTGGTCAGCAGGGGGCTCTCCTGGATGTTTCCGGACACAGGCAGTCTCCGCAGCTCCACCCCCAGGATCCTGCAGCAGGTCTGGGAAGGTACAGGAGTTCTGCATCCTGGAGCTGGGGGAGGAGCCAGCTCCAACTGGTCCAGTCAGGTTGTGAGGGAAAGTCAGGTGCTGTCGGTGGTCAAAGATAGCCAGGTCTTCTCATTGGTCAGAGAGAGTCGCATGTACTCCCTGGTCCGAGACAGTCAGGTGTTCTCTATGGTCAGTGAGCTGCCGTTTGTGCATCACATCAGCACAGAGCTAACTCAAGACTTCAGGATCATTCACAATGAGCTCACTCAGGTTCTTCAGCCAGTGGAGTCAACTGGACTCCAGCAGAAAGCTATTGACCTCAACACAACACCAGAAATAAAACTGCCCCTAGTCCACAACACTGTCCTCAGCACAGTACCAAGCCTGTACCCAGCCCACAACACCATAGAATTTGCAAATAAACAGAGCACAGGTAAAGAAGTGGATTGGAGAGCAGAGGACCAGAGTCCCATCAGTGAACTGGCTTGTACATCAGACCACGAGGGTGGAGAGGAAGCTCTAGCCAAGTCAGAAGAACCAAGTCCCATCAGAGAATTGGAGTGTACATTGGAGCAGGAGGGCAAAGAGGAAGCTCTAGCTAAGTCGGAGGAACAGAGTCCCATCACAGAACTGGAGTGTACTTCAGAGAACAAGGGTGGAGATGAAGCTCCCGCTAAGTCAGAAGAACCAAGTCACATCAGAGAAGTGGATTGTACATCAGAGAACGCGGGTGGAAATGAAGTTTTAAGGAAGTCGGAGGAACAGTGTCCCATCAGAGAACTGGGGTGTACATCAGAGCAGGAGGTCAGAGAGGTGGCTCTACCTAAGTCAGAAGAACCAAGTTCCATCAGAGAACTGGGGTGTACATCAGAGCAGGAGGTCAGAGAGGTGGCTCTAATTAAGTCAGAAGAACCAAGTTCCATCAGAGAACTGGGGTGTACATCAGAGCAGGAGGTCAGAGAGGTGGCTCTACCTAAGTCAGAAGAACCAAGTCCCATCAGAGAAGTGGAGTGTACATCGGAGCAGGAGGGCAAAAAGGAAGCTCTAGCCAAGTCAGAAGAACCAAGTCCCATCACAGAACTGGAGTGTACTTCAGAGAACGAGGGTGGAGAGGAAGCTCTAGCTAAGTCAGAGGAACAGAGTATAACCAAGGAGGCGCTGTGGCCATCAAAGGACCAGATCGAGATCGTGGAGGACCAACATTGTGTCACTTGTGGAGCCAAGAGCACCAAGTCACAGCCCCCTCCAGAGCAGCGTAACAACACCAGTTCCACAGGCCCAGAGAATATCTTTATTCCTGGGCATGGGAATCAGAGGATTGATGATGTTCAGGTGTATTATGGGGTGTGTTTTCTTTTCGTAAAAAAAAACATATATAATAATTGTAAATTGTGATTAAATAATTCAGCCTTCGCTGCTATTGATACCATGGGTGCGTTCACTACGAGAAAATGGTTTCCAACGTTTAATTCAATGGAGATGGCCACTGTATTTAACGACCAGAACAGTGTGATTATGGTGGCCCAGAGGGAGATTTTATATGGTGTTTTCTGCACGAGTTTTACGATTTCAAATGGTCACACCCATATTGATCTGGCCACACCGCAAAGGCTGCTGAAGAACGATGTGCACCGTTTTGGGTAAACGTGTCGTTCAGTGCAAACGTCAAGCAACGTAGCAAACGCTGAATCGAACTGAACGCACATATGTAACTTTGCTTTAATAAAGTAAACCATTTTCTCTTTCTCTCAGAGCCTGGTGGAGTTCCCAGGGGCTCTGGTTAAACTCCAGTCCCTTCCCGTATCCACCCTCCTGGGCTGTCTCCAGTCCGTCCTCCCCTCCGTCTTCACCTCACAGAGACTACTGGCTCTCTACTGGCTGGGCGTGACTAACTGCAGCCAGCCCCACCCACACCTCGCCCTTGTTCTCCTATTGGAGTCCTGCCTCTACGCCCTGACCTTTGACCCTGACACGCCAGATCAGACCACGTCTCTGACAGTGTTCCACCACCTCCCCCTGCTACAGGTTAAGGAGATCCTGGTAGGCTGTTATTTTATTTGAAAACATTTATATTATATAAATGTTATTGTTCTACCAATTAATAATTATTCTTTGTACCTACTAAGATTTTTACATTTCTTTATCAGCATTATCAGCATCCAGATTTTTCTATATATTCACTATATACACTACCGTTCAAAAGTTTGGGGTCAGTTAGAACTGTCCTTGTTTTTCAAAGAAAAGCACATTTTTGTAAATGTGTAAACATTTAATGTTGTAAATGACTATTGTAGCTGGAAACGGCTTATTTAATTTTTTTAATGGAATATCTACGTAGGTGTACTATGGTGGAAAATTTCAAGATTATGTTATAATTCTTTTATTGCATCGAATGGTTGTTTTATGCATCAGAATAGAGTATTATTATAACTATTGTGTGTGTGTTCTACTGAGGATGGGCCTCTGGGAGATAACACTGACCGGAGATTTACGATGTCTTTTGGGTGATAAAACCTAAAGGTCATTCCAGAGCATGACCCATTCTATACATCTGTTGTTCGTCATGTAGGTTGAAAGGGGTGTATCTTGGCTATAAAATACTTTTGTACTTTTGTCTCGGGCTCTCAATGAATCATCTGAGTTTGATTTGTCGAGCAGCCATCGCTATTGCAAAGCTCTCACTAATAAAGATTTAGTTTAAGTATAACTCTGACTTGTGTGAAAAGTTGACTCCTCATTTGATAATACAGAAATTAACCACCACAGTACAGAGGCCCATTATCTGCAACCATCACTCCTGTTTCAATGGCACGTTGTGTTAGCTAATCCAAGTTTATCATTTTAAAAGGCTAATTGATAATTAGAAAACCCTTTTGCAGTTATGTTAGCACATATGAAAACTGTTGTGCTGATTTTAAAGAAGCAATAAAACTGGTCTTCTTTAGACCAGTTGAGTATCTGGAGCATCACCATTTGTGGGTTTGATTACAGGCTCAAAATGGCAAGAAGAAATGGCCTTTCTTCTGAAACTCGTCAGTCTATTCTTGTTCTGAGAAATTAAGTCTATTCCATGCGAGAAATTGACAAGAAACTGAGGATCTCGTACAACGCTGTGTACTACTCCCTTCACAGAACAGCACAAACTGGCCCTAACCAGAATAGAAAGAGTGGGAGGCCCCGGTGCACAACTGAGCAAGAGGATAAGTACATTTAGTGTCTCTTTGAGAACAGACGGCTCACAAGTCCTCAACTGGAAGCTTCATTAAATAGTACCCGCAAAACACCAGTCTCAACGTCAATAGTGAAGAGGCGACTGCGGAATGCTGGCCTTCTAGGCAGAGTTGYAAAGAAAAAGCCATATCTCAGACTGGCCAATAAAAATAAAAGATTAAGATGGGCAAAAGAGCACAGACAATGGACAGAGAAACTCTGCCAAGAAGGCCAGCATCCCGGAGTCGCCTCTTCACTGTTGACGTTTAGACGGGTGTTTTCCGGGTACTATTTAATGAAGCTGCCAGTTGAGGACTTGTGAGGCTTCTTTAATCACCACAACAGTTTTCAGCTGTGCTAACATAACTGCAAAAGGGTTTTCTAATGATCAATTAGCCTTTTAAAATGATCAACTTGGATTAGCTAACACAACGTGCCATTGGAACACGGGAGTGATGGTTGCTGATAATGGGCCTCTGTACGCCTATGTAGATATTCCATAAAAAATCAGGCGTTTCCAGCTACAATAGTCATTTACAACAATGTCTAAACTGTATTTCTGATCAATTTGATGCTATTTTAATGGACAAAAAAATAGTTTTTCTTTCAAAAACAAGGACATATCTAAGTGACCCCAAACGTTTGAACGGTAGTATATATACAAAAGTATGTGGACACCCCTTCGAATTAGTGGTTTTGGTAATTTCAGCCACACCCGTTGCTGACAGGTGTATAAAATTGAGCACGCAGCCCATGATTTTGGAATGAGATGTTTGATGAGTGTCTACATACTTTTGATCATGTAGTTTATATCCATCTGTTCATCTATTCATTTATCCATCCATCCAGGTGGGTTTTGGCGGTCAGAGCCTGCGTCTCAAGGCTTCCAGTGAGGAGTGTGTCCTCACCCTCTACACCCACAGGTAAAGGACAGAACCAAGGTGCTTAACTCTTATCCTCTAAACAAATGAATGGGTGCTTGGAAACAACAGTGGATCAAGAACGATCGTTAATCAAATGGTCCATTTTTTTCCAGATAGGCCAGCACTTRAATATAAGTAGATTGTAAAGTAGTTTACTAAGAAATGTTGCTGAAATATATATATATTTAAACAAAGCTTCAGTTGCACCCTATACCTCCAAACCCACAGCCAGACCCTCACCCAGGCCCTCACCCACACCCTGCTTGGGGTACTCTGTCCTGGGGACCAGCGAGTGTCCCAACACCCCCTCCTGGTGGAGAACCTGATGGTTCTGTCTCTGGACTGGAAGGCCGAGGCACCTGACCTGCTGTTGAATGATGAACTCAGGCTGTCTGGCCAGTTCCACAAGACCCTAGCTGACCTGGTCTACCTCGTCCATGGCAACATGAACCGGTATGGTAGTAGTAGTAGTAGTAGTGGTGGTGGTCTTAGGCTGTCTGGCCAGTTCCACAAAACCATAGCTGACCTGGTCTACCTCCTACACAGTAACATGCCCAGGTAGTAGTATTTCCTGTTCTTGAAAGGATAGCTCAAATATTATAGCTCTATTTCTTCTATTCAGTGTCTGTGTTTCAGGGAAAGCAAGTCAGTGGGCAGTTGAGAGGTAAAGATCTAGATCGATCGATAGATCCTATCTAATCTATATATACACACACAGTTGAAGTCGGAAGATTACATACACCTTAGCCAAATACATTTAAACTCAGTTTTTCACAATTCCTGACATTTAATCCTAGTAAAAATTCCCTGTCTTAGGTCAGTTAGGATCGCCACTTTATTTTAAGAATGTAAAATGTCAGAATAATAGTAGAGAGAATGATTTATTTCAGCTTTTATTTCTTCCATCACATTCCCAGTGGGTCAGAAGTTTACATACACTCAATTAGTATTTGGAAGCATTGCCTTTAAATTGTTTAACTTGAGGCAAACGTTTCGCGTAGCCTTCTACAAGCTTCCCACAATAAGTTGGGTGAATTTTGGCCCATTCCTCGTGACAGAGCAGGTGTAACTGAGTCAGGTTTGTAGGCCTCCTTGCTCGCACACACTTTTTCAGTTCAGCCCATGACATTTCTTTAGGATTGAGGTCAGGGCTTTGTGATGGTCACTCCAATACTTTGACTTTGTTGTCCTTAAACCATTTTGCCACAACTTTGGAAGTATGCTTGGGGTCATTGTCCATTTGGAAGACCCATTTGCGACCAAGCTTTAACTTCCTGACTGATTTCTTGAGATGTTGCTTCAATATATCCACCTAATGTTCCTCCCTCATGATGCCATCTATTTTGTGAAGTGCACCAGTCCCTCCTGCAGCAAAGCACCCCCACAACATGATGCTGCCACCCCCGTGCTTCACGGTTGGGATGGTGTTCTTCGGCTTGCAAGCATCCCCCTTTTTCCTCCAAACATAACGATGGTCATTATGGCCAAGCAGTTCTATTTTTGTTTCATCAGACCAGAGGACATTTCTCCAAAAAGTACAATCTTTGTCCCCATGTGCAGTTGCAAACCATAGTCTGGCTTTTTTATGGCGGTTTTGGAGCAGTGGCTTCACGGCCGTTCAGGTTCTGTCAATATAGGACTCGTTTTACTGTGGATATAGATACTTTTGTACCTGTTTCCTCCAGCATCTTCACAAGGTCCTTTGCTGCTGTTCTGGGATTAATTTGCACTTTTCGCACCAAAGTACGTTCATCTCTAGGAGACAGAACGCGTCTCCTTCCTGAGCTGTATGACGGCTTTGTGGTCCCATGGTGTTTATACTTGCATACTGTTGTTTGTACAGATGAACGTGGTACCTTCAGGCGTTTGGAAATTGCTCCCAAGTATGAACCAGACTTGTGGAGGTCTACAATTTATTTTCTGAGGTCTTGGCTGATTTCTTTTGATTTTCTCATGATGTCAAGCAAAGAGGCACTGAGTTTGAAGGTAGGCTTTGAAATACATCCACAGGTACACCTCCAATTTACTCAAATGATGTCAATTAGCCTATCAAAAGCTTCTAAAGCCATGACATAATTTTCTGGAATTTTCCAAGCTGTTTAAAGGCACAATCAATTTAGTGTATGTGAACTTCTGACCCACTGGAATTGTGATACTTTGAATTATAAGTGAAATAATCTGTCTGTTAACAATTGTTGGAAAAACAACTTGTGTCATGCACAAAGTAGATGTCATATATATATATATATATATATACACACAAAATAAACCTAAAATGTTTTCGTCTTTTCAGAGAGAAGCCTCATCTGGGAGAGGTTAGACTGCTGCTTTACACCAGCGTTGGTGTGACAACGACCCCTAACCCCAGACCTGACCCCTGGGCCCAGCTCCTCCTCACAGACACACACCTGGGACTGGTGCAGGTACATTAACTATGTCAAATACATTTCTTAATAAATTAATACATTAATTAATTTATGCAATATATATATATATATATACACACAAAATAAACCTAAAATGTTTTCGTCTTTTCAGAGAGAAGCCTCATCTGGGAGAGGTTAGACTGCTGCTTTACACCAGCGTTGGTGTGACAACGACCCCTAACCCCAGACCTGACCCCTGGGCCCAGCTCCTCCTCACAGACACACACCTGGGACTGGTGCAGGTACATTAACTATGTCAAATACATTTCTTAATAAATTAATACATTAATTAATTTATGCAGGAGGATGCCATGCGCAAAGCACTCACTCACTCGTTCACTTAGGAGGATACAGTGTTCCACCCCGCCCCCCACCACGTCCCCCTGCTGTCCCGCCATGCCCAGTTCAAGGGGGTGACCCTCCGTTGCCTCTCCGACGTCCGCTGTGTGATAGTCCGAGACGGGGTTGGGAGCTCGACCAGTGTGGGTGGAGATGGAGCCGGGGATGAAGGTATTTGATTTATATGGCCATTTAAAACACAATTCAACCACACATATGGATACAGTTTATTTAAATTAATCAACAAAAACAGTTTAACAACTTATTTCTGTATGGTCTTAGGTGGGGCAACCAGGCTGGACATCATCCTGTCTCAGGACTGGAGGACCAGGAGAGAGAGGCCTAGAGGTCACCCTGAAAGAGGTGCTGTTGCTGAAGCTGATGGAAGTGCGGTAGGGGGGGTAGCTGGAGCTAGTGTCCTGTCTGCTGCCTCTAATTCATGTCCTCCGCAGCAGCAGGCTGAAGTATGGAAATTACATTTCAGCTGCTCCTCCGAGGCCGCCTGTCTGATTAATCACTTGTCAAACGTCTGAATGGTCACTGATCAAGGACTAGAGGACTGGACAGAACATAATGAACTACAGAACAGGTACCAGTTCTGTCCGGTCCTAACTCTCATCGAGAGGACGGCAAGGTGTGTGTTTGCTCACTGAGTGGCAGTCAAGGGTCCAATGTATCTCAAACAAACAATGGAGAATATCGCTACCATTAAGCTCTTTAGGGCCAGTTTCCCGAACACAGACTAAGCCTAGTCATGGACTTAACAGCAGGCTCAAAAGACAACCTCCTTATTCCTTATAGTCCAGGGAACAGGCCCATAGAGTATAGTAATACATTGATGATGTGTTTAAGTTTTGGTGAATGTTTCCATGCACATAGTTCTAGGCAATTTCTAAATCAAATGTTCCACTTTCACGTTCATTTAAAGAGACTCCGGGACATGACGTCGTAGTGGTTCTTAGTGGGTCAATTTCCGCAAAAACTAAGAGCATTGAAGCGCGAGGCTCAACTTCTCCGCTGTCTTGGTGCCCTAGCTACCAGCGAACACATGCGCATGAGCAGATATTGTGTGTGACTGAGAGCGAAGTCCTGAATCTCGCTCATCTCAA
The DNA here is from genome assembly GCF_002910315.2 of Salvelinus sp. IW2-2015. Classification (NCBI taxonomy): domain Eukaryota; kingdom Metazoa; phylum Chordata; class Actinopteri; order Salmoniformes; family Salmonidae; genus Salvelinus; species Salvelinus sp. IW2-2015. Next base: position 60,274,794 of record NC_036858.1, read on the forward strand.
TATTTGCGGAGCTGCTTGTGGCCACATCATTTCGCAGTCTACCTTTTTAAGTCTTTCTGAAATGCACTATATTTGTTTCTCTTCTGTTCAAGGCTGTGTGTTATTGTTAGTCTGTTCATACTGTTTTTGTTCACCTTGTGGAGGGAATACAGGACACTTGGTTCTACAGAATGTAAGCCATTTTAAGGGAAGATGTGAAGGGCACAAATAATTGCAGGGTAAGCTTTTTAAGCATATTTGAACATTTGACCACAAAACAGACCAGTGTTAAATATTTTTTTTAAATAGCGTTTTATGGACATGTGTAAACGATGAATGTATTTTATACCAAATAAAGTCATGCAATTGAAATTAAATATATTTCGAATATTTGCCTGTCATAATTTAAAAATACATGTATTAAAATGATCAGGTTTACAATGCTGCAGGTGGCAAGGCTGTTTGTTTTTGTTTGTTTGTAAACTAATAAAAGTAATTATTTTTTGATTTGTCAATCAATTGTTTATAGTAGACTTGTGTGAAGGGTTGAAACTCATCAGAATGTAGCTGACGCTGCTCATTCTTTGAATCTCTCTGGCGCCATGATCTAATTGCCCTTTGTTTTCCTGTCTTTCACACATTCTGTCTCATCTCTCTCTCCATCTCTGTCTGGCTGTCTTTCTCCCCCCCTCTTCTGTCTCTCTGTGTTGGTCTGTCTCTTTCGCTGTCTCTCTCTCTGTCTCTCTCTGTCTCTCTGTGTGTGATACCTCTGTCAGTAACTTGCTTCCTCTTGTCCCTCAGGACCCAGCCTAGGGTAAATCAGTATTCTACTCCAAGCTCGGCACCACACACACACACCTGTCTAAGTGCCTGAGGTCAAGGTGAACCTCTTAACTGCTATTTTCCAGCTCCTACACCCAATACCCAATAGATTTTCCCATGCCTTTCCAGTTAACATTGCGCTGCACCAATGGATAGGCCTTTTGTAGTGGATAAAAACTGATGATGTTGGTTTAACAGCTAATCATCATGGTCCATCTAAGAATTTGAGGTCAAACTAATTTATAAGCTGACAGGTAGACAGGCTGAGTGCACATACACTGAGATCAGGACTGACTGTGCTCCAACACAGCCAGCTAAATTACAGGCCCAGCAGCAGCAGAGTGCAATAAGTCCTGCTTTCTCTTCCTCTCCTAGTCTGACTGGGATGATGGGGAGAAAAGGGTATGTGCATAGGGACAGGAGGTTTGGGCAATTTGAGGCACTATGCTTTTACTGGTATTTCCAGCAATGTCCACTAGTTTTCCTGCAGGTAGGAATCCTAGGAAATGTTCTGCGGATTGACACAATGTCTGGTTTGTGGGTGTGTGTTTGGCAGGGGGATTGCCTAAACCAGGGGAAGTGTAGCTCTGCGACTCAATCGCACAAAGCCTATTTGGCAGGGAATACTATTAAATAGATAAGTGATTCTACACCTCGCTTTGTTCAAACTGATCAACTCCAACAGACTTGGGAAGTTATAGCTAAAAATGTGTCAATTAGGCATAGTTAATGGGTGAGTTGATTAAACTAACCAATGAAGTATGATTTTGTGAATTTGGGGGTAGCCCTGACCAGGACTCAAACCCAGGTCCAGCGACCGTTAAGCCAACACCTTAACCATTTGGCCAAGAGGACCAAACCTCTTCGCATACGGTTAAAGTGTTGGCTTGACAGTCGCTGGGTTTGGGTCGGGGCTACCCCCGAATTCACTGCCCTTTTAACTGTTCCTAATTTACAATTTTTCCCCCCGTAACTTCTGAGTCCATTGTCCTTTCAAATGATCAAAGATTGATGAGTTGGTTATTTGAATCAGCTGTGTAGTTCTAGGGCAAAAACCAACATGTGCACCACTTCGCGTTCCTTCGCGTTCCACCACTTCGCGACCCAGGGTCGAGACCCTGGGTCTCGACCCCGCCCTGTGCAACTGGGTCCTGGACTTCCTGACGGGCCGCCCCCAGGTGGTGAGGGTAGGTAACAACATCTCCACCCGCGATCTCTGTAACATCTGGTGGTCTCTATCTATATGTTGGGTCGTTTCTGAGCCCTTCCTGTACTCCCTGTTCACCCACGACTGCGTGGCCATGCACGCCTCCACTCGATCATCAAGTTTGCGGATGACACTACAGTGGTAGGCTTGATCACCAAACAACGACGAGAACGGCCTACAGGGAGGAAGGTGAAGGGCCCTCGGAGTGTGGTGTCAGGAAATAACCTCATACTCACGTCAACAAAACAAAGGAGTGATTGTGGACTTCAGGAAACGCAGAGGGAGCACCCCCCTATCCACATCGACGGGTCAGTAGTGGAGAAGGTGGAGTTTTAAGTTCCTCGTGTACACATCACGGAACAAACTGAATTGGTCCACCCACACAGACAGCGTTGTGAAGAAGGCGCAGCAGCGCCTCTTCAACCTCAGGAGGCTGAAGAAATTCGGCTTGTCACCAAAAGCACTCACAAACTTCTACAGATGCACAATCGAGAGCATCCTGTCGGCTGTATCACCGCCTGGTACGGCAACTGCTCCGCCCACAACGTAAGGCTCTCCAGAGGGTAGTTGAGGTCTGCAGAACGCATCACCAGGGGCAAACTACTGCCCTCCAGGACACCTACACCCACCCGATGTCACAGGAAGGCCATAAGATCATCAAGGACAACAACCACCAAGCCACTGCCTGTTCACCGCGCTATCATCCAGGAAGGCTGAGGGTCAGTACAGGTGCATGCAAAGGCAGGACGGAGAGACTGAAAAAACAGCTTCTATCTCAAGGCCATCAGACTGTTAAACAGCCACCACTAACATTTAGCGGCCGCTGCCAACATACTGACTCAACTCCAGCCACTTTAAAAATGGGAATTGATGGAAATTATGTAAAAAATGTACCACTAGCCACTTTAAGCAATGCCACTTATACAAATGTTTACATACCCTACATTACCCATCTCATATGTATATACTGTACTTCTATATCATCTACTGCATCTTGCTCTTTATGCATACATGTACCACTAGCCATTAAACTATGCCACTTTATGTTTACATGACCCTACAGTACTCATCTCATATGTATTTAATCCGTACTCTATTACCATCTACTGCATCTGCCATGCCGTTTCTGGTAACCACCCACTCAATCCAGTATATCTTTATGTACATATTCTTATCCCTCACACTTGTGTGTGTGTGTAAGGTAGTAGCAGTGAAATTGTTAGGTTAGCTTCTGTTGGGTTATTACTGCATTGTCGGAACTAGAAGCACAAGCATTTCGCTACACTCGCATTAACATCTGCTAACCATGTGTATGTGACTAATAAAATTTGATTTGATTTGATTTGTGGTCAAGAGGAAGGAGTTTGGCAAGCCCTGATGTAGGGAATAGGGTGCCATTTAGGGGGGTGGGCCCTGTTCTCCCCTTCAGATTAGACCAGGCTGTGAATGTACACGAGACGTATCACACCTCTTTACAGGTCTCACTTTTAGACGGGCTGAAAGTATAAAAAGGCTCTCTACTTTCTCTCGTCCTCTCTTCCTCTCCTTTCTCTTCCTCCCTGTTCTCTTCYTCTTTCTCTCCTGAGCGCTGAAAGACATTTCATTAGTGCACTCAAACCATCCATCTGTCCTTCGTTGTGTGTTTTGTCATCTCCATCCCCTTCATCCCTCTCTTGTATCAAACACCAACAGGATGAGAAGAAAAAAGAAATCATAACCTAATGTTGCGTATTAAAATGTAGATCCATGCTCTAACAACGTGCAAAGGAACATTTGAATTATGGCTTCATTTTCTTCGCCCCTGGCTCATTTCTAAATTCTGAAGCTATATTGGAGGGGGGCTAATGTATTGCAAATATTTGTACAGGTCCTGAAAGGGGTTGTTAATATACTGTAGATGAGAGAGGAGACTCTGTCCTCTAGTAGATAAGCCTATAAAGTGGAGTCTGTAATTGAAAATACAGCGTAAGTTCATTCAGTTCTGAATTAGGCTTCACCTCACACACACTTTATGAAGGTCCATATAACAAACCAGTTGAGATTTGTGATTGAAAAATAATCATGGATCATTCTCTCCCTCTATGTCCCAAATGGCACCCTATTCCCAATCTAGTGCACTACTGCCCTATAGTCCCTGATTAAAAGTAGTGCACTACATAGAAAATAGGGTGCCATTTGGCACACATACCATCTCTTAGTAGAGAAGCAGTGAGAGAAGGACTGTTTTACTAAAACCTGTCTTACTAAAACCTGTCTTACTGTCTTACTAAAACCAGTCACTCTAACATTTCTAACAGTGTATCTTCAATAACCCCTCGTGTTCTCTTCTGCCATATCAACCTAAGAGACCTTCAAAGTTTTTCTTTGTAACTGCTGCTTTGAACATTCATGGGGGAAAAAAATATCTGTGTAAAAACGTGTCTAATCTTTCAGTGGTTGTCATCTTGGTATCTCTCTCAAAATAAAATAAATAGTGATTTTGTTTGGGTCATAAAGTTCAGACGGTTCTGTATCATAATGCACTGTATCAATCATACCATCTCTAATGGCACTGACTGAATATTTTATCAGACTGAAAGTATAAACGTGTTGTAGGCTAAATGTCCCTGCCCAGCCTGGTCAGCGCCAAGTTTTGGTGCCAACAGATCATTCCTCCAGCCTACAGAAAATGTATTCTTGGTTGTCAAAAAGGATTCACACGCGGGTATAAATTACTCTGCCGGTAGAAAGAGCCTATAGGCCACGTGTCAAATACAAGGCCCCTGGGCCAAATCTGTCCTGCCCTTGGAATTTGTTGTTCTTTTCAATATGGCTCTTGGAATTCGTTCTTTTCATTATGGCTCTTGGAATTTGTTCTTTTCAATATGGCTCTTGGAATTCGTTCTTTTCATTATGGCTCTTGGAATTTGTTCTTTTCAATATGGCTCTTGGAATTCATTGTTCTTTTCAATATGGCTCTATGCTGATTGCATTTGATACCCCCTGCTATAGGCCTACAACAAGTTAGTACAAACCACCAATTCGCCCATCTCTCATTTAATTGGACCCAAGACACAGTAGTAAATAGATAAGCTATTTCAAGTATTTTGTTCTAGGCTATGCATCTGAAAAGGAGCTTGGCTTTTAAAGATACAGTAGAATTTAACAGGTGACCAGAATATTTTGCATGGAAGTCTGTAGTCTACCACTGTAAGTAGGCCGAGTGTATTTGTATTTTTTTCAGAGTAGACAATGTTTTCAGAATTCGCGGGCAGTACAGGATATTTAGGTTTGGGGAAAAATACATGCAAAACATTATTCAAACGATTCAAATGATCTGTTTACAGGTCCACAACAATTTGGAAATGTTTTTGTCTTTCAGAGAAATGGTCAGACACAGCAAATGTCACTGCAAAAGAAAACATTCTGCCAAGACCTCCAAAGACATTTGATCAAGTTCGCAATAGCTATTTCTTTTAGATACTGTCTTGGCCTGATTCCAATACTTCCAAAGTATACATTAAATAAGGGTGTTTTTCAGGCGGCGTTATAATGCTCTTTCACACGCACACTTTTTTACGACAGGTCTGATTTATAACGGGAATCATGCCAATGTATGGCGTGCGCCAAGTTGATAAATCTCTATATTTTTGTTCAGTACCAGTCAAAAGTTTGGACACACTGACTCATTCAAGGGTTTTTCTTTATTTCTACTATTTTTCTACATTGTAGAATAATAGTGGAGATCTCAAAACTATGAAATAACACATATGGAATCATGTAGTAACCAATAAAGTGTTAAACAAATGAAAATATATTTTATATTTGAGATTCTTCAAAGTAGCCCCCTTTGCCTTGATGACAGCTTTGCACACTCTTGGCATTCTCTCAACCAGCTTCATGAGTTAGTCGCCTGGAATGCATTTCATTTAATAGGTGTGTCTTTTTAAAAGTTAATTTGTCTAATTTATTTCCTTAATGCGTTTGAGACAATCAGTTGTGTTGTGACAAGGTAGGGGTGGTATACAGAAGATATCCACATTTGGTAAAAGACCAAGTCCATATTATGGCAAGAACAGCTCAAATAAGCAAAGAGAATAATGACAAACAGTTAAATATACAGGGAGGACAGGGGATCAATCACATCTATTTATAAAGCCCTTTTAACATCAGCAGATGTCACAAAGTGCTTATACAGAAACCCAGCCTAAAACCCCAAACAGCAAGCAATGCAGATGTATGTCCCCTCTTCCTCTGTCCCATGTCCCCCTGTCCCCAGTCTTGTGCCCTGTCCCCTCTACCTTTTCCCCCTGTCCCCCTGCCCCATGCCCCCTTTTTCCTGTCCCTGTCCCCTGTATGTGTTCACTGTGTGTCATTATTATTTTCTGTGAAAGATGGCCGAGCCGTACAGGCCACAGTCAGGGTTCAGGTTACCTCCGCCCCAGGCAACTTTGAGCGAGAGTATGGTTTAGGAGACACTGGATGCATCCCAAATACACCCTATATAGGAGACACTGGATGCAGGCTCTGGTCAAAAGTAGAGCACTAGAAAGGGAATAGGGTGCTATTTGGGATGCAACCAATCATTCTTAGCATAGGCATCAGGAGATATTCATAGGTCAAGCTCTGAATTCTAATGCTTACCGTTGTTGGATTTCTCTGCTTGGCCTCCAGTATTAGTGTTCTGAATCTGAACACAGTTTGTTTCCTTCACAATTTAGTCATAAACAAAGCTGTCAGTTCTCAGTGTATTTAGCCTTACCTGTGAATGTAATGTCCTCTCAAGGCTTTGTATTCTAATGCCATAGACTTAGACAACTCTAGTGCCCCAAAACACATTTTAGCATGGGCAGTGCCATTGAGGACTTAAACCATTTTGAAGTAGTCAACTGGATGGGACTTCCTATGGGTTAAGGAAGGATCATATAATTCCATCCAGGTCACCAGGAGGGATCAGCCAATTAATTATACTCTCAAGTTAACATTCCTAACCTGCAGGTGTCAATAAATAATCAACCGTTATACCTATACCTATACCTTATGCACCCTTAAAGTTAGTTTACCAATTCATAGAAGTAGTAGAAGAAGAAATTGACTACTTTCAAATGGAGATAGCCTCAATAGCATTGCCCATGTGGTCAGAGATGCTATAATGGAGCAGATACAAAGATGAGAAGTCAAACTAAGTCTATGTATAAAGCTCTGTATTGTTTGAGTTTATCTGTGTTCATTATTCATAGTTTGTTTACCTCTTAATTTAGTCATAAACGGAGCTGTCAGTCTTCAGTCAGATTTCTGAGGTTGAGCTCACTTGATCACTCTATCCTTAGAGGGCAAAATTAATTAACCAAGATGTACACAATCCAAATAATGCAAAAAAGTATAAAGGCTGCAGGGCTATTTCTGCTGTTGCTCAATTAGCCAATGGATACATAAAGGCTAAATTCAGTAAGACATATACCGGAGAATATTAAAACTAGTTGAATTATCTACAGTATAATAGCTGTATTCTTTGTTCTGTTTTCAGTGGCGGGTTCTTCACATTTCTACTTTAACACAGAAGGAGCGTCAAAGTTGCACTGGACATGTGTGAGAGTCTGAGTGTATATCAAAGTGTGTATCTGAGTGTCTGAGTATCTGAGTGTCTGAGTGTGTATCTGAGTGTGTGAGTATCTGATTGTCAGAGTGTGTCTGAGTATCTCAGTGTCTGAGTATCTGAAGTGTCTGAGATATCTGAGTGTCTGAGTTTGTGAGTGTCTGAGTGTGTGAGTATCTGAGTGGGAGTGTGTGATGTGGTGGAGTGTCTTGAGTGTGTGAGTATCTGAGTGTCTGAGTATCTGAGTGTTCTGAGTGTGTGAGTGTCTGAGTGTGTGAGTGTCTGAGTGTGTGAGTGTCTGAGTGTGTGAGTATCTGAGTTGTCTGAGTGTGTGATGTGTGATGTGTGAGTATCTGAGTGTCTGAGTGTGGAGTGTCTGAGTGGTGAGTTCTTGAGTGTCTGAGTGTTGAGTGCTGAGGTGTGAGTGTCTGAGGTGTGTGAGTATCTGAGTGTCTGAGTGTGTGTCTGAGTGTGTGAGTGTCTGAGGTGGTGAGTATCTGAGTGTGTGAGTATCTGAGTGCCTGAGTATCTGAGTATCTCAGTGTCTGAGTATCTGATTGTCTGAGTTGTGAGTGTCTGAATGTGTGAGTGTCCGAGTGTGGTGAGTATCTGAGTGTGTGAGTATCTGAGTGTCTGGTATCTGAGTGCCTGAGTATCTGAGTATCTCAGTGTCGAGTATCTGAGTGTCTGAGTATCTGAGTGTCTGAGTGTGTGAGTGTCTGAGTGTGTGAGTATCTGAGTGTCTGAGTGTGTGAGTGTGTGAGTATCTGAGTGCCTGAGTATCTGAGTATCTCAGTGTCTGAGTATCTGATGTCTGAGTATCTGAGTATCTGAGTGTGTGAGTATCTGAGTATCTGAGTGTCTGAGTGTGTAGTTCTGAGTGTCTGACTGGTGATGTGTGAGTATCTGAGTGTCTGATATCTGAGTGTGGTGAGTATCTCAGTGTCTGAGTATCTGAGTGTCTGAGTATCTGAGTGTCTGAGTGTGTGACTTGTCTGAGTATCTGAGTGTCTGAGTGTGTGAGTGTCTGAGGGTGTGAGTATCTGATTGTCAGAGTGTGTCTTGAGTATCTCAGTGTCTGAGTAATCTGAGTGTCTAGATCTGAGTGTCTGAGTGTGTTTTAGTGTGTGAGTATCTGAGTCTGAGTGTCTGAGTGTGTGAGTGTGCTGAGTGTCTGAGGGAGTTGTGTGTGAGTATCTGTGTCTGAGTTGTGCTGAGTGTCTGAGGTGTGAGTATCTGAGTGTCTGAGGGTGTGGTGTCTGAGTGTGTGAGTATCTGAGTGTCTGAGTGTGTGTCTGAGTGTGTGAGTGTCTGAGTGTGTGAGTATCTGAGTGTGTGAGTATCTGAGTGTCTGAGTGTCTGAGTGTGTGAGTATCTGAGTGTCTGAGTGTCTGAGTGTCTGAGTATCTGAGTGTGTGAGTGTCAAGGGAAGACAAAGTGTTGAGATGTGTGTTTGATCTGCCGTGTTTTCACATTTAGACTTCCTTCCCCTGTTTATATTCACAGGATTCATCCATCAACTGCTGCATTGAAAAACGTTGCTAATTTTTGGTGTCATGTCGTGACAGAGTAACAGTGCGTGTCCAGCCTGTGCTAATCAAGAAATGAGAAGTGTCATTGTATATTCCAAAAGCGTGCTTTCATGCGCACATACATTTTCGTAAGGTGGTCCCAGGAATCGAACCAACTAACTTGGTGTTGCAAGCACCATTCTCTCTCTCTCTCTCTCTCGCTCTGTGCACTCTTCTCTAATGAACCCAGCGTGAGCCAGCAGAGCAGGGTTTTATTACGCCCTTCTAATGTAATGTAGTCTCTGAGGAGAATGTCACAATGGCACCCTGAATGTCACACCACCACCACCACATCCCTCTGAGCTCAGCTCATTTGTGTCTGTCTGTCCTCAGGCCAGATACATTTCAATGCCCTTTTTAGAAGGATGGTTTTGTACCTTTCTAAATTGGAATAAACTCTGAGTCCCCTCCAACCCTGTCGACCACACTTCCTCCAACCCTCCTCGTTTTTTTGGACCTCTCATGAGTTGAATTAGCATTTGTAGGAACTGCGAGACATTTGCCACCATGGTTTGTGACAAATTTCACAGGTTCCGTTTGACTGCTGCTGCCTTGGGGGGTGGGAGACGGAGCAGGGCAGCATTCAGTCAGACCATCTGTTGACTCTCTGTGACTGGCTGGAGCTACTTAGCGGATACTTAAAGGTCCAATGCAGCTGTTTTTATCTCAATATCAGATCATTTCTGGGTAACAATGAAGTACCTTACTGTATTTGTTTTCAATTCAAATTGTAAAAAATAAACCAAAATAGCTTCTTAGCAAAGGGGAATTTCTCAAACAAGAATTTAGCTAGGACTGTCTGAGAGTGGTCTGAGATGGGAGGAGAAAACAGAAAATGTGCTTTTATTGGCAGAGGTTTGGAACTCTTTCTTATTGGTCTATCAACTAATTTACCACATGATGATGTCACCAGGCAAGCCAAGACTCCATCCCACCAAAACATTCAGAAATTGCTGGCGGCCTTTTCAAACATCTCTTACACTAAAAGGGCATTATCATATGTTTCACACTTTCACATTATTATTCCAACCTCATAGTGTGGATAATATATGAAACAGGCAAATCGCGTTTTTCATTGCACTGGGCCTTTAAGAGGGGAGAGAGAGTGTGTGCACATGTGTCTGTGTGCGTGAGAGAGAGTCCTTCAAGGACCACCGCCATTTCTGCCACTGCTCTCTGAAGCCCAAAGGACTGTGATGTCTGGGGATTGGAATGTGACATCACCACAAGGCTCTCTAGGCATCAGCAGACTGAAAATGTAGTATTTACATGAGCTATTATGGAACATTGTTTTGTAAGAAGAACTAAAATACCCCGTTCTTTTCAAATGTGCATATGTCTATGTGGGAAGATKATGTTTTTGAATGGAGACTGTATGCCCAGTGGTATTCATACATTGAGTGTGTTTTGAATGGACTCTTACTTTTACAGTGGTTTACTGTAATGCCATTAGTTAGATAACATCTAGGAAAATGGTAAATGTCCATTACATTTTCATAGAAAGGACATTTTCTTTTGGCACTCAGGCTTGAATAGAAGCAGAGGACAATTGGATGGAATAATAGTGTTTACACATAGATAGACTGAAAGGGCACAGAGTGGAGGGGTGAAGGGATGGAGGGGTGGTGTATTAACATAACGATACATCCTTAAAAAGCATGGAGGCAATTTACATCAGGGCTGGAAGGGCAGAGCAGAGCCAGGCAGTCTTCTGAGGCCTAAAGCACTTAGAATCCATTATGCTCTTCAACAGCCTATTAATTAAGGAGAGAGTGGTAGAGGGATGTATATAGGACATTCTGAATGTATAGGACATCTATACAGCTATAAATGATTGTTCTGTATGATAATCATTATAGAATGAGTTCTTTACAAAACCATGTTGTGGTAGATGTGAAAAGACTGTGTATTGTGGAAGTGGGTGCGAGATACGCATGGGAGGTATCTGTATTTATTATGGACCAAGGCAGCAGCTACTCTTCCTGGGGTCCAGCAAAATGAAGGCAGTTTATACCATTTTAAAAACATTACAATACATTCACAACAGATTTCACAACACATGACTGAACAGTAGTCAAGGTGTGACTAGGGCCTGTAGGACCTGCCTTGTTGAATGTACTGTTAAGAAGGCAGAGCAGCTCTTTATTATGGACAGACTTCTCCCCATCTTAGCTACTGTTGTATCAATATGTTTTGATGACAGTTTGCAATCCAGGGTTACTCCAAGCAGTTTAATTACCTCAACTTGCTCAGTTTCCACATCATTCATTACAAGATTTAGTTGAGGTTTAGGGCTTAGTGAATGATTTGTCCGAAATACAATGCTTTTAGTTTTTGAAATATTTAGGACAAATTTATTCTTTGTCACCCATTCTGAAACTAACTGCAGCTCTTTGTTACGTTTTGCAGTCATTTCAGTTGCTGTAATATCTGACGTGTATAGTGTTGAGTCATCCGCATACATAGACACACTGGCTTTACTCAAAGCCAGTGGCACATCATTAGTAAAGAATTTAAAAAGTAAGGGGCCTAGAAAGCTGCACTGGGGAATTCCTGATTCTACCTGAATTATGTTGGATAGGCTTCCATTAAAGAACATCCTCTGTGTTCTGTTAGACAGGTAACTCTTTATTCACAATATAGCAGTGGGTGTAAAGCCATAACACATACGTTTTTCCAGCAGCAGACTATGATCGATAATGTCAAAAGCCGCACTGAAGTCTAACAAAACAGACCCCACAATCTTTTTATCATCAATTTCTCTCCGCCAATCATCAGTCATTTATGTACGTGTTGTGCTGGTTGAATGGGGCGGCAGGTAGCCYAGTGGTTAGAGCCCGAGCTGACAAGGTAAACATCTGTTGTTCTGTCCCTGAACAAGGCAGTTAACCCACTGTTCCTAGGCCGTCACTGAAAACAAGAATTTGTTMTTTAACTGACTTGCCTGGTTAAATTAAAACATTTACATGTCCTTCCAGATAAGCATGCTGAAAGTCTGTTGTCAATTTGTTTACTTTAAAATTGTCACATGAATTGACGCTGGAGAGACGAAACAGGTACGGGGAGTAAAACATTTAATAAAGACAGACATAGAACGAGACAGGAACAGCGTCAGCAAACTAATATTAAAGACAAAAACAATACAATGCAGCAGYGGGGAACAGAGCTGGGGAACTGACAAATATWKSGGAGGAAATTAACAGGTGATAAGTGAGTCCAGGTGAGTCCAATAACGCTGATGCACGTGACGAGGGAAGGCAGGTGTGCGTGATGGATGGCAGGAGTGCGTGATGCAGGGTAACCTGGCGCCCTCAAGCRCCAGGGGGAGGGAAGAGCGGGAGCAGACATGACAGTACCTCCCCCTCTTGGGGCGCCACCCGGTATCGCACCTGGGCGAACTGGCCGAGACATGGGCGCTGGGCAAGCCGGGTGGGGCGTGAAAGCACGACGAACCGGCAGGAGGGTGAGAGCCTGGCGAGCCGGCTGAGGCATGGAAGCMCGAGGATCCGGCTGAGGCAAGACGCCTGTCGATCCCGCTGCAGAGAAGGAGCCCGAAGATCCGGTGGAGTGTGACGTGGGATGGGAAGCCGCCAAGCCAACCGAGGCAAGGAAACCTCTCGAGCCAGCCAGGGCGTGAAAGCCCGACAGGCTGGCTTAGGCACCCCCGGTTCCAATCTCCGTTCAGTCAGTCATGCTTCTAGCTATTTGTTGTTATGTAAGATCCTGTATCCTGCTGTGCCTATTTCCTTGCCTGATCCTGTTTCTCCTCTCACTGCAGTTTTGCTGCTCTGACTCTGTTCTGGATTCAACTCATTACCACTCCCTTGGATTCCCCTCCGGACCTGTTTACCCTGTCCCAACCCAGCTCACTCCAACCTCAGCTTCCACATCTGGTTTCCTGGTTTCCTACAACTCATCCAAGCTTCCCTGGATCTGCACTTCATCTGTGTTACAATAAATATCATGCTTCATTCAACCCCGTTTCCTGGTCTGAGTCTGCTCTTGGGTTCCCCTGTGCTGCTCCGCTTAACAAAAATAGCATTGCATCTGGTCAAACACCATTTTTCYTGAAAGTTTACTAAGGGTTGGTAACAGGCTGATTGGTCAACTATTTGAGCTGGTAAAGGGGGCTTTACTATTCTTAGGTAGGATAACTTTTTCTGACTTTTTCTTCCCTCCAGTCCTGAGGGCACACACTTTCTAGTAAACTTAAATTGAAGATATGGCAAATAGGAGTGGCAATATCGTCCGTTATCATCCTCAGTCATTTTTCATCCAAGTTGTCAGACCCCGGTGGCTTGTCAATGTTGATAGTCAACATTACTTTTTTAACCTCTTCCACACTCACTTACAGAATTCAAAATGAAAACGCTTGTCTTTCATAATTTGGTCAGATATACTTGTATCTGTAGTGTCGGTGTTTGTTGCTGGCATGTCATGCCTACGTTTGTTAATCTTGCCTATGAAAAAATCATTAGTTGGCAATATCAGTGGGTTTTGTGATGAATGAGCCATTGGATTCAATGAATGATGGAGCAAAGTTTGCCTTTTTGCCCAAAAATGTAATTTAGGGTGCTCCACATCGGTTACACACACTATAGGAGGTAGTAGAGGGCATTGGGAAATACTAAAAGTACTGTCTGGGTTTCTGTAGTGAGATGTACTCCCTGGGCGATGATGAGTTCTATCACCATGCCTCTCGCCTCTACAGATTCTGTCTTCTACCACCAGTCTCTATTATTTACGACAGCCAGACACACACGCATGCACACACACAAACATAYACACGTGCAAGCACAACCACAGAGACACACACACTCACCCACTCTGCCTTCCACGCAGCAGACAGCCTGTCATATTTACGACAGCCCCTCTGACAAACAGGACAAGGCTGTTTTCCCAACCAACCTGCTGCATTTTACTTTTATGGGTGAAGGGATAAAGTGTGTGAGAGAGAAGAGGAGATCTGACAGAGAGAGGAGAGGAGAGAGAGAAGAGGAGATGAGCTAACAGAGAGAGGAGAGTAGAGAGAAGAGGAGAGGAGAGCTGTGACCGAGAGAAAGAGGAGAGAAGATGAGAAGAGAACTGACAGAGAGAGAGAGGAGATGAGAGAGAAGAGGAGAGGAGAGCTGTGACAGAGAGAGAACAGGAGAGTCGAGTAGAGAGAAGAGGAGAGGAGAGCTGTGACGAGAGAAAGATGGAGAGAAGAGGAGAGGAGAGCTGTGACCGAGAGAAAGAGGAGATGAGAGAAAGAAGAGAAGAGGAGAAGCTGTGACAGAGAGGAGAGGAGAGCTGACAAGAGGAGGAGAGGAGAGGAGAGCTGTGACAGAGAGAAAGAGGAGATGAGAGAGAAGAGGAGAGGAGAGCTGTGCCAGAGAGGGAGAGGATAGAGAAGAGAGATGAGCTAACAGAGAGAGGAAAGGGGAGAGAAGAGGAGAGGAGAGCTGTGACCGAGAGAAAGAGGAGAGAAGATGAGAAGAGAACTGACAGAGAGAGAGGAGAGAGCTGACAGAGAGAGAGAGATGAGAAGAATCCATAGACTCTAACCAATTCTGGGAAAATTGGAAAACACTAAACAAACAACAACACGACGAAGATTATCTATCCAAAATGGAGATGTATGGGTAAACCACTCTCCAATCTTTTTGCTCTTATAACAAGAATAAAGAGCAACAACATATACATGATCAAATACAAATACTAGAATCAACTATTAAAACTACCAGAAACCCACTGGATTTCAATTACCCTGAATGAAGTTACCAGGACAAAATAAAAACCCTCCAACCAAAAAGGCTGTGGTGGTTGATGGTATCCTTAATGAAATGATCAAATATACAGACCCAAATTCAATTGGCTATACTAAAACTCTTTAACATCGTCTTAGTCGTGGCATCTTCCCAATATTTGGAACCAAGGACTGATCACCCCAATCCAAAAGTGGAGACAATTTTGACCCCAATAACTACCGTGGAATATGCGTCACCAGTAACCTTGGTAAAATACTCTGCGTTACATTAAAGCAGACAGACTCGTACATTTCCTCAATGAACACAATGTACTGAGCAAATGTCAATTGGCTTTTTACCAAATTACCGTACAACAAGACCATGTATTCACCCTACACACGCTAATTGACACCAAAAAACCAAAACAAAGGCAAAGGTCTTCTCATGCTTTGTTGATTTTCAAAAAGCTTGACTCAATTTGGATGAGGGTCTTCTATTACATTGATTGGAAAGTGGTGTTGGGGTAAACATACGACTTATCAATCCATGTCAACAACAAGTGTGCGGTTAAAATTGGCAAAAAACACACAGTTTCTCACAGCAGGGTCGTGGGGTGAAGCAGGGATGGCAGCTTAGCCCAACACTCTCAACCATATATATCACGAATTGGCGCGGGCCTGAACAGTCTGGCACATCGGTCTCTGACCTACGAATCGAAGTCAAATGTCTAACTGTTTGCTGGATGATGCTTGGTGCGTTCTGTCAACCGAACAAGGAGGGCCTACAGCAGCACTAGATCTTCTTGCAAGATTGTGTCAGACCCTGGGCCCTGACAGTAAACTCAGTAAGACACATATAATAATCGGTGTTCCAAAAAGGTCAGTCACAGGACCCACAAATTCCATCTAGACACCTTGAGCGTGCTAGAGCGACCAAAAAACTATACATCTTCGGCCTAAACATGCAGCACAGGTTAATTCCCAAAGATGTGAACGATTGGAGACAAGGCACAGAAGGGCATTCTATGCCATAAAAGGAACATAAATTTCACATACATTAGGATTGGCTAAATACTTGAACAGTCATAGAGCCATTGCCCTTTATGGTTTGTGAGGTCTGGGGTCCGCTCCCACAAAGATTTCACAAATGGGGCAACACCAAATTGAGACTCTGCAATGCCAGATTCTGCAAAATATCTCGTCTGTGTTGTGACTTAACGCAGAACCAAATAATGCATGCAGAGCAGAATGGATACCCACTATTATAAAATCAGAAAGAGCCGTTAAATTCCTAACAACCCCTAAAAGGAAGCGATTCAAACTCTCCATAACCATAAGCTCCCTACAGAGAGATGAACTGGAGAAGAGTCCACTAAGCAAGCTGGTCCTAGGGGTCTGTTCAAAACACAAACACCCACATAAGCCAGGACAAAGCAAAATTAGACGCAACCAAATCATGGAGAACAAAAAGATAATTACTTGGACACTTGGAAGAATTAAAAAAAACAGAGCACTGAGAATGCTAATTTGGCACCTAAATACAGAGAGTACAGACGTGGCAGAATATCTGACCACTGTTGACTGACGCAAGATTTAAGGAAAGCTTTGACTATGTAAGACTCAGTGAGCATAGCTTTGCTATTGAGAAAGGGCGCCGTAGGCCAGACATGGCTCTTCAAGAGAAGACAGGCTATGTGGCACCTGCCACAAAATGAGGTGGAGAACGAGGCTGTTCACTTCCTAACCTCCTGCCCAATGTATGACCATATTAGAGACACATATTTTCCGCTCAGTCACACAGATCCACAAAGAATTGCGAAAAACAAATCCAATTTTGATAAACTCCCATAATCTACTGGGTGAAATTCCACAGTGGTGCCATCGACAAGCAGCAAGCTTTTGACCTGTTTTGCCTGACAAGAAAAGGGCAACCAGTGAAAAACAAACACCTATTGTAAATACAACCCATATTTATGCTTAACTTATTTTAACTTGTGTGCTTAAAACCATTTGTACATTGTTAGCAAACACTTGTATATATTTAATATGAACTCGTAATGCTTTATTGTTTTGAAACTTCTTATGTGTAATGTTTACTGTTATGGTCGTTTTTGTTTGTTTTCACTTTTGTGTAATTTGTTAACCTCATTTGCTTTTGGGGCAATGTTAACACATGTTTCCATGCCAATACAAGCCCTGAATCTGAATTGAAATTTTGAAATTGAGGAGGAGAGGAAATAGAGAAGAAGGAGAGTTGTGACAGAGACATTGCGAGAGAGAAGAGGAGAGTTGTGACAGAGGAGAGGAGAGGAGAGAGAAAAGAGGAGAGTTGTGACGAGAGGAGAGAGGAGAGAGAGAGAGAAGAGGAGAGAAGATGACAGAGAGAGAGAGAGAGAGAAGGGAAGAGGAAGCTGTGACAGAGAGAGAGGAGAGAGACAGGGAGAGTAGAGCTGACAGAGAGAATGCCGAGAGAAAGAGAGAAAGAGAGAGCAGTGAGAGGAGAGAGAGAGGGAGAGAGAGAAGAGGAAGAAGAGAATAAGAGAGGAGAGCTGACAGGAGATGAGAGGAGAGAAGGGAGAGAAGTAGGAGAGGAGGCTGTGACAGAGGAGAGAGGAGAGAGAGAATAGAGAGAGCTGGCAAGAGAGAAAAGGAGAGCTATGAGAGAGAGAGGGGAGAAAGAGAGAGAGAGAGGAGAGGAAAGAAGAGAAGAGACGAGGAGAGCTGACAGAGAGAGAAAGGAGAGCTATGAGAGAGAGAGAGAGAG